>NC_139957.1:29649528-30197028 GCF_963454915.1 Gymnoscopelus microlampas
AAATGCAGGGAGTCCTCGCTCTCTGAGCAACGTCTGATGGAAACCCAGTGTACAAGCTGTGACACGAGACAGATGTTATCTGTTATCAGATTGTCCCCTTCTGATGACGGAGGGGAATAAAAGCTTTGGTTCTGGACCCTCCCACATACATCTCTCAACCAAACCTGAGCATCTGGACTGCTCATGTTAAATTCTCGGTCTAGAACCAAAGACCCATTGCTTTTTGGGTTGAAGTGATCCCCGTTATCAGTGAGCTTGACCCCCCAAACGAGCGTCAACGTAACAGGCTGATCCTCCCCATTCTTCTGCCTCTCAAACATAAACATGTGTCTGTACTCAGCATCGTACCTCTCAAATGGGTGGCTGGAACGGAACAGCTGCATGGTCTTGCTGTCTAAGGTGGGCAGCTTCATACCAGGGTCAACACAAGTTATGTACGTTCCTCCGGCAGCGAGCACTGCAAACCAGCACACCCAGATGTATCTGAACTTAACCACCCCACAAGGCAGGATTTTCAGGAATAACAGATTGGATGTGTCAGTCAGTCCTCGTTTTAACCCTCTCAGTTTTTGTCCAAGGGTGAACAGGCATCGCTTCCTGGAACTCGTATCCCAGAAGCCGCCATGGTTTTGGGAGCAGCAGGGCTTCCATCCCTGGGCAGCTGCAGAGGCGGCAGACGTCACCGTGTGACGCTCGCGGAGAATGAATAAGCATGGCAGCCACACTAATGCTGAGAGTGAACTGATTAAAGACGCAGTGCCTAGATAGATGGAGAAACACCTGATTGCTGTGATACTGCTAAGGTAACCAGAGTAAAATGCTGCGCTTGACGTCAAACCTGAAGCAATGATCAAATACCCGACTTCCTGCATAACTCTGTTTACTCTCTTGTCCAGGGAAGCTGAGGGGTTCTGGGACAGCTGGAGATTCCAGAAGTCGGCAAAGGTAAATGCGTGATTGGTGAAACTGCCCAGTAGAATAAAAGCTGCCGATAGGTTGATTAAGGGGAAGAAAGTTAAGCGGAATGCAACTTTGTAGAAGAAATAGGAAGTAAGCAGTGAGCCTATGATTGCTATTAGAGACAGTGCTGATATGAAGACAGACTTGAGATACAGAGTCATGGTGAAAAATAGAGATGCAATGGCAATGACCGGGTATACCGAATCTCTCGCCAGGTAATGCTTAAACAATGTCTGTTTGATGCCAAGATCCATGCCAGTGATAGTTGTATTGTTATAGGTCAAATCCCGTCCTTCAAGACTATTCATGTATATCTCCACCATATGATCCCCTTTGTCCACAGGCAGGAACAGTAGGCTGTACTTCAACAAAGGGACTTGGTATTCCACAGTCTGCGGGGCAAGGAAGTCTTTGTCAACCAGAAAGTGGAGGATCTGGAAAACCACACGTGAGTGTTTACAGCGGGACGGCACTGAGGCGCAGCTGCCATGTTTGGGTCTCTTGACACACGTCTCCACTAGTTGTCCATCGTGGTAGTATGGAGCACAGTACCGCAGTAGGATCAGTGACTCAGACACCTGATGGGACAGAAAATAAAATATAAGTATATTGAATAGAGCTATCCTCTTAAGGGATGTGCTGCAACAATTGAACATTTTGGGAAAGAGCCAAACCATTTAGAATGCTAATTTTCACAGTGGAAAGGAAATTAAAAATAAAAGCTACCTGGTGTGAGGTAAGGCTGAGACAGGAGGAGGCATTAGTGAGGACAGCCAGGTAGTTCCCAAGGGACCAGCTGGGACAGCAGCCCCCTCTGGACACTCTTTCATCAGCCTCCAACCTGACGTGCTGCTGGCAAAGGTCCTGGAACTGTGCCTGGGAGCGAATCTGAAACGGACAAATTAACCACTTAAGCCCTATTTTAAACTTCCTCAAAAATAGCTTGTAGATTGGTTATTTTCGCTATTTTAGCTAAAATCTTTTATTATTATAGGTTCAAAGTGGTTAACGGAAGGGATTTTTTACAGTGTGCCAGGTTTCCAATCAAACTCACAAAATAACAATAAACTTGTGATGAAATAATTTAAGTAATGTAGCATTTTACATTCATGCAGGATGTAAAATTTGGTACAGAATGGAAGTGAAGAGTGACATGGTGAGTGGAGCAAAAGAGGCAAGACAAAGGATTTTTGAGCAGAAGGCACAGGGCAAAGGTGAGACGAAAGAGGCTACCCTGGCTTGTTCCATCTCACACATGGAGTAGATAGCCCTCAAGCTCCAGAGACTGGCCGAGTTCCCTGAACGGAATACTAGCTGGGCGAAGCGCTCGTCTGTGTGGAATAGAGAGAGACAGATGGATACAACATAAGATGGACAATACTGAATCATCCACTTGTCCACTGGTCCAAAATGTCAAGCGTTGTTGAAATATTGAGTTTTATTTTCTGGCGTACATGTAAAATCGCATTCTTTTAAAAAATCTTTATGTTGAGAGTTCGGTTCAGCGTTGATGATGATAATATTCTTTTGGAGCGTCAGATTTGACAGATTCATTAATGAACTGACCGATCAGTTGGTCGATATGCTTTGTGCCATAGGTTTGTTTCATTGGCTCGGCAACAGATTTGAACTGGAAACACATGTGTTTCCATTTCAAATCTGCTGCTGAGATACAAGTATGCCACCTTCTGAAAACCTGGGACTACAATTATGCACAGTCAAGAGTCTACTGATTGGTCGATCACTGAAAATAATTAGTAGACATTAATTAACAGACTGATGGATCAGCATTGATGGCCCACCTGGAGCATCACAGAGGAAGGTGTGTGGTGGAGAGTCTCTGTCCAGCATCCTCCTGGAGCGCTGTTTGACATCTGCACTGCTCCCATCCCCATAGCTTAAACACAGAAATCAACACCCACATGCACACAAAGATATAAATGTATTCAGATCAAACGGAAACCTAATACACTGCTCCGCATGTACTGTAATTGACTACTCATAAAATGTCCTCTGGCAAACATTGACACGAACACCACATTATGTAACGCTCATCCATTTCTATAGTCAGTGTACACTAGTTCAAGGGTTCCCAAACTTTTCGGGCCGTGACCCCCCAAAATAATCATATTTGAACTGGGGACCCCCCCATGTTTGACAATTTTTATAGTATAGTTTGTTTGTTACTTTTGACGTAGAAATGGACTTATTATCCGTTTATTTTTTACATGTTAGAGGTAGGCTATTAAAAAGGTCTTAAAAGTCATTAAATTGTAACTTTCGAAATGTCCTGACCCCCAGTTTGGGAACCATTGCACTTGTTAGTGACGCTACCGTACAGTCGCTGTTTGACACAATGAGAACACATCATTTTCAACATAAATTGCCTCACATTTTTCTCTGTTGAAATTCAAAAAACCTTGTTGTTCGACAAGATATAGACTAGGCTTCACTGTGCAGAAGGCCTGCTTGGTGCTGACCTGTCTCTAAGCTGTTGTGGTAAAGTGGACAGAGTTTTTCCTGGCCCCGAGTTCTCCAGCAGTTTGGTAAGACTGGACTGTCGGACCTCGATATAGGTACCCCGTGGCTCGAAACCCTGAAAGAAGAACAAAAACAGACATACACAGTGCAGACACAGACATACGTACATGTGAACAGGGCCGAAATTGTATCACATTTGACTTGCAATTTGTTTGTACTATTGCACTCTTCTCCTTTAATAAATAATCCAGAATAAAACTCACAACAATAAAATATAAATGCACAATAAAGTGCTGGGTGCGTAATTACTGTGAGTCCTATCTGAACTAATTGTTTGTCGACTACGCCACTTTTGTTATAGAGGGAAGTCCCCTTTGAATACACTTTAACTTCTTCTTCAGGCTTTCCCAGGTTCGAGGTTAACTGGTAAGTTTCAATACTTTTGGTTTTGAGAATACAACACTGGCATGAGAATATCCCTTTAAGAAACTGGACACGAATACAGTGTATCAAAAAAGGTAAGTCATATTTATTGGGTCCCTAATACATTGGCTTCTGTGCCTTAAAAACAATCAAATAAACACTATACTAATAAAACCTATATAAACATACAAAACACAATTAATCTACACAACAACTATAAAATAAATTATAAAGTTGTGCAAATTACGCGGGGCTTAATCACAAGGGTTCCTTAGCATGGGGGGTTTCTGTGCAACAAATACTTTTCAAGTAAAGTGCTGTGCCAATAAAGTGCTTCAAGATACTCAACACGGTTTGTTCAGGGGTAATGCTGCATGTCCATATATGGGGGTAAGATGGGAAAGGGTTTGAGGCCAGTCGTCTTCGTCTTCTCTCTTCTTTCTCTCCGCCTGCAATTATAGAGATCTAGACCAGTTCACTGTGCATTTACACGATACATTTGCGTTGTCTCAGGCAGTGGTTATACAGGGATTCAACGTTGCTTGTTCGAATACTCACTCGCCAGCCAGGTTTTTACACCTGGCGCTGAGTTGGTTGCGTATGCAACGTTATCGCCACTTTCCAGTCTCAGCGCTCCTTATATGGTCTGGTCTCACTCGTCTCTCATATGGTCTGGTCTCACTCGCCTCTTCCTCCCCTTCGGTTCGATCGCTTTCTCCTCTTGGTTTCTCCTTTGAATGTAGGCACACCTCGGCTTCCAAACTCCTAGGTGGCTGGTATGTCTACTTCATCTATGCACTCCTCTACTCCGTGTCTCGGCACAACCTTCCCCTCTGCTGTCCTTCTCCTCACTGACGCCTCTGTCACTTGGGTGCTCTGTTCTCTCTTTCAAACGGTCCCGCCTCCGCTTTTGTACCTGCCAAACCACACCTCCCTCTTCTTTCATTTGTCCGTGGTGACAGTCTGTCTGGGGACATTGGCCATGACCGTGGCCTTGGGCGTGACCGCGTGACTGCCGCTCTGCCACTCAATGTCTCTCAATACATGTGACCAGGGGATCATGGGGAAAACAATTATAAACAATACAGTGCGTAATAATAATTGGTACAAAAATAATAAGATGGTGGGGTTAAATGAGGCAATTATACACATTAAGCACCAATAAAAACAAATTACAAAAGTTTTAAGAACCCCTCATTTCACCCTTGTCACATTCCCCCCTACTTTTTCGTTGGCAGTCCCTGGCAACTGGTTCTAAACGTCATGCCCGTACCTCTCAGGTGGCTGTCCTTGGTTCGCTCTTCCAGAGCGCCGCGGACCTTCAGGTTCCCTAGGACCGGGGAAAAACCCTACATAAGGCGGCCATATTGGTCCCACCGGTTCGGCTACTGGGGCAGGTTCGGGGCTCTCCATCGGTGACCTGGGGGCTATACACACTTTTAATGCATTCCTATGGATCGTTCTATCTCGCCCTCCTTTTTCAGGTCGGATCCTGTATACTAGGCCCGCATCCCCCACCCTCTCCAATACCACAAAAGGTTCTGGGTCCCACCATGGGCCCAGTTTACCTTGTCCCTGTCGGTTCCGGTTTCGTACCCACACCCTCTCTCCAGGTAACAATGGTGGCATACCGGCTCGGCGGTCATAGACCTGTTTACGCTGTCCTGCTATATGCACCATTTTTTTCTCGGCTGTCCTATACGCTGTGGCCATTCGTTTCTGGTGATCTTGCACCCAATCTCCCACTCCCATTCGATTTTGTGACAACGGTACTCCTAATGCTACATCTACCGGACGCCTCAGGTGGCGACCAAACATTAAGTACGCAGGCGCATAACCTGTCGCACCATGTTCAGTATTGTTATAAGCGTGTACTAACTCAGGTAAGTGTTCATTCCATCTGCCTTGGCGATCAGTATCTAGAGAGCGCAACATGTTTAACAGTGTTTGATTAAACCTCTCCACCCCCCCATTACCAGCTGGGTGGTAAGGGGTGGTGCGACTCTTAGTAATACCGTAGGTATGACACAATTGCTGCATTAATTCGGATTCAAAATTCGGGCCTCGGTCCGAATGGAAACGAGCCGGGCAACCGAATGGCTGGATAATATGTGTCCAAAGCGCGCGGACAGTCGTGGGCGCAGTTTGGTCACGCGTTGGAATAGCCCAACTGTACTTGGTGAATAAATCGGTTGCTACAAGAATATTCTGCCATGCGTCATTCGGCCTACCTAATGTGAGAAAATCAATAGCCACTACCTCCATAGGATACGATACTTCGAATGGCTGTAAGGGGGCCCTGGGCTCTATCCTGTCTTTCAGTAGGCTGCAGGCAACACAACCTCGCTGGAACTGTCGCACCGCCCCCTCCATGCCCGGCCAGTAGAACCGGCGCCGAAGCTGCGCCAAAGTCCGGTCCACTCCGGCGTGTGCCGAGGCCTCATGGAGTCCTTTCCACACCTCCTCTCGTCGCGCCCCTGGACAAACAAGCTGTAAGTAACATTCTTGTGTATGCTGATCAATCACTTGCCTATACAACACATTGTCTCTGATGCGCAACCGGTCCCACTGTCGTAACATTTGCCTGGCTTCCCGTGACCAACTCCTCTTCTCCATAAGGGTAGGCAGTTTCCTCCGCTCTACGCAACTCTTCACCATCTGGATGTCCGGATCTCGATCCTGTGTTCCCCGCCACTCAGCTCCAGCCCACCCGTCCTCTCTCTCCACCGGTGCCAACTCCACTACGGCCACTCCTACAGGTTGAACAGGGAACCTAGACAGGGCATCTGCGTTCGCATTGCTTTTTCCAGGTCGGTACTTTATATCATAGGTGAATGATGCTAGCTGGGCTGCCCAGCGCTGTTCCACCGCGCCTAGTCGAGCTGTTTGAAGATGCGCAACAGGATTGTTATCTGTATAAATCGTAAAATGAGCGCCAGTTAAGTAATCTTTAAATTTTTCGGTCACTGCCCATTTAAGTGCCAAGAGTTCTAATTTAAAGGAGCTATAATTTGCATCATTTTGTTCGGTAGGGTGTAGACTTCGGCTGGCGTAGGCGATTACTCGCTCCTGGCCATCTTGGACCTGTGCCAGAACGGCGCCGAGCCCGCGGCCACTCGCATCAGTATACACTACAAACGGTCGGTCATAATCTGCATAAGCCAGTATTGGAGCCTGCGTAAGGGCAGTTTTAAGAGCATCAAACGAGTTTTGGCATTCAGGGGACCACTCTATTTTACACTGATGGGACTTCACATCATTCGGGACTCCGATCAACAAACTATTTAACGGCCTAGCTATGGCAGCAAATGAGGACACGAAGCGGCGATAATAACCAGCCAGACCTAGAAAAGCGCGGACCTCGCGGACAGTCGAGGGTGGGGTCCAGTCTCTTACCGCAGCCAACTTTTCAGGGTCCGGGCGCACTCCCTCTTTGTCTACAACGTGGCCCAAGAACTTTACCTCCGGTTGGAGAAGCTTGCATTTATCGAGGCGCAGTTTCAATCCGTGTCTCCACAGCCGCTCGAAAACCTGGTCAAGGTGCTGCATGTGAGAGGAAAAGTCAGGTGAATATACAATAATGTCATCGAGGTACACTAATAATGACTCTGTCACCTGGCCACTCAAGCATCGCTGCATTAATCTTTGGAAGGTCGCGGGGGCGTTACATAAACCGAACGGCATACGTTGGAACTCGAACAGTCCTAAAGGGGTGGTAAACGCTGTCTTTTCTCGATCCCGAGGGTCCATACCCACCTGCCAATAACCGCTGGCCAGGTCGAGTGTGGAGAACCACTGAGCCTTGGTCAGGCTTGTTAAAGTCTCTTCAATCCGAGGTAAAGGGAAGGCATCTTTGTGCGTCACGGCATTCAGTTTACGGTAGTCGACACAGAAACGCCAGCTGCCATCTTTCTTCTTCACCAGGACAATGGGCGCTGCCCAGGGACTGCAACTCTCTTTTATCACTCCCTTGTCCAGCATGTCACTCAATAAGGTCTTCATTTCTCTATACATGGAGGGCGGCAGCGGTCGGTGCCTCTCGCGGATGGGTGCCGCGTCTCCAGTTGGTATTTGGTGTTGCACCACGTCCGTCTGCCCAAAATCTTCATTATGGACTGCAAACACCTTCTTCCATTTACACATCATCGCATGCAGCTCTTCTCTCTGCTGGTCAGGTAGGTCATCTCGCCGGGTCAACGCCTCCATCTCCTCAGGTAAGGTCTTCACGGGTCCCTCGTCTTCGATGCTCACCAGGGACACTTCCACGGCTCCGTCGGTTCCTAGGGACAGGTTCAGGTCTCGTCGTCCACGGACGTCGGCCTCCTCCACTGGATATAGCTTCCCTAACTTTTGATGTCTGCCCACGGTCACGCTATACGCGTGGGGGTTGCAGATGCGCACGGGGACTCGGCCATTACGCACGGTGACCAACGCTCGGGCCACTCCCAGATCAGTTCCTTCCGGCATGGCCTCCATCAGGGCCTCGTATTCGGCTCCATTTGGACCTTTCCAGGCACGGCCCCATACTACTAACTCACTGCGGGCGGGGACTCGGATTCTCCGTCGGCCGACAGGCCACACATAGCCCAATGCTCCGTCTTCGTGGGTCACTGCCTCCACTCTCCTACAGGCGGCGAATGCTTTTTTCCATGGTGTCCTCTCCTGTTGGCATGGAAACACAGACCTCCCAGAGAGTTTAAATAATGCATGCCACACTGCGTGGACTACGTTCATCCCAATGATCAGCGGCTCAATACAATGTTCATCTTTTACAATTACGATTCCTCTTCCCGGTATTTTCAGTCCTTCTAATTCTAAATCGAATATGGCATAGCCAGAATAGGGTAGATCAAGGCCGTTTGCTGCCCGTAGGCTAAACACCAGAGGCCCATTTTCCATTTCATCTTGCGAGAACTTTTCGTTAAACAAACTCTGCTGCATCAATGTGACTTGAGACCCCGTATCTAATAAACCCCTCATTTGGACTCCCCCCATTGTTATCCCAATTGTCGGACATTCCCCCACAAACACTTCATTGGCCCTTAACTTTTTTTGTGAACGTTGCACCTCTGCCCCCCGGACCTCGGCGACAGGGCGTACTAGTTTAACTGACTTCGGTCGGATCTACAGAATCTCGCTATATGACCCGCCTGTCTACACTGGCTACATATCGGCCTACCTCCTTCATCCCATTCGTAGCGCTGAGAGGCCGTATACCGTCGCTCAGGTGGCGGTGGAGTGCGCGCTCGTGCGTCATTGGTGCCAGTGCGGAGGAGCGGTCTGATTTCCTTCATGAGTTCCTGCGTGAATCCTTGCATTTGAGTTTTTACGTCGTCCATGATTTCCTGTTTTAATTTTTCTCTCCAAGCAGGGTCCTGAGAAGGGTAGGGGACAGAAATAGGATTAACAGCGTGGCACGTTATTTCAGTAGTTCCATGTTCAGCAGCTAACAGGTAGGCTTCTTCGCGTAAAGCAGCAAAATCTTCATCTGGGTGTCGTCGAGCATATATTTTTAAGGCTTGGCCCAGGGGGCCCTCAGCTAAACCCATAACAAACTGATCACGAAGAATGGCTTCGGAGGGAGCGGTGCTTGGGTCGTGCTGCCGCAGCCCACAAAACAGCTCTCTAAGTCTCAGGGTGTAAGTTTGTACATTCTCTCCTGCGCGCTGTGCGCACCGATAGAATAGTGAGCGCATTTCTGCGACAGAGACAGTTTCTTTATATAAATCATCTAAGTATTTAAAAACTTTTGCCACTGTGTCGCGTTCGCCCTCCTCAACCACACTAATCTGCCGTTTAGCTTCGTTGGTTAGCGTTTTAATTATAATAGCAACTTTCCTGATTTCTGGTAGTTCCTGGGTACTTAATAATCCTCTAATCTGGTCTTTCCATTCCCTATATTTACTCTCGCCTTCTGTTCCACCAAAGGTGGGTAACCATGGGGCACCGGGATACACCGCCATCATCATCATTCTGAATCCGTAAAGCAAAAAACAAAAAGCAACAAAAACAACAAAACAGTACAGTTTCTCTTAAGGGTATTCTCATGTGTTTGTTCTCAACCAGTCCTGCCGCCAACGCCAAATATGTGAACAGGGCCGAAATTGTATCACATTTGACTTGCAATTTGTTTGTACTATTGCACTCTTCTCCTTTAATAAATAATCCAGAATAAAACTCACAACAATAAAATATAAATGCACAATAAAGTGCTGGGTGCGTAATTACTGTGAGTCCTATCTGAACTAATTGTTTGTCGACTACGCCACTTTTGTTATAGAGGGAAGTCCCCTTTGAATACACTTTAACTTCTTCTTCAGGCTTTCCCAGGTTCGAGGTTAACTGGTAAGTTTCAATACTTTTGGTTTTGAGAATACAACACTGGCATGAGAATATCCCTTTAAGAAACTGGACACGAATACAGTGTATCAAAAAAGGTAAGTCATATTTATTGGGTCCCTAATACATTGGCTTCTGTGCCTTAAAAACAATCAAATAAACACTATACTAATAAAACCTATATAAACATACAAAACACAATTAATCTACACAACAACTATAAAATAAATTATAAAGTTGTGCAAATTACGCGGGGCTTAATCACAAGGGTTCCTTAGCATGGGGGGTTTCTGTGCAACAAATACTTTTCAAGTAAAGTGCTGTGCCAATAAAGTGCTTCAAGATACTCAACACGGTTTGTTCAGGGGTAATGCTGCATGTCCATATATGGGGGTAAGATGGGAAAGGGTTTGAGGCCAGTCGTCTTCGTCTTCTCTCTTCTTTCTCTCCGCCTGCAATTATAGAGATCTAGACCAGTTCACTGTGCATTTACACGATACATTTGCGTTGTCTCAGGCAGTGGTTATACAGGGATTCAACGTTGCTTGTTCGAATACTCACTCGCCAGCCAGGTTTTTACACCTGGCGCTGAGTTGGTTGCGTATGCAACGTTATCGCCACTTTCCAGTCTCAGCGCTCCTTATATGGTCTGGTCTCACTCGTCTCTCATATGGTCTGGTCTCACTCGCCTCTTCCTCCCCTTCGGTTCGATCGCTTTCTCCTCTTGGTTTCTCCTTTGAATGTAGGCACACCTCGGCTTCCAAACTCCTAGGTGGCTGGTATGTCTACTTCATCTATGCACTCCTCTACTCCGTGTCTCGGCACAACCTTCCCCTCTGCTGTCCTTCTCCTCACTGACGCCTCTGTCACTTGGGTGCTCTGTTCTCTCTTTCAAACGGTCCCGCCTCCGCTTTTGTACCTGCCAAACCACACCTCCCTCTTCTTTCATTTGTCCGTGGTGACAGTCTGTCTGGGGACATTGGCCATGACCGTGGCCTTGGGCGTGACCGCGTGACTGCCGCTCTGCCACTCAATGTCTCTCAATACATGTGACCAGGGGATCATGGGGAAAACAATTATAAACAATACAGTGCGTAATAATAATTGGTACAAAAATAATAAGATGGTGGGGTTAAATGAGGCAATTATACACATTAAGCACCAATAAAAACAAATTACAAAAGTTTTAAGAACCCCTCATTTCACCCTTGTCACATTCCCCCCTACTTTTTCGTTGGCAGTCCCTGGCAACTGGTTCTAAACGTCATGCCCGTACCTCTCAGGTGGCTGTCCTTGGTTCGCTCTTCCAGAGCGCCGCGGACCTTCAGGTTCCCTAGGACCGGGGAAAAACCCTACATAAGGCGGCCATATTGGTCCCACCGGTTCGGCTACTGGGGCAGGTTCGGGGCTCTCCATCGGTGACCTGGGGGCTATACACACTTTTAATGCATTCCTATGGATCGTTCTATCTCGCCCTCCTTTTTCAGGTCGGATCCTGTATACTAGGCCCGCATCCCCCACCCTCTCCAATACCACAAAAGGTTCTGGGTCCCACCATGGGCCCAGTTTACCTTGTCCCTGTCGGTTCCGGTTTCGTACCCACACCCTCTCTCCAGGTAACAATGGTGGCATACCGGCTCGGCGGTCATAGACCTGTTTACGCTGTCCTGCTATATGCACCATTTTTTTCTCGGCTGTCCTATACGCTGTGGCCATTCGTTTCTGGTGATCTTGCACCCAATCTCCCACTCCCATTCGATTTTGTGACAACGGTACTCCTAATGCTACATCTACCGGACGCCTCAGGTGGCGACCAAACATTAAGTACGCAGGCGCATAACCTGTCGCACCATGTTCAGTATTGTTATAAGCGTGTACTAACTCAGGTAAGTGTTCATTCCATCTGCCTTGGCGATCAGTATCTAGAGAGCGCAACATGTTTAACAGTGTTTGATTAAACCTCTCCACCCCCCCATTACCAGCTGGGTGGTAAGGGGTGGTGCGACTCTTAGTAATACCGTAGGTATGACACAATTGCTGCATTAATTCGGATTCAAAATTCGGGCCTCGGTCCGAATGGAAACGAGCCGGGCAACCGAATGGCTGGATAATATGTGTCCAAAGCGCGCGGACAGTCGTGGGCGCAGTTTGGTCACGCGTTGGAATAGCCCAACTGTATTTATTGGTGAATAAATCGGTTGCTACAAGAATATTCTGCCATGCGTCATTCGGCCTACCTAATGTGAGAAAATCAATAGCCACTACCTCCATAGGATACGATACTTCGAATGGCTGTAAGGGGGCCCTGGGCTCTATCCTGTCTTTCAGTAGGCTGCAGGCAACACAACCTCGCTGGAACTGTCGCACCGCCCCCTCCATGCCCGGCCAGTAGAACCGGCGCCGAAGCTGCGCCAAAGTCCGGTCCACTCCGGCGTGTGCCGAGGCCTCATGGAGTCCTTTCCACACCTCCTCTCGTCGCGCCCCTGGACAAACAAGCTGTAAGTAACATTCTTGTGTATGCTGATCAATCACTTGCCTATACAACACATTGTCTCTGATGCGCAACCGGTCCCACTGTCGTAACATTTGCCTGGCTTCCCGTGACCAACTCCTCTTCTCCATAAGGGTAGGCAGTTTCCTCCGCTCTACGCAACTCTTCACCATCTGGATGTCCGGATCTCGATCCTGTGTTCCCCGCCACTCAGCTCCAGCCCACCCGTCCTCTCTCTCCACCGGTGCCAACTCCACTACGGCCACTCCTACAGGTTGAACAGGGAACCTAGACAGGGCATCTGCGTTCGCATTGCTTTTTCCAGGTCGGTACTTTATATCATAGGTGAATGATGCTAGCTGGGCTGCCCAGCGCTGTTCCACCGCGCCTAGTCGAGCTGTTTGAAGATGCGCAACAGGATTGTTATCTGTATAAATCGTAAAATGAGCGCCAGTTAAGTAATCTTTAAATTTTTCGGTCACTGCCCATTTAAGTGCCAAGAGTTCTAATTTAAAGGAGCTATAATTTGCATCATTTTGTTCGGTAGGGTGTAGACTTCGGCTGGCGTAGGCGATTACTCGCTCCTGGCCATCTTGGACCTGTGCCAGAACGGCGCCGAGCCCGCGGCCACTCGCATCAGTATACACTACAAACGGTCGGTCATAATCTGCATAAGCCAGTATTGGAGCCTGCGTAAGGGCAGTTTTAAGAGCATCAAACGAGTTTTGGCATTCAGGGGACCACTCTATTTTACACTGATGGGACTTCACATCATTCGGGACTCCGATCAACAAACTATTTAACGGCCTAGCTATGGCAGCAAATGAGGACACGAAGCGGCGATAATAACCAGCCAGACCTAGAAAAGCGCGGACCTCGCGGACAGTCGAGGGTGGGGTCCAGTCTCTTACCGCAGCCAACTTTTCAGGGTCCGGGCGCACTCCCTCTTTGTCTACAACGTGGCCCAAGAACTTTACCTCCGGTTGGAGAAGCTTGCATTTATCGAGGCGCAGTTTCAATCCGTGTCTCCACAGCCGCTCGAAAACCTGGTCAAGGTGCTGCATGTGAGAGGAAAAGTCAGGTGAATATACAATAATGTCATCGAGGTACACTAATAATGACTCTGTCACCTGGCCACTCAAGCATCGCTGCATTAATCTTTGGAAGGTCGCGGGGGCGTTACATAAACCGAACGGCATACGTTGGAACTCGAACAGTCCTAAAGGGGTGGTAAACGCTGTCTTTTCTCGATCCCGAGGGTCCATACCCACCTGCCAATAACCGCTGGCCAGGTCGAGTGTGGAGAACCACTGAGCCTTGGTCAGGCTTGTTAAAGTCTCTTCAATCCGAGGTAAAGGGAAGGCATCTTTGTGCGTCACGGCATTCAGTTTACGGTAGTCGACACAGAAACGCCAGCTGCCATCTTTCTTCTTCACCAGGACAATGGGCGCTGCCCAGGGACTGCAACTCTCTTTTATCACTCCCTTGTCCAGCATGTCACTCAATAAGGTCTTCATTTCTCTATACATGGAGGGCGGCAGCGGTCGGTGCCTCTCGCGGATGGGTGCCGCGTCTCCAGTTGGTATTTGGTGTTGCACCACGTCCGTCTGCCCAAAATCTTCATTATGGACTGCAAACACCTTCTTCCATTTACACATCATCGCATGCAGCTCTTCTCTCTGCTGGTCAGGTAGGTCATCTCGCCGGGTCAACGCCTCCATCTCCTCAGGTAAGGTCTTCACGGGTCCCTCGTCTTCGATGCTCACCAGGGACACTTCCACGGCTCCGTCGGTTCCTAGGGACAGGTTCAGGTCTCGTCGTCCACGGACGTCGGCCTCCTCCACTGGATATAGCTTCCCTAACTTTTGATGTCTGCCCACGGTCACGCTATACGCGTGGGGGTTGCAGATGCGCACGGGGACTCGGCCATTACGCACGGTGACCAACGCTCGGGCCACTCCCAGATCAGTTCCTTCCGGCATGGCCTCCATCAGGGCCTCGTATTCGGCTCCATTTGGACCTTTCCAGGCACGGCCCCATACTACTAACTCACTGCGGGCGGGGACTCGGATTCTCCGTCGGCCGACAGGCCACACATAGCCCAATGCTCCGTCTTCGTGGGTCACTGCCTCCACTCTCCTACAGGCGGCGAATGCTTTTTTCCATGGTGTCCTCTCCTGTTGGCATGGAAACACAGACCTCCCAGAGAGTTTAAATAATGCATGCCACACTGCGTGGACTACGTTCATCCCAATGATCAGCGGCTCAATACAATGTTCATCTTTTACAATTACGATTCCTCTTCCCGGTATTTTCAGTCCTTCTAATTCTAAATCGAATATGGCATAGCCAGAATAGGGTAGATCAAGGCCGTTTGCTGCCCGTAGGCTAAACACCAGAGGCCCATTTTCCATTTCATCTTGCGAGAACTTTTCGTTAAACAAACTCTGCTGCATCAATGTGACTTGAGACCCCGTATCTAATAAACCCCTCATTTGGACTCCCCCCATTGTTATCCCAATTGTCGGACATTCCCCCACAAACACTTCATTGGCCCTTAACTTTTTTTGTGAACGTTGCACCTCTGCCCCCCGGACCTCGGCGACAGGGCGTACTAGTTTAACTGACTTCGGTCGGATCTACAGAATCTCGCTATATGACCCGCCTGTCTACACTGGCTACATATCGGCCTACCTCCTTCATCCCATTCGTAGCGCTGAGAGGCCGTATACCGTCGCTCAGGTGGCGGTGGAGTGCGCGCTCGTGCGTCATTGGTGCCAGTGCGGAGGAGCGGTCTGATTTCCTTCATGAGTTCCTGCGTGAATCCTTGCATTTGAGTTTTTACGTCGTCCATGATTTCCTGTTTTAATTTTTCTCTCCAAGCAGGGTCCTGAGAAGGGTAGGGGACAGAAATAGGATTAACAGCGTGGCACGTTATTTCAGTAGTTCCATGTTCAGCAGCTAACAGGTAGGCTTCTTCGCGTAAAGCAGCAAAATCTTCATCTGGGTGTCGTCGAGCATATATTTTTAAGGCTTGGCCCAGGGGGCCCTCAGCTAAACCCATAACAAACTGATCACGAAGAATGGCTTCGGAGGGAGCGGTGCTTGGGTCGTGCTGCCGCAGCCCACAAAACAGCTCTCTAAGTCTCAGGGTGTAAGTTTGTACATTCTCTCCTGCGCGCTGTGCGCACCGATAGAATAGTGAGCGCATTTCTGCGACAGAGACAGTTTCTTTATATAAATCATCTAAGTATTTAAAAACTTTTGCCACTGTGTCGCGTTCGCCCTCCTCAACCACACTAATCTGCCGTTTAGCTTCGTTGGTTAGCGTTTTAATTATAATAGCAACTTTCCTGATTTCTGGTAGTTCCTGGGTACTTAATAATCCTCTAATCTGGTCTTTCCATTCCCTATATTTACTCTCGCCTTCTGTTCCACCAAAGGTGGGTAACCATGGGGCACCGGGATACACCGCCATCATCATCATTCTGAATCCGTAAAGCAAAAAACAAAAAGCAACAAAAACAACAAAACAGTACAGTTTCTCTTAAGGGTATTCTCATGTGTTTGTTCTCAACCAGTCCTGCCGCCAACGCCAAATATGTGAACAGGGCCGAAATTGTATCACATTTGACTTGCAATTTGTTTGTACTATTGCACTCTTCTCCTTTAATAAATAATCCAGAATAAAACTCACAACAATAAAATATAAATGCACAATAAAGTGCTGGGTGCGTAATTACTGTGAGTCCTATCTGAACTAATTGTTTGTCGACTACGCCACTTTTGTTATAGAGGGAAGTCCCCTTTGAATACACTTTAACTTCTTCTTCAGGCTTTCCCAGGTTCGAGGTTAACTGGTAAGTTTCAATACTTTTGGTTTTGAGAATACAACACTGGCATGAGAATATCCCTTTAAGAAACTGGACACGAATACAGTGTATCAAAAAAGGTAAGTCATATTTATTGGGTCCCTAATACATTGGCTTCTGTGCCTTAAAAACAATCAAATAAACACTATACTAATAAAACCTATATAAACATACAAAACACAATTAATCTACACAACAACTATAAAATAAATTATAAAGTTGTGCAAATTACGCGGGGCTTAATCACAAGGGTTCCTTAGCATGGGGGGTTTCTGTGCAACAAATACTTTTCAAGTAAAGTGCTGTGCCAATAAAGTGCTTCAAGATACTCAACACGGTTTGTTCAGGGGTAATGCTGCATGTCCATATATGGGGGTAAGATGGGAAAGGGTTTGAGGCCAGTCGTCTTCGTCTTCTCTCTTCTTTCTCTCCGCCTGCAATTATAGAGATCTAGACCAGTTCACTGTGCATTTACACGATACATTTGCGTTGTCTCAGGCAGTGGTTATACAGGGATTCAACGTTGCTTGTTCGAATACTCACTCGCCAGCCAGGTTTTTACACCTGGCGCTGAGTTGGTTGCGTATGCAACGTTATCGCCACTTTCCAGTCTCAGCGCTCCTTATATGGTCTGGTCTCACTCGTCTCTCATATGGTCTGGTCTCACTCGCCTCTTCCTCCCCTTCGGTTCGATCGCTTTCTCCTCTTGGTTTCTCCTTTGAATGTAGGCACACCTCGGCTTCCAAACTCCTAGGTGGCTGGTATGTCTACTTCATCTATGCACTCCTCTACTCCGTGTCTCGGCACAACCTTCCCCTCTGCTGTCCTTCTCCTCACTGACGCCTCTGTCACTTGGGTGCTCTGTTCTCTCTTTCAAACGGTCCCGCCTCCGCTTTTGTACCTGCCAAACCACACCTCCCTCTTCTTTCATTTGTCCGTGGTGACAGTCTGTCTGGGGACATTGGCCATGACCGTGGCCTTGGGCGTGACCGCGTGACTGCCGCTCTGCCACTCAATGTCTCTCAATACATGTGACCAGGGGATCATGGGGAAAACAATTATAAACAATACAGTGCGTAATAATAATTGGTACAAAAATAATAAGATGGTGGGGTTAAATGAGGCAATTATACACATTAAGCACCAATAAAAACAAATTACAAAAGTTTTAAGAACCCCTCATTTCACCCTTGTCACATACACAAAGACTGAAGCTAATAACAGTGTGGAAACTAGTGCCCACCAACGCAGAGGAACAGCTACTTTACAAGAATGAGGAGGTTAAAACATACACATAAAGCAAAATAATGCTAAACCTAAGTTCACAACTGCAACGTATTGCACATGCATGCATTGCAAATGTGGTAAGATCGTGTATTTCCTTGATGTGGCTGTCAATGTTAGTTCAATAGATCAGAGATGAACTACATGGATGACTCAGTTTATGAGTCATTAAAGGAGACACAATTAATGCCAAGACAAGTCACGGTAGGTTTGGATTGTAGTGGAGATTAATACCACACTGTTATGGACTGATATAGTTAAAATTAGTTTACTGAATCAGTGACAACGTGTTTGTGTGCGTGTGTGTGTGTGTGTGTGTGTGTGTGTGCGTGTGTGCGCGTGTGTGTGTGTGCGTGTGTGTGTGTGTGTGTGTGTGTGTGTGTGTGTGTGTGTGTGTGTGTGTCTTTATGTCACTTTGTGACTCACCAGGAGTGGGTCGGAGAAGTCTGGCAGTGGTCCAATTAACAGACCGGCTAGTGAACACCCCAGGAAGACCACCGCGCAGCCCACCAGCACTGCCAATGTGTAGTCCACAACCACCTGAGAATAGCTATGGAATATACACCAATGAAAACAAGTCTGAACGATCTCCACCATCGAACAACAGGTGGGACATGCAGATTAACTCAGAGGGTGTACAAATTAAACCAAATGGACCCTACACCCTCTGATTTAAAGTAACATGGGGATTTTACTGAGTTGCCTTTTATTGTGAAAAAAAGGTTTCGGTCTTTGTCAGTCAACGGCGCCACGTAAATGTAGTTTAAAATGGAAAAGACAGTGCGCTTAAATATTGCATGCTAATTGTTTTATTAAATGGAAGTTACTGACTTTCTTGGGATCCAATACAGTCCTCCATCCCTACAACAGAATAAAAAGTATTTGTCACAATCAGGACGTCAGGGCAAAACCAGATGACGTATATACACAGTAGACAACACAGAGACATTAATAGGCCTATAATACAATAACACACACCTAACGGTTACCACATGTCGCTGTGCTGATTTGTGTGTTCCTCTTTCATGTGATCCGTGCAGCCAGTGACATCGCACTGCGTTGTGACAGGATGCATGATGGGTAGACGTGCAGCTATGTCCCACCTTCACCACTGCGCCGCCACCTGAGCAATCTGCATGAGGCCCTGCCGCATGACAGTCATGGCAGGCGTTGGATGTGATTGGCTTGGGGTGGCCACAGCAATGACATCTTCTGGGCTGTTGCGGATGGTAAGCTGATGATGGGGGACCCTGGGGGACAGGAGACGTAGACAGGACGTAGGGTAGGTTATGGACAGGTCGCCGCGCATAGAATACACATTCGATGAGCATAGTGTTATGTTTTCCTCTGGTTGATGGATGTGTGTGGGGTAAGACTCAAACCAAGGCATTTTGATTGGGTTTAATTAGCGTTGGAGGTTGGCATATACAGGGCGACATGATCACTATTTTTGCCATTGCCTGCCTTGTGGTATATATATATTCAGCCTAGCTCAAGGCACTCTGACTAGGTTTTAATGGGTCCTAGTAGATGTCATGTAGCTTCGGTGACATATAGCGGTGTCTATGCTCTCAGGCTTACATGGTGGTAAAGCTGGCAAGAAGACGAGGGCTGGCCGAGGCTGCTGCAGCTGTCACAGAGATCCCCATCAGACTGGAGGACTGTTAACTGGGCCTCGGTAGTACAGACACTGTCAGGGGGGCACAGAGACACTGCTGGGATCTCACTGAGGAGAGGAGAGGATAGGAGAGGAGCGGAGAGGAGAGGAGAGAGACAAGGAAACAAAGAGTAAAGATAAAATGTTTACAATAAATTTGTGGCTGTTTCGTAGCATGGATTGTCTCGCACACAGAGAGAGCTGAGCAACATATCTTACACACAGAGAGAGCTGAGCACATTATCTCCTACACAGAGAGACCTGAGCAGGCCAACAGAACTGCTAATGAGGTACGGAATGGAGTCCTGGGCGGCACATTGTTGCTATGCTGGAAAGTCCAATTAAAAAATGACAGAGAGACAGCCTGTTTGCGCTATATGTCAAGCAGTCTTGAGAATAGTGTAGAAATATATAGACACCATTATGTAAGAGATACTGTAGACGGCTATCAGATGCCATGAAATATGACTTGGGTTTTTGTGCCAGGAATTCTCTGGAGTGATGGGTGAGATAAGTTTGAGTTTATTCCTCCATGAGTTTTTAATGTATGTTCTTCTCTCTACTGCTGCAGTTTATGTTGCTCATATAAAGATACTCTGTAGTACAAGTGGTGTTGCTTGCCAAAAATAGCAGGTTTTCAAGCAACTCACAACATAGCTTGAAGAGTAGTTCATTTCGGCAAGCGACACTGTTGTGTGATACATACCGCAATGTAAATTAACGACTTTCAACCTGTGGCATCTCTATTTTGGGCATGTCATTATAGGCAAGCATTTTTTTTTTTATGTCAAAAGACACAACACATCGCAATGTAACACGTGAACTTGTAGATCGGATATTTTCGGTATTCAAATTACGCCGAAGTATATAGGGCTTAAGTGGTTAACCTAAAGACAGCAAGGTAGCGTATTTTATAAAAACAAAGAATGTTTCCAATTAGTACTATTAAAATAAATAAAAGTCTAAATGAAAGTTAAAATGTAACATTTTATTTTAACCCAAGGTTGAAGCCATCACTACCAGACATCATTCGGTAGTCGATCTGATATTACCTTTTCCTGTGTTCAGTAGTGAAGTGGCTGAGGACATGAAAGAGTATTTTGAAAAACATTTTTGAAAGATTGCATTTTTTTACTTTTCCGCCTATAATGACATGCCCAAATTAGGGACTTAACTTGGTTAAGTCTCTATGTGGGTTTTATAAATATTTAACCAATTAACAACGTTTTAACAAGAGCTTGTGACTAAATAATAACTACATTGCATTAGAACACAGGTTCTTTTTTCCATTTCCTGACAAGTAACAGTTCTGTACATACAAGGTTTCCATTCAACAGCGACGATATGCCATGTGGTCAGTGACCATGCGCAATTAGATCCTTTGGTCAAACCACTGAGGAGGAAAATTAACTAAACACGGACAGATGGGCAGAGTTTTCTCTAGTACTTTATAGTAGGAATCTAGGATAGTAGGATAATAAGTGGCACGAGCGAGCCTTCGCTGTTATGAAAAGTTTAATATTTCAAAAAGTATGAAAAAAGTCCCTGCGATTCCTGAAGAAGCAGCTTCTAGGTGAAAGTAAGAAGGATGAAGGAGCTAGCGTGAGCTAGTTTTGAGGAGAACATAATAAATAAATAGGCTATATAAGAATATTGCGAACATGGGGGTTGAGCCCAATAATAACTATATAATAAATACAAATTTTGAGTAGTACATAACTGGGCTCTCTCCAATCGAGATCGAGCCCACTATTAAATCTTCTATTAGTATGAGATACATCTACATATTTATAATTCTTTAAATCTCTGTGTGAGTGTGCGTGTGTACTGTATCTGTCCCCTGCGTATGTTGAGAACCGTCGGTGATACACACACCGAGGACCCGAGGGAGTGTGATTCCCAGTGTGAAGTCGGTTGGATCGGCGGTTGTCCATGCAGAACCGCCGATCCGACCGATTAGCCCATACAGTATATGGGTATATACTGTATGAAGATCTGGTTGTCCAGAACCACAGATCAGACAGAAATGCCCAAATATGGGCATAGAAGGAAGTGGGACACACAGACAGACATATAGATACAGAGATCTCCCTATATGGGCATAAAAGAGACACAGGCAGACTGGTAAAACGGGTACTCTGACGACAAGTATTGCATAACTGGAGTGGCATGCCTTTCCAATGGGCATCGGCCTATATCTATAAATTCTGCAAATATGCGTGTGCGTGTGCGTGTCCTTACTCCTTTGCATATCTCGAGAACCCTTCAACCAATCGTTATATGTATTGCTGAGGACCCAAGGGAGTGCAGTGTCAAGTACAAAGTCGGCCAGATCAGCAGTTGTCCAGAACCGGCACGTGGCCTTGTGGTCAATATTGGCGGCTGACATAGCTTGAGGCAGCTGAATATCTGACCGCACAAAAATATGCCCAAATACGGATATGACTGATGTCATATTGATGAGGTCACCGAAGGGTCAGCCGTCCCAAATACGGAATTCCTCATGGCTCGTGACTGGCCTTCCCCCTTCAAGTACTCTGTTCATGGGTAGCCTACTGCATTTCAGATATGTCTAAATATGGAGATGACCAATGTCATAGTACTGACATCATAGATGAGGCTGTGTCTGAAGGGACCCACCCCAAAAATGATTTGTTTTTATTCCAATATTCAATTTTATTTTTAACTTTTCCAAAAATAACCAATCTACAAGCTCACGTCACAGCACGTTGCATCGCGATGCGTTGTGAGTGGTAGATAGGTTATTTTTGAGTCAAAGTGGTTAAACTGATTTTGATACTATTATTAACTCATTTTGCTAGGGACCCCCTGGAAGCCCTTCACGTCTTTGCCTCCTACACCAGCTCTCTGAAAGTCTGGCTATGCGATACTAGAGAACCACCGGAAAAAGAAAACAGAAAGACACTACACGGGTCGCCGTTAATGACGTCATATAGTTAAAACCAAATCAACATCAGCATTTTCTTTCAGCGGATGCACTTTTCACAATGCATTGTGGGATCATCCACTATATATATTAGAATATAATAATGATCACTATACATTCGGGCACCACTAAAACATGGCATAACCACTGCACTTCGTAGTGAGTAGGGAGTGATTTGGTACACAGCCTCCAAGTACTCTGATAATCGGTACTGTATTATATATGTCCAAATATGGAGTTGTGTGGCGTATACTGCTGACATTATAGATGACCTAGATGTCCTAGACTGGCCTCTAAGTACTTTGATCATGGGTACTTCCCACAAATGATGGAGGCTGGCACCCACAATGGGTACTGCTCTAATTGCCATCATTTCAGTGCAATTTGGCTGGTTTGCCACACACCTAACACCAGTGAGTCAGTGTCTGATGAAAGGTGCCAAACAAAATCTAACTAAATAATTTTGTTTAAAAATGAATGAGTTACAATACATTTACTGCATACATGATCTGTGGTCTACAACATAATTTGTTTTTCCACATTTGAGTTGATCATACATCCTTTTAAGTCACACTTCATCACTATGGTGACAGAGTAAACAGAGACCTACGTTACATGGTTTTATTTGCATCCCATAATCAGGCCACTGGTGAGGATTAGCCCGTTGAACTACTGGTATATTATTATGTTATTATGGAGCTAATATTACACGGTGCAATCCTCAGTGTAAAATGGGACACTCACTATAGATCATTTCTACACTCCCAGAGTTGAATTAATACTGACGATTTTAGAGTGAATTGTGAAACACACTAAGGTGCTCAATTTCCCAAATGTTCCTTTGTTTTACCATGAATGCCATCCTTATACGCATAATATTGCTGGGGTGGATACCTAATTATGTCCAAAACTGTTACTCTTCAGGATTCAAATTAGAAAATAGCAATGAGTTGCGATCCAACTCGTTGTAAGCCTGTAGATCTGCTATCTTTGCTACTTTTGTTTGACACCGTAGTATGGCGAAGTAGGCCATTCATTTACTAAAGTTGAAATATGGAGATACAAGGTTTCTGCCCGACACGGACAATAAGCAATGAATTGTCCACAATTTACACATCAAACCTCTGACAATTGTAACTTTTAAATAAAAATGTACTTCCTAGTTAGGTTTAATGGTCTAGTTATAGTATAGTTTGTATTTACTTCTGTTCAAAGCTCACTTAGACAGTCATAGGCAATCATGCACTTAAAGACAATCACAGGATTGAACATACACCCAAAACTCAAACACCAGCTGATCCACCTCTCTCTGGTTATATTACTTTGTCTTGTAGTTTCACATCGATGACATTTTGCAGAGATAGACATATATGAGAGCAATTTGTGGAACCTATTAATATTTCAGTGGACGGAGAACAGAAATATAAATATGTCACTGAGAAGAAACAATGTGAGGACAATTGTGTGGCCACCAGCCTAGTCCCAGCTAAAACAATATGATCACCTGGGTCTAGTGGCTCAAAACCTTTATTATCTGCTTGAGATGATTCATTGGGCCTGTCTTGAGACTTGACCACTTATACTTAGATGCCAGGTTGAAGGCTAACAAAGTGAAAAGGACTCAAACCAAGCATCTCAAAGATCCCCCCCCCCCCCTCTCTCTCTCTCTCGCTCTCTTTCTCTCTGTTTCCTTCTGTCTGTTTCCACACCTCTCTCTTTTTCTGTCTCATTAGCTATTTGCAGCTGCAGCAGTAGCTATAGGTCAGTGGTTCTCAAAGTGAATTCCAGGCACTCTCTGGGTTCCTTTAGGGGGTGTAAATTGACCCTTACAAGTCATGGAACCAACTGGACCTGTCAGAGTTAAAGGGAGACCTTGAAATGTAAAAGTTTGAGAACCATTGCAATAGGGAATGGAATGACCGTGGACCAAACTGCCCCTCTCCTCTCCACCCAGAACAGAAGGTTTGCGTGGTGAACAGTCGTGGACACCCAGCAGCACCCAACTGTCAATAATATGATGACTGGTTGTGATGACTGCATTTGTAGCCTATCTCAGTGTCATGGGCTGCTGAACAGTGCTACTGCTGCTGAGTACACATATCAGTAAGAGGGCTGTGTCTATTTATTCATTAATGTATTATGTATTTGGCATATACCACACAGAAACACGGACGCTGGCTTGTATGTGATATGATATGAATAGTATAGGCATCACAATCACAGTGTCTGGAAATCTTGTGTTGAATGAACAGCCATAAATTGTTTACCTCGTGGAAGAAAAAAGTGTGCTGTCAACAGATCACAGGCATCTCTCGTTGCACAAGTAGGCCTCTATAGGCTATAGATATATATATAATTTACTGGTTCTCAACCTTTTCAGGCCACGACCCCCCAAAATAATCATACTTTAACTGGGTACCCCCAAAATAATCATATTTGAACTGGGTAGCCCCACCCTGACAAGCACTTGGAATGTAGGATTTGAGGCATTACATTTTGTTTGACTCAGTTCCACAGATCAATATTGTGAAAAAAGCAGATCTACAAGCTCACAACGCAAAAAAAAAATCATTTGGGGACCCCCTGGGGGTCCCGTCCCACAGGTTGAGAAGCACTGGGCTAATATAGAAACAGTGTCATGAAAAGGTTCGCTATTTTTGGTGTCACAAACTAATGGAAATGACCTTTCACGTTGTGTGTCACGCAAAGACAACAGCAGTAGAAATATTATGATTTATATATGTTATGTTCGAAATCCATCCTGTGCAGCATGCAGGATTGATTGACACGTTGGACAAACAACATGAAAACGCATCTATTGGATCATCCATTATGTCGAGAAATAAAGTTAAACATCAAGACAATAATCCCAAAAGCAAAGAGAATGACCCACCTTTGAGAAGCAGCCTCCTGTATTTCCCTTTCATCTGTATGAGAATCATCCATTACAATAGCATCCGTGGTGCTCTCCCCTATAATCGAACACGCTTCCATTCTACTACTAGGGCTTGGAAACAAAACCGCAATGAAAGAATTCCCTATTATAGGAAAGAGGAAAAATCAGAATTGCCACATTTGCTCAACGTCGTCCACGAGGAAAAGAGATAGGGCTTATTTCTAGGCTATACTACCAAACAGAAATGGCTTGTTTGAGTTCATCTGCATGGAGGGTCATTGTGATTGGCGGAGGGCGTGTGATGCTCGCTGCCTCTGTGAAGTAGCCCTGATACATGACTGTCATATCGGGACAGTCATGGATGAACTTCAACCTGGTGTTTTCACTTTCTCTCTTTTTGGCCCGTACATCTACATAGACGTTAAAATTTCAAATATAAAGTGCTTACCCCATGGCCACAGATGTTGCAATTATATACGGGCCCTCAGAAGTACCCGTATCTTCCGTATTGTTCAATAAAAAGCATTTTAATCCGACCGATGGCCATTTTCTCCGCACTTTCTCCATATGCTTTCAACTACGCGACCCTATCGGGTGGGAGGTGTATTACACTCTGATACATTATAGCTCTGTAAGACAAATGGCCATCAATCGGATTAAAATGCTTTTTATTGAACAATACGGAACATACAGGTACTTCTGAAGGCCCGTACATAATTGTAACATCCGTGGCCACGGGGCAAGCACTTTATATTGGACATTTGGACGTTTATGTAGATGGACGGGCCAGAAAAGGAGAAAGTGCAAACGCCAGGTTGAAGTTCATCCATGAAGGTCGTGACAGACGACCGTCGTGTCATCCATGGCTACTGGTGAAGATGCTGTTTGCGAGTAGAGCGGTCGCTGTCCAACCAAAGGTGGTGCTGGAGGAAATGTGACGGATACACTGTATCA
Source organism: Gymnoscopelus microlampas (assembly GCF_963454915.1). Taxonomy (NCBI): domain Eukaryota; kingdom Metazoa; phylum Chordata; class Actinopteri; order Myctophiformes; family Myctophidae; genus Gymnoscopelus; species Gymnoscopelus microlampas. The sequence goes on from NC_139957.1 coordinate 29,675,833, forward strand.
ATGCGTTGTAATTGGGTCGGGTCTGTTTTTGTTTTTTTAACTGGCGTCTTTCGCACATAATAAGGGCATATGGCTCTTTAACGATAAGCAAGCGGGCATGCAACCTGTATTTTACGAACACGCTTCAGGTATTAGCCTACACAGACAGTAGGCCTAAAGGCAGTGGTGTAAAGTAACAAAGTACATTTACTCAAGTAGGCCTACTGTAAGTACAATTTTGAGGTACTTTTACTTTACTGGAGTATTTCCAATTTTCTGTACTTTTACTTCTACTCCACTACTTCTCAGAGGCAAATATTGTACTTTTGCCCACTACAATTATTTGAAAACGTAGTTACTATAGTTACTTTTTAGATTTTGATTATTATTACAAAACATACATTAACCACTTCAGCCCATTCGGCCATTTGAAAATAGCCAATCTCACGGTGCTAGCATTGTGAGCTTGTAGATCTGCGATTTTAAAAATATTTTTATACATTTCAAAACTTGTGAAATGCGACATATTCTGCATAATGAGTATTTTTTACTATTGGTACTTTAAGTACATTTTGATGCCATTACTTTTGTACTTTTACTCAAGTAAATTTGGAATACCGAGCTTGTAGCCTACTTGTAACAGGGTGTTTCTACATTGCAGTATTGATAGTAGTAGCCTACTTTTTTTCCACCACTGCCTGTTGCACATAATACGAGAATGGCTATTTAACGATAAGCAAGTGGGCGTTCAACCTGTATTTGACGAAACTGCTTTAGGTGTAGCCTACACAGACAGTAGGCCTAAAGGTGGCCAAATAGTGAAATCCTCTGTTGTTGCGGTGGTTTTACGAACCGACAATACCTGCCAAATATTCGTTCGAAAGAACCGAAAATGTGTGGCAAAGGTGATCCATGTGAATTATGGGCTTACAGAGGCGGCTGGGGTTCTGGTTTTGATTAGAAAGAATCATATTTCAGACACCACGTCACTGAATGGCTCCATGTTTGGAGCAGTGGTGAGAAAATAGAAGAAACGAAGAAAATGTGAAGAAGAGATTTGGAAAACGATGACATCCACTAGACAGTATGCAGTCAAAGAAAGAATGGACCTACTTTCAGTTATTTTACACATTGGAAATAAGGTAGACCTACTTAGAATAATGTAGGCTATATGCAAGAGAGAGAACTTCACATTGAATCATATTAATTAGTCAGTCAGTCCTTAGATTTATAACTGCAGTGGGATAGTAAACAGCGAGGCCAAGTAGGCTGTATCTCTCTTTCTCTCACGTGCGCGCGCGCACACACACACACACACACACACACACACACACACACACACACACACACACACACACACACACACACACACACACACACACACACACACTTCACACACACTTCACATGCTTTGTGTTCTGACTGAGACTAGGGTGGTTCTGAAATGACAATCATGGTAATTTCCTATAATTGTTTTAATTCCCCAAAATCTACAAAGTACAACTAAAGTTGTCAAATAATTCTAGTGAGTATTTGCCTCTAAGTAAAAGTACTGAAAATTGGACATATACTCAAGTAAGTAAAGTAAAAAAAAGTACCTTAAAATTGTACTTAAGTACAGCACTTGAGTACATGTACTTACTTACTTTCCACCACTGCCTAATATGATTCATGTTGGTGAATACAAAAACACTGGGATATGGCTACACTGCCTCTAACAGTGAAACATTGTCCTGAAATCTGGTCAAATGCCTCTGTCATTACTCATTATATGGCTACTTTGCACTTGTGAAATTGTGATATGAATTATTATCACTGGTTAACTGATGATGCCACTGATTCTTTGCAACAGCGAAGAAATGTGTGCCTTTAGTCGTGTTGATTTATGGTGTTGTCTGATGATTAGCCATAAAGAAAAAGGTGCTCTGCTGCCACCTGTTGAACAGATTGTGATGGTGATAACATGCAGCAAGCTGGTTCTCTTGACACGTTTTCAATAATGACATCAGTTTGAATATATACACTGATGTATTCAGACAAATTAATTTGTCAGAATTGTCACAAACAGACCATGTTGCCTCGCCCTCATGTCCAAACAGTTATTATAACAGTTTCCACTGTTGTTGTTGCTGCTAGTTGTTAAGACAAATTGTTACACATTTTGTCTGGGCTTTACATATTTTCCGCTGTAAAAGTGCAGCGGTGACCATTTATTTCTACATATGTTTTTAAATTGCCATACTCTATTATGATGTCAACTTTGTTTTTAATTCAGACTTGTATTTCAATACAACCATGAACTGTTAAGACCAACACGCCCTGAATATTCAGCTGGCACAGTCGGCATGGCATATCCCCCAGGGTTAGGGTTTCACTTCCCTTTGGGGCCACCCAAAGAACAGCATTTGAACTCATGATTACAGTCAGTGTAGCCTACTATCATTGTGGATGATGCCTGTAGGCCAAATGAATTGTGGAAAATGTTCCCTATTTCCTCTGGTGTGAATAAAAAAAAGAGCAACAACAACACACACAGCCTTTTCATTTCACTCTGATATCTGCCTTCTTCCCTTGAATATGTATTTATACTGTGTTAGTATAAATACTAGCCAATCTACAAACTCACATGGTTCAGACTTCAGACAGTTTGTTGAACTGGTATATCTGCTATTTCCAGTGCACAACATAAATGGTAAAAATGGTGCATATAGCGCCTTTATCCAGGGCGCTTTACAAGGAGCATTACATTCACCCATTCACTTCACACCTACATGTATTCACCGACGTCGGAGGAAACCATGCAAGGCACCAACCTGCTCATCGGGAGCAATTATAAAGGGGTTCAGTGTCTTGCTCAAGGACACTTTGACACTAACTAAGTGGGAGTCCAGGATCGACCGCTCTACCGCCTGACGAGGGAGGACAATATCATGTGTCAGCTTTTAGATGTGCTATTTTAGACTTTTTTGCAAAGTAGGCCTGAAAAGGCCTACTACTAGCCTTACAACGAGCCATGTCGTGCTTCACAATGATGAGCCAGCCAACTCCTGTGCCGTTTTCAGACATCCAGTCCAGTCAGTAGGTTAAGCCTTCATTTCAGACAGCATAGTCTCAACTGTGCGGTCTGTCAAACGAGTCTCCGTTGCAACCAGCGTTGCCAGGTTTTGTGAGAGAAATAAGCAATCAGGTCTAGGAAAACAAGCCCAAAGGAAGCGACCAGGCCACATGAGCTCCGATATTTGAAAATACAAGCTCACAACGCGTCGCATCGCTTGTAGATATTTATTTTTCTTTTTTATCTGAAACATTTTGAATAGTTTTTTACATTTTAACATGTTGCATAGTATTGTATAATTGTCTGTCATTAAATGAATTGAGTACAAAGGACCCCAGTGGAAGCAACCCATATGTGCTTTCTTTGTTTGAAATCCTCTCAACAGACCTTGTATTGTACTGTACTTCCTGTGTTTGTCTCTGCAAACTGTTACTAAAGTATTCAATCAATCAATCAATCAATCAATCAATCAATCAATCAATCAATCAATCACTCAACAACAACAACAACACAAATGTGGTACATCATGTGTCACAGAATGTTTTCAGATGGGGGTTCGTGGACAAATATATATTCATTTGAGGGTCCTTGACATTAAAATATTTTAGAACGATAGGTTTAAGCAACATTTGTGAAAACAATCCCAAATAAGCAACTACACTTTAGAAACGAGCCCAAAAAAATCGGAAGCCCAAAGTCGCTTATAATAAGTGGACATGGCAACACTGGTCAGACCGTGTTGTTCACTGGGTGTAAAGGGTGTAAAATGACAAGAGGACACGCCTCTAGAGGGCGTTGCTAAACAAAGAACACGCCTCTAGGGGGTGTTGCCAAAGAGGAGGTGAAAACACAGAAGTGACCAATTGTGCACAATCCTTCACACTAGAATCCAGTCAGTCAGACCGCACAGCTTCTCTTTCCGTGCGCGTTCTCTCCACAGATATCCGCTCGCCGAGCAGCACCATGCCTGTCATGGGCAACCCCTTATGTGCAGCTGCATTTCTGGCTTTCGTAGTTATTTCTATACTAGTGACACTTTTGATAAGCAGTTTGCAACTCGCCGGTCAGAAAGGATATCCTCCCATTAATGGAACTATAAATGAAGAGTTTGCCTCGCAGCAGCGCAGCGCCCTGATTCACCAACTCAACGAAAGGCGCAAAGAAATCATTCCTTTGCTCTTCTCTCCGGACAACGAAAAAATAATATCGTGGGAGTCGTCGTCGGGATTTCCCCCCCAGCAGCAGCACCACCGCCCGTCATTAAAAACAAACGTGGATTTTAGTCTGTGGAACGAGATCTCGGATAGTTTAAGAAGGGCGCATATGGATGAAATGGGCTGCGATTCCCTGGTTGACGTGCGGTCAGTGGAAGTCCTCGGGTCTGGATACACAAAGCTAGTTGTCAAAGTTGTCTTGGCCGAGGATCGGTCGGTGGCTTTAAAGCTGGTCAACGACCAGGGGAACGACATGGAGAAGTGTTTGGAGGATTTTAAAGACCCTCGTGGCTGCTACGAGCTCGTCTCCTACAAACTGAGGAAAGAAATGGTCCTGCTGCAGAGGCTGCAACATCCAAACGTCATAAAGGTCAGTTGTCTGTGGAAAAAGTAGGCTACTCAATTTCTCTAATTAAGTAAAATCTTTTTAAAATAGCAGATCTACAAGCTCATGTGACTTGAGCTTGTAGATCGGCTATTCATAGCCTAGTTTAAATATGTCTGAAGTGGTCAATGTATGTTTTGTTTGAAATAATAATTGAAATCTACAAAGTAACTAGGCCTAGTAACTTAAGTTGTCAAATAATTGTAGTGGAGTAAAAGAAAAATATTTGCCTCTGAGGTGTAGTGGAGTAGAAGAAGTACAGAACATTGGAAATACAGTAAAAAAAAAAAAAATCCTAAAAATTGTACTTAAGTACAGTACTTTAGTACATGCACTTAGTTACTTTCCACCACTGATAAAGGTAAATAGTAAACATTACTGTCTGTTTATGTCTCCTCGCCTCACTGCTTGGTCTCACGCGTAAAAGTGGATGAAACGGCTCACTGCCTCTGGAGGCCCTTCCCATGTAATTCAATTAAATTCGTTGAACCTCTCACGACCTTAGGTCCGGTTTTGCAATTTGAGGAGACACAGAGCCTCTGTCCTTTTTTATAAAAATCCATGATCCCATCTGAAACCCCCCTGCAGTGGTGTAAAGTAGGCTAACCATACATTTACTCAAGTACTGTACTTAAGTAAAAGCAATATTTTACTTTGCTAGAGTATTTCCAACTTTCAGTACTTTTTCTTCTACTCCACTACACCTCAGAGGCAATTTAGGCAAATATTGTACTTTTACTCCACTACAATTATTCGAAAACATTAGTTAATAGTTACTTTGTAGATTTTGATTATTATTACAAAACCATACATTAACCACTTCAGCCCTACATAGCCTACATTTAGGCCATTTGAAAATAGCCGATCTACAAGCTCACAATGTGTCCCAATGCAAAGAATTGTGGGCTTGTAGATCTGCTATTTTCAAAAGATTTTTAGACATTTGAAAACTTGTGAAATGGGACATTCTGAATAATTACAACTTTCTACCTTTGGTACATTAAGTACATTTTGATGCCAATACTTTTGTACTTTTACTCAAGTACATTTTTAATTCCTGACTTTTATGTGTAACAGATTATTTCTACATTGCAGTATTGATACTCTAACTTGAGTAAAACATGCGAATACTTTTTCCACCACTGCCCCCCAGACCTTGCTCAATCAATCCATTATAGTCCAAATTTGAAACCTGAACTGAGAGACAACTTTGAACGGAGAGAATGGTTGTCTCTCATAACGACCAGCCCCCGTCATGGTACAGCGTGTCCAACGAGCTTAATTGGTTGATTTCATAAGGATGCGGGGAATATTCACTGTTGGCTAATATGATTACTTTGGTCAAAGTGTCATTTGCAGACTGTTGTTGGGCTGGCAGACTATGTCCCAATCATGTCCTTTCAATTTACTTCTGCAGTGAGAACATTTTTTTTGATGATTAACTATTTCTGGTTCTTAATTAGATGTGTTTCTGTGCTACAGACATGCGGGCCTGAACTTTCACACAAAGGTCCAGTATGACCTTATGTTTATGTATGTTGATCTTAATTGCATCTACCGATTTTTACAATCTGCAGCAACACCCTGTAGTTTCAACTACACACACTTGAGGAAAAGATTTTCAACTGAAAAACATTTTCTCATTTGAAAAAAAAAATCTGTTATTTCTGTCAAGTGACAGTCTGAATTATATAGCCTAAATTATAAACGTAACCACATAAGCCCTGTATGTTTCGTCATATGAATATAGGGTTTACGTGATTTATAGGCAAAATATATTTCACCCCAAAATAGGGATGTCAGTTTGCAAGTGGCTTATTCATGTGGATATACTGTACCTGCCCACAGCTCAGAGGCCACTGTGCAGAAGATGTTGGAGGAAGGGGAGAAAAAGGATTGGGAAAAATCACAGCCATCCTGGAGCAGGGGAGTCCTCTCCAGATGATCCAGCTATTGCAGAGCCCCTGGGAGGATAGATTCAGGGTAAGGCCGCCCACAGAACCTCTATCACTCATGTTTTCTGTCTTTAATTTCTTTCCTAAGTCTTTCTCCCTATGTCTGTCTCTTTCTCTCTCTCCTGATTTCTTGTTGTTCCTCTGCTGTGGTCTCTATACTCTACTTTTAAGTTGTGTTTCTGTTTTTCTGTCTCCTTGCAATCTTCAACTTCTTTCTCACCCGCTCTAAATGTTTTCCCTCTCTCTCTCTCTCTCACACACACACACACACACACACACACACACACACACACACACACACACACACACACACACACACACACACACACTCTTTTCAAACTGTCTACATTGCATGGTCTGTTTTCTGTCACTTACGCGCCTTTAAGTGAAAACTGAATCCCTCTGCCCCGCTCCCTTTCTCTCGCTCCCACGCTCATACAGGCAACGACATGGAACCCTCACACTCAGTAAAAAGAGATGATACCATAGTGTTTAAGCCAAGTCACACATGAGGGGGTTCAGGACATTTGAAACCCCTCGAGGTCTGACATCTGTCCTTCCGCGTATTTGATCAGACCATGGTCGGAATGGAGATGGCTCCTAGAGTTAATCCACCACGGGCTAAAGAATGTCATCCCATCCCTCCCCAACAAACACACATACGCACACACAGTCACACACAGCGTGACCCCCCAACCCCCCCCCGCCATAGGTATGCTCCCCAGTAGGAGTCAACAGTGGGTGGGACAGTCCTGATTTGCTCTCCAGGGGTCAAGGAGTGTGTGTGTGTGTGTGTGTGTGTGTGTGTGTGTGTGTGTGTGTGTGTGTGTGTGTGTGTGTGTGTGTGTGTGTGTGTGTGTGTGTGTGTGTGTGGGTGTGTGTGGGTGTGGGTGTGGGTGTGGGTGTGGGTGTGTGTGTGTGTGTGTGTGTGTGTGTAAATGTAAATGGTGATCCTCACAGGGAGAGAGAAACAATCCTTGTTTTATTTATAATTCATAAAATAATGTATTTTAAAATGATTTGAGTGACATCATTGGTCGCTGGCCACTATGAAATTTCGATTCATACACAGTAAAATCCTCAGTGTTCTTTTTATCCATGCAGACGCTGCAGATTTTACGGTGTAGTATGGCTTTCAGGGTAGCTCGGCCTCTTTGGTTGCACCACGCATCTGCACAACACACACAGTAATCCGACCGTGTTCGGTTTCACCCGCCTCTGTTTTTTTACAGTGGCTTCAATCTCACAGAGTGACGTTCAAGAGACACAGTGCATTACCTAATAGTTCAGCTATGTTTGTAGTGTGACAGAATCATTTCATGCCCTTTCAGTGTGCGGATAATGTTATTGCTTTATTTTCTCTGAGGGTGCTTGGCCAAGCTTCTGCCTTTTTTTATTGTTTCTGTCTTGCTAGTAGATTATGATTTATGAATTGCAGAATTAAAGCCATTTTAGAATAATATACAAATGTGATAGATTAAACATTCATTAAAAGCAACAAATGTATATGGAATTATATATAATATAATATACTGTGTGTGTGTGTGTGTGTGTGTGTGTGTGTGTGTGTGTGTGTGTGTGTGTGTGTGTGTGTGTGTGCGTTTGCGTGTGCATGAATTGGTGTTTTACTATTTGCCGTTTTTTATTAACTATTTAACAATGTTTTTAAATGTTCCATTTTATAACCAACAATGTAATGGGGCTGTAATTACATAGCAATTCTGTGCATCAACAAGATACTTACTTCTATAACGGTTTTGTAATGACTTGGCAATTAAACTAGGTAAATCCCTCAACTTTTATCACTTACACTTTAAAGTTTGACTCTCAGAGTGTAAAATCTGGTTTCTGTTCACATTGCAGGTATGTCTGGGTCTGGTCAGACTCCTCCAGTTCCTCTCCTACTCGCCGCTGGGCTCTGTAGCGCTCCTGGACTTCCAGCCTCGGCAGTTTGTCATGGTGTTGGGTGAGCTGAAGTTAACGGACCTGGACGATGCCAGCATGGAGGAACCCCGCTGTCAGACAGATGCAGACTGTACCCTCCAGTTTCCCCTCAAGAACTTCACTCTGACCTGCTCAGCCCAGGGACTGTGTGAGGGTCTGAATGAAAAGAGGAACCTCTACAATGCCTATAGGTATAAAAAATATATAATATATATAGATACTATACGTATATGGTAATGGTGAATAAAGAGTAAATGGAGTCACCCGTGCATGGCCACTTATAGACAGGTGCTTGTTGGTTGCAGGAAAATTACAATATATATCTACAGATATACTGTTGTTCTAAAATGGATGGATGAATGACTGCGTTCATAGCTTAAGCGTGGACACGGCTGAAGTTGTTAATTAATGGGTGGATGAATGAGGGGTGATGGATGCACGTACTCGGCGCTCGGTATGGCGTCGTTTAAGTGGAAAATGGGGTCTTCTCCTGCTTTTATTGTTTAACATGCTTTCAAAGTTCTGACAGGTTTATGGCCCCCGTTTGCTTTTAACACCCTGGTGAGACAAGTCATGCTCTGTGTGAACTATGTGATGGGGCATGTCTGTCTCCCTGTCTGACGGAGCTGTTTTTGCCTGTCCCCCAGGTATTTCTTCACCTACCTGCTACCACACCAGGCCCCGCCTGGCCTCGCACACCTGGTAAACCACATAATGAACTCCACAGGTGAGGAAGAAAGACAACCATGACATGACGGGACGCAACTATTCAGGATCAGAAAGCAAATCGGTGCATTATTGAAGTCGTGTAATAACACGCTTGGGAGTGAGAGCTTCATTAAGTGAACGCTATGTTAGTGGCCCCTGGCCCCGTACTCGCAGGCTAATGAATAGCTGTTGATAGTGCTTACGTATGTGATAGGCAGGTATGGGAGTATTAACTTCACCCCTTACGATGTTTAACCACTTAAGCCGTGGATACTTCGTGGTACAACGAGTAGTGAAAATAGCCGATCTACAAAGTAGATCGGCTATTCTTGCCTATGAAGTGCCCAAAAAGATTGACAGTGATTAACGCATAGCTCATGTCCTCTGCATGTAAATATATACATATATACTAATATGAGTGTGTGTCCAGGGGAGCTGAAAGCTGACATCAACCAAACACTAGATGCCTTTGAACGCGTCCTCCTCCTCTACAAGTCTGGTGTGCACCTGGACAACGTTCCTCCATCAATAATCAGAGGTAAGAGCTTATGGAATGAAGGCCTCTTTTTTTTCATAAACTAGTGTGGGCATTTAAGGAGGGTGGGGGTCGGGGGGTCAGAGAAGGGCGGCTGAGCATACTTTTCCTTTTGTCCTCTCCTTCAGAGGCAAGGACGCAGTCTGTGTACCACTTTTTTTCTTTTTCATTTAATTTCATAAAGGACAAGGGGGCAGGATGTGGGGTCTCTCTCTCCCTCCCTTCTGCTTTGACAGGTTTATTAGGCAGCAGGAATGCAACAAGGTGGGCTTAAACCCCCCACCCCCCTCAACCCTCCCTGTCTCTGGCTCAAAAAGCATAGATGCGTTTATTGTACCAAAAAAAAACTGGGATACAGTACATGATTAGGAGAACTTGAGTGTTACAATATTAGAAATGGTGTATCTTCTGTTTAGCCTTGTTCCTATCAGATGACACTCTTAACCACGTTAACGCGTGCGTTCCTATTTTAGGCAATTTTCTAAATTGTTTTAAACATTTTTAAAACAATAGCATGAAAATAGTAGATCCAAATGCGAAGCGTTGAGTTTATAGATCGTCTATTTTCACTATTTGTTACACAGCAAATTATATGTGGCTGAAGTAGTTAAATATCGCCACACCATGGTTGCTTTATATCTGCTCCGGCTCTTTTGTTCATTCTTTGTGTTCTCTAAAGCGATGAAGGTCTTATACCATTCCACACCCAGCTCTCCTCTGCTCTGCCTATACTCCCCCTCATTCCTTTCAGTTCTGTGAAATATTAATAACAGAATAACTGGCTGCGTTCCTCTCGTGAGACTTTCCATCCTCCAGACGCCGGACTGTTTGCATAGCAGCACTTTATGAATTTAATCACAGATGTGAGGTAAAGAGGCTGCAGGACTCAGGCTTGCAGTAGAAGAGAGCGTTTTACCGTAACAAGGAGGTGTAATGTTTAGTTCTGGAGCCATACTCATCTACATGGCAAACACATCTATATAAAAAAAGAAAACAAGTTCTATAACTTTAGATTGATTTGCTCTGTAGTTTCTCAGTTGGTAACTGAGGTTTTTGAGGGAAGGGGGATTTCTGTAGAACTTGTGGTCGTTCCTGGGCTGTGCACTGGTGAATCATGTTCTATTTTTATCACTACTATCTGGAATTCCATAACCCTAAGATTGTGTACAGTAGAACCCTACTGAGATCACAGATATGCTCACTCCATAGTCTCTGGTATGTAATGCCAGGGTACATGGTGTCTCCGCTGTGGATAAAGCCTTTCATGCAAAAACGTAATGTATTTAACTCTGAAAGCGTAAAAAATACTCTCCCTCCCCCCCTTTTTTTTCTTTTACACTTCAAGAGTTAAACTTACTGACAGGATTTGGCAGTGTAGCTAGCTGAAAAATACAGGCTTCATTTTCTCCCCTTTCCACCCACTGTCTGGTTCATAATAAACACTCCTCCCACAAGTTACCTTTTCTTGGCCCCCATATACTGCTTCTTATGTATATACAGTAGTAACTATTGGTCTAAAATACTCCTATGCCGTAGTAGTTTGGTAATGTGACTACCACTACCAACTACCTCAATATGCTAACTACCAACTAGATCTTTATTATTTTTCGCTCTCTGTGCCTCTCTCCCTCTCTCAAGTCTCTCTTTGTTTCAATGTGTGTGTGTGTGTGTGTGTGTGTGTGTGTGTCTGTGTGTGCCTGGTTGAGTGCACTTCCAACTCAGACTCTTGCTAATGTATAGCAGATGAGATCCACAGAGCCGCCTGACTCAAAGAATGTTATAACAAATGTTGGGAGGGAGGTTATGTTCGATGGTTTTCCATTTAGGACGAGTAAAGCACACAAATTCTACTTGGATTGAATAAGCATTATTGTTCCCATGGGGAAATTTGGTTTGTTACAGTAGTCATCACAACCACTACACATCATACAATAACTAATAAATAAGTTAAAAAGAATGCATAAAAGTGGTTGTCATCATAAGAAAATTGTATTGAGCTATAAAAGCGGTATGTCACTTTTTCGGTATTCTCTCTGTGTCGTCAGCCTTTGTATACATTACCATTTCTTTCTTTTTTTTTCTTTTAACCTCTTGAACCCTAGCATCCCTATTCTTGGGGCGAACATTCAGCGAAAGTAGAATATCTACAAGCTCGCAAAGTGTCAGGTTGCAACATGTTGTGAGCATGTAGATCGGCAGATTTGGCGTAGAGGGGAAAAGGAGGGGGCCTAGCATAGACCCCTGGGGGACTCCGGTCAATGTACGGGTATATGTCATATAGGGTTTAAGTGGTTAAACTATTCGTGGACGGACCAAATGCAAGTCTTCAGAAAACGTCCTGTACTGAGCTGCCTTTTGTGTTTGTTTAGATTACACAGTGATGCGAGGTATGAGGACTTCTGGGAATGTGGAGTACCGATGTTGGCCGTCCTACAGCCATCAGGGCTGTGTGCTGGCAGTGCACGGCGCCAGGGAGGCGGCGTTCATTTGTAACGCTCATGCACAGTGCACCAGCTTCATCCTCACCGGACAGAAGACGTGGACAGGTTTGTAATGCCCTCAATCTTTCAGCCATAAAATCCCCCGCCCTCACCCACGCACACAAAAACAACAACAAACTTCCCTGCCTGTTTCCGGACGTTTTTGATTGCCATATGTCCTCGCCCAGCTCCTTTCTTCTCCCCCACTAGTCATTCCCCTTTTTCTGTTAAATGAAAAATGGATATCACCACAGTTTACTGGAGAGGGTTTTTCTTTTCAGCAACTAAATGTTTTTGACTGAGCTATTGTGTTTTTCTATGGAGGAACTCATACTGAAAGCAATAATAAGCACTAAGCAATAAGAGGAAAAAATGCAATACAATTTTGACTCTTAAGTCCCAGAGTAGAACCCACTCTAGGTTAACACCATTTCAGAAACACAGGAAGAATTAAAAAACTTCTGTTTTGTGATACCTAGTATCACAAATCCCACGAGGAACTGCAGTACACTACCAAAATATGGTATATCTACATGAAATCCAATGTTTCCCCAACTGAGAGGCACTGAATTGAATATATTTACATAATATGTATTTACATATAAAAGTGAATAAGCATGTATGTTTTCATACATTTTTTTGTGGTGCAAAAGCAGCAAAATAAATTATATTGTATGACTTCAATACTGTCTTGAAAATGCTGGTATACATCCTGTCTTTCTGAAACACAGGATGTTTCGAAGCCAACGTGTCGATCTCGTTCTCGGCTGTCATCATCTTTCTTACAGCTGATAGGTCTGTTCTCCTGCTAACAGGCTGAACATGAGTAATGACTAAACAAAGTCAATTAATTCCATTTTGATCTCCTGATAGGACATTGGACCTTGGCTTTTAAATGCATACAACTATCAAAGATTTTAAGTCAAGAGATTTAAGTCAGGGAAAGGAGAGTGTGTGTTGCTCAAGGGCTTTAAATGGATCTGTTTTTCATTTTTCTTTCCATCCATTTCTTCTTGTTTGCAGGCCACCTCCTGGCTTCTTTCAGAAGCAGTTTCAGCCATCTGGTGCCAGATGAGACGTCAGAGGTGTATTTGAAGAAAACCAAATCCCCTGAACCTTCTGCAGTGTGATCCAAGGACCAAACAAAGCCACGGTATTACAACCAAAATGGAGTTCTTACGGCGGAACAAGAGAGACGATACACCGCCGATGGCATGAAACGGAGCAAAAATTTTGCACATGCACTACTAAGTACGAATTATGCTGCCTTTCGCAAAAAGCATCGGCCTGCTCACGAACAAAATAAGAACTCCGTTCTCCTCCCGATACCCCGTCGTAGGAACATACTGAACACATTGAGCCGTTGTGGTTGTGCAGTAGGAGGGTTGAAGCAGGGCTAAAGGAGGAGGCGTTTGAAGTGAGGCGAGTGAATGTGATGTATTTATAGGGCTTCTGCTCGGTGACTGTTTGATCTCGCTGCCAGCTCGCTCTGTCTGCCAACAACTATTTAAAGGGATTTCCCTTCAGGTACAATTAGGGGGTTAAAAAAAAAGGCCTTGTCCTCGCAAGTGTTTTTCCCCAGCTTGTCTTTATTTGCCATGTGTGTTGTGTTTTGTTCAGCATCATGCCCCACCCCCCTCCCTCCCTCAGTAGGACTTAAAGCCAAAGAAGTAATATGAACAACTTTTAAACCCTCCTCAGCTCACTGTTTGAAGCCTGAGGTAAAGAAAAGAAAACAAGCTCTTATATAAAGACACTTTGATGCTAATGCGCTGAAGTTGTGGCTGTTTATCCACTTAAGCCCTATTTTATACTTGGTAGTACGATGGTATTGTGTGGCGAAAATAGCTGATTTACAAGCTCATAACGCGGCGTATCGTGACATGTTGTGAGCTTGTAGATCTCAGTAATACTACGGAGCTCACAGCGCATCGCACCGTGACACGTTGTGAGTGTGTAGATCGGCTAGTTGGATAATCTTTGAAAATGTTTGCCGACGCTCAAAATAAGAACGCCATGTTGAAAGTGGTTAATACATGGTTACCCAGCTTTAGCTGCATTGGTATGAGTTAGAAACAACCATGTAAGCATTTATACAGCTACAATGTGCCAAGATGATTGATACCATTCCATGCTATTTTGGTTGAGTTTTAAATGTAATTCATACTTATTTTTGTATTTTTCTTCAGAATCGTTATGCTGAAATGAAATGTTCATAACACTATTTGTGTGTTACGGTGGATGTACACCTTGTGGGTGCAACTGTTATTTTCAGTGAAAAATAATTCAGTTAAATGAGTTGATATTCACTTGTTCCTCTGTACAGTTTTGTAATTTGTTTGCTTTAATTATAAACTTTTTGCTCCCTCTATGATGTTCTTTTATGTTTGCAATGTTATGAAGAATTTGAGCTAACAGCTTGTCAATAGCACCTTCATATGAAGGTTCATCTCCCAGTGCTACAACAAGCCAGCCATTCACACTCTTGGAGGTGTGTGTGTGTGTGTGTGTGTGTGTGTGTGTGTGTGTGTGTGTGTGTGTGTGTGTGTGTGTGTGTGTGTGTGTGTGTGTGTGTGTGTGTGTGTGTGTGTCTGCATGCTTGCTTGGCGAGTGTGTGTGTGGGGGGAGTGGGTGCTTTCTTGCTTATAACCACGTGCCCCCCTTCATCTACAAACTGTAACACATCTGAATGGGCAAAACTCCAAACCCACAGAGTTTACACAATACCAGAGGAATGCATTCAAATGTCCTCTCACGCTGAGCTCATTATTAGCCTTAATTAATACATGTAAATAAGCCTTACTTGCTGGCCCTTTCACATGTAGGGCTTTGGGGAGGGGGCATTATTGTAAGACAATGGCAGTCTCCAAGACAATCAGAGTTAAATCTTCAGTTTGCACACGAATGGACTTGCCATCTGTGCTTGCTGGGAGGAACCTGGTGAGATTAAGATAAGGGCAGGCCTGATGCCTGTGGCGTTTTGGAAGGTTGGTGCTCATAGAATTAAAACTTACCAAATGCAGTGGCATCCACTTCAGACGTTTACCGCCCAACCAACCCAAAACATCTTGCAATAAAATGTACTTTCCAAATCATTTGGAAAATATTAAACTTAGTCAATGGAACAGACTTGGCAACTGAGCCAGAAATCAAGCCTCCAGATGGAGCACCACACTCGACTCCCTCTGACTTGAAGGGGCATGTCCCATCTGCAAATTAAATTTTTATGGTTAGGACATTGGAGAGGCCTCAGGGTTCCCTTTGCCCTGTGGTGGCCCCCTGTTGTCTAGTGAAGAACTGGCTGATTACAGCTTGATTAGATAGCAGTAAAGTGGACTTGATTAGATAAGAACAGACTTAACTAAATTGACCAGCACAGCAGGATTAACGTGAATGTCTGGGTGGGTGGATGTGAGAGAATCCCCAATGGTCAGCTGTATCTCTCACAGTAGAGCTACTGCATTATTGACTAATGGCAAATGAGAGTGCAAAACAAACAGTTGTTAAGATGCAGCTACAATCATTAAGCCAGTGACAAATAAATAAGCATGCATTTAGTTTACTTGTTTCAATTTCACTAGTTTTTGCTAGTACAATGAGGTTACTTATTTAAAACCTACAACTTGTGGTTTTCCTTCCTCGGAATCAGCCCTGAAGTGAAATCGCCTGGCGTCTGGTTAGTTTTTCTTGGCTCTGTTTGTGACATGAGTAATGGCCGACCTGGCATGCTATGGGTGTTGCACATTTGGTACAATACAATTTTAAAAAAAATGCATTATTCATTGTCATGATACTTGGATTGTGATAACACCAATAGCTTAATTAGATACATATGTGTTTTTTTGTGTGTGCGTGTTTCTTTCTCTTAACAGAACTCTCATTACGTTAGACACCTTTGGGTCATGCAAACAGCATGCCATCTTGAGGTTGTGATCAGGAATTTTTGCAGCTTGTTTTTGTACTCTCGGTTGGGTTTGAATGTGTTCCATTTTAAGCTACTAGGTTACTGGTTGTAACTTTAGTGCTGAGTAGCATGAGTGAGTACTTTGTTGCGTACCAAAAATAGCCAATCTGCATTGCGTTGTGAGATTGTAGATCTGCTATTTTCGTCAAGCAACACCAGCTCACAACAAAGTATGAATCAAGCCCTGCTCTTGTTTATTTAGATGGAAATATGTCTGGGGGTTTGGGGGTTGAGGCCCTGGTAAGCTTTTCAACTGCTACTCTGGAACGCGTCATTTTGTTCATAAAGGGTTTTCATCCCCTGATCGTGGTGAAAAACATAAAATGATAACTTGTCCTTTCTCCCGCTCAGTTTGGCACAGTGCTCCTCTGTTTTGTGGGCTTGGAAATTGACAAGTTGGTCTTTTTTAAAAGACACAAGGGGACAAGAGGCGGAGGGGAAAGATTGTTTTTACACTGGAGTCTGTGCCCCTCCATCTCTGTTGTTTTAGGTTCCAGTTTCAGCCAACTTGTTTCCATAGTTTTTTATTCATGACCTCCATCTGGAAATAATATGTGTTCATGAAAACCAGCCATCAGCAATTTGGGAGAAACGTGTGTGTGTGTGTGTGTGTGTGTGTGTGTGTGTGTGTGTGTGTGTGTGTGTGTGTGTGTGTGTGTGTGTGTGTGTGTGTGTGTGTGTGTGTGTGTGTGTGTGTGTGTGTGTGTGTGTGTGTGTGTGTGTGTGTGTGTGTGTGTGTGTGTGTGTGTGTGTGTGTGTGTGTGCACGTATTGCAAGTGAGCAGACTCTGTGTGTGTGTGTGTGTGTGTGTGTGTGTGTGTGTGTGTGTGTGTGTGTGTGTGTGTGTGTGTGTGTGTGTGTGTGTGTGTGTGAGAAAGAGAGACTACATGTGTGCCTGCATGTACGGAGCAAAATCCTCAGTGTTTAATTTAACCCTAAAGTATAAAAATGGAACCGTAAGGAATTTACTGTGTAGGGTAGGAGGTATATTGTGGTGTTCAAGCGTCTGTGGAGGGATTCCAATAAAGCCTAAATTATACTTAGTCGCACAACCACGCCACTCACCCACTGAAAATAACATATTTAACTTAACTAAAATAACACTCCGGATTTGAATGTGTAGTGGATTAATGGTTTGTACAGATATGCAGATTCTTCATGATCTCATCATGCCAGACATCACTGAGCTAGTTTCCCAGCTCTCTAAAATGCATGCATCTGATCTCTAGTTATACTGCATTAATTCCTTGTGGCAATTGTAAAGTTAGGCTTTACATAAAGTTACAGACTACCTCCACTTGGCCAGAAGTGCATATCAGGCTTCATGGTAGAGCGAGTGACCTTTTCTATGAGCAAAAATAGGTGTTAACGCTGCAAAAAGGCAGTTACTCATACAGGCAAACTCATGTCTCCTCGCCGAAAGAAGATCTGTGCTCTGTTTTTAGCAGGAGGGGAGTGTATGGAGTTTCTCACATAGGCTAAGCCTGATTTATACTTTGTCGTACGATGGTGCCACACAACGGAAATAGCAGATCTACAAGCTCACAAAGCGCTGCATCCGCAATGCGTTGTGAGCTTGTAGATCAGCTAATTTCACCATGCTGCACCATCATACATAAATTTAAGCACAAGAGAGTTTTACAAAGCACTTCTGTGCTCGCCTGTTTGCTGCCGTTGGCTGCAGTCAGTCACACCTGAGAGTCTCTGGAGACAGTTAACCCATAGTTGGCCATTAACACAGAGGGCTTTAAGTGTGCAGATACCTGTGCACACATCTGACTGAATGTCTAACTGACGATTTGTCTGTCTGCCTGTGCGTCTGGAGCCGATAGAATCCCCTGAAGAGCCATAATGACTATAGCAGGCCCTTAAGGAGAGACAGCAACTGCGTGTGTGTGTGTGTGTGTGTGTGTGTGTGTGTGTGTGTGTGTGTGTGTGTGTGTGTGTGTGTGTGTGTGTGTGTGTGTGTGTGTGTGTGTGTGTGTGTGTGTGTGTGTGTGTGTCTGTCTGTCTGTCTGTCTGTCTGTCTGTCTGTCTGTCTGTCTGTCTGTCTGTCTGTCTGTCTGTCTGTCTGTCTGTCTGTCTGTCTGTCTGTCTGTCTGTCTGTCTGTCTGTCTGTCTGTCTGTCTGTCTGTCTGTCTGTCTGTCTGTCTGTCTGTCTGTCTGTCTGTCTGTCTGTCTGTCTGTCTGTGTCTGTGTGTGTGTGTGTGGCGCCTAATAGGCCACTTTTTGGGGGGCAATGCTGGACAAGAAACCAGTTGATTGGGGTCGGCATGTGAAGTTGAGGATACATTTGGTGTCCCCAAGTAGACTTTACTGGTTAGGATAAGAGTTAGGATAGGAAGATTCCAAGATGCAAAGGGTTTTATGTCACTCACTCATGCGAGTATAAGCAGTGAAATGTTGGTGTGACATGTATGTTCTGCTGACTATGCTAACAAAAACAACAGTGTAATACAGGTTAAGTAAAGTCAAGTGGTAAAAACCTTTATCAGCAATGGAGAGTTTACAGAGTATGAAGTGAGAATTAATCAGCAAAGAGGATAGACAGAAATATGCAGTAAATAATATATATAATTCAAGTAGAATGTGTGCAGGGGATTTTGTCCCACAAAGAAAGAGAATAAGATGTAAGTCAATGCAATGTCCCCAAAATTAGCAAAACCTGCTGTGTGTGTGTGTGTGTGTGTGTGTGTGTGTGTGTGTGTGTGTGTGTGTGTGTGTGTGTGTGTGTGTGCGTGCGTGCGTGCGTGCGTGCGTACGTGCGTGTATATGCTTGCATTTGTCTGTGAAAGAGAGAGAGAGAGACAGAGAGAGAGAAATATATATAGAAAGGGAGATAGAACAAGTGAAGAGAGAAGAGGGCGAAAGAGATGAAGAGAGGGAGAGCTAGAGAGGAAAGGTTCTCAGTTCTCAAGTCTGCTTTGAAAGGTGTGCCTGGATCATGTTTTTAAAAGCCCTGAAGTTAACCCCAGTCAAAAGGCTTTGCCAACCACTAGAACCACAGAGACATCTTGAAAGGTGTCGCAATTCAGTGCTGTATCCAATGACATCTCCACGGACCCCCTGAATAGTCTCCCAGTGTCGGACAAAAAGGATTGCTGGATTAGTGCAGTACAGTGCACTGTAAAATCATGAGTGCTAAGTGAACTCTGAGAGTGTACCATTGGGTACACTTGCTACACTTTTTTGTATAATATACTATATATATAATACTTTGGTTTCTTTGTTTGGTAGGAAAGCTTGAAGAAAACAGGATATTTGCACATGACCCATAAGAACAGGCCCTGTGTTTGGGAAACACTGGTCAAACGTACAGTATCTTTAGCTCTCTACAAAAACCCAATTTTGGTCATGAGATCCGCATGTGTCTAGGAGGCGAGTCTCCCTCCCACCACACACCACAGGACCGGTCTGGTCTGGGTCATTTTCCTTTTGAAGCCGCCTAGCCCCCCTCCCCTAGGCCCCCACCCCTCCTCTCTACTCCATCCATCATGCACAGGCTCTGGCCCCACTTATACTTCGTCGTACGATGGATTATATATAAGGCATCTGGAACCCCCCCCCCCTCATCGTCCTCTGTTGCACCCCTGCTCTCTCTCCTCCCCGCCCTCCGTCTAGAGACTTTTTCTTCTCCAGAGTTTTTCTTCTTCATTTAGCTTCTCTGAAATTGCTCCAGTCCCACATACACAAGTCCAGATTTCCATCACCCTCCCTCCCTCTCTCCTTGCCGTTCCTTCACCCCTCCCTTCCTCCAGCCATAACACACAAGTTCTGTAAATCATCTGGAGTTTCCCCGGCCTTTCAACTGGCTGAGACCTGAGGGTAGGGCTGAAGATTGTGTGTGTGTGCGTGTGTGTGTGTACGTGCGTGCGTGCGTGCGTGTGATTGATCTGTCCCTGTTTTTTGGTTATCTGCTGCCTGGGTACAAATCAAACTGCCTGCCTTTTGTTGCATGTTCTGGAATCCTCAATCATACGTGGCCACTTCAGTGGGACAAGTGTGTGTGTGTGTGTGTGTGTGTGTGTGTGTGTGTGTGTGTGTGTGTGTGTGTGTGTGTGTGTGTGTGTGTGTGTGTGTGTGTGTGTGTGTGTGTGTGTGTGTGTGTGTGTGTGTGTGTGTGTGTGTGCGTGTGCGCACTTTTATCTATACGGTCTTCTTGAAAGGACCTTATATCCTTTCAATCTTATCCAGTTACACATGAATTGGTATAGAAAATCATCAGTGTTACTTTTACTCTCAGAGTCCAAATACACTCCAGATTTTACAGTGCAGTGGATTAAGGGCTTGTAGAATTACACACATTCTTCAGTGAACATGTTCTTATACCAGAGTAAGTTAATCTCTTTTACTTCGGTGCATTAGTTTGAGAGTTTGGCCTTGACCTCCTGTTGGCCTATTGTGAATGTTACCCAGTCAAATGCTGTACACAGTAAAATCCTCGTTGTTGATTCACTCTTGAGAGTATACAAATGTATTACATTTGGATACTCTCAGAGTTACAAATGGTTAAATCAACATTGAGAATTTTACTGTGTATCTACAGGTACAAAGTGGGGAGGTTCCACACTCTTACACACAAGTAATGCACTTTGCAATAGCATAAATTATATTCATTTTGAAACACCATTTTCTGTCTGGGTTTGATAGCCATCTATGTAGCTACAAACTGGAGTGTATTAATGATATACTGTATTTGTTTACGTCCTTCTAAAGTTGCCTCTATGGCACAGAGCGGTTCAATTACCTCGTGAAGATTGTTAAACCGGGAGAGGGCTGTGAAATGCAACTCATTGCCACAAGTCCCCAATTAGAGGTTCTGCCCACACAGCCATAAAACAGTTAGTGGAATCATTCTGGGGCTGTTAGATTTAACACTATTAAGAGTTCATTAGTTGCCCTGCTGCAGGAGGGGTCATTAACATATCCCCAGTAAAATGGAGGTCTTTTCAGTCATATTAATTATGCAAATTTTGGGCTGCTGCCTATGGTGACTCATTTTAAGCTACCATTAGAGTTTTTAAAGAACTGGCAAATAATACACAATGCAGTCTAACTCAGAGAGTGTGAAAGTGGGTCCGTTTGGGATTTCTTTTAATTCTCAGAGTTAAATGTACAGTGGTTTTGCTGTGTAATCAAGTTCATAAATGGAATAAAATGTTCTAGTGCTATATGCCAGTTTTATATGCCCATGAAGCAAAATGGTCACCTGTTTAAAATAGAGGCCAGTGGTGGAGGCATAGTAGGCTATTACTAATACTTTCATTATTGCCTAAATTGATTTTGCTCCAAAAAGGTTATGAGCAATGTCTCATGAAGCCTCCCAGCTCTTATTAGGCCATTTTACGATCAAATTACACACAATTTGGGCATGGAGTTGGCTATTGTGGAGTGTATTACCTCATCTAAAGTAACTGCATTTGTTTATTAGCAAAGAAGAATAGTCAGTGTTGGTGTGTGATGGACGGTTCGCATCCTGCATGCCAGAGTGAGAGAGTGAAGAGCTCTTTTTTTTAGGTTCCGTTTGCAGAGAGCCCTCGAGCTGCTCTACAAACAAGGGTTGGAGATCAGACATCAAAGCTGGGGTGGGTGTGAGGTTAGTGAGGGGGGGTATTGACAGGGCTTGAGGACAGGGGAGAACTCTCTCTGCCCCAGTCCGAGCCTGAAAGGGAAAGCTGCCTGTAACTGCTATTGTTTCTGTAACCCTGAAACCACATGTGATAACCTCGGTCATAAGCCCCGACCTCCCTTAAAATAGTATGTCTGGAAATCTAAACAATGTACCGCCTAACCACTCAGAGAGCCTTTGGCCTCTTGCTCTCGATAACAGCTCAGAATATCAGAAACAGTATGTGGTTTTGGTCAATGTGAAAGAACACAGAACTGCGGGACAAAAAATAATTTGCAAGACACATGACAAAAACAATAACCTTGCATACATAGTAGACCAAGGAGCTACAGTGTTGAGATACAATATTTAAAAATAAATCTTGTATATGACTGTGTTAGCTCATAATCTTCCTAATCAAGAGTCAAAGAGTGACAGAATGGGTTCTGTTTTGTGTTAACCACTTAAACCCTCTATAGTATAAACATAATAAAATGGACCTGAGTTGCAACTGTAACTGCAACTTGGTACGCTCATTTTTTCACTCTATACCAAATCTCTTCACCAAAAACAGCCGCTATTTTTGGCTAAGGTTCCCCACAGCATATGGATGCTGGGGTTCGTTCAAGTGGTTAAGATTCTTGAGCAGTTGGTAAGTAAAGACGTTTGTTCTTCTTTTTAGTTTGGAGTTGAGTTAAAGGGTGAGGGACACTTTAGTGCTTAAAGCTTGTAGGGCCATCAGCCCTACAGCATTCTGAAGTGCATGACAAGCACTTTCCTTTGTTCTTCTGTCATCAAAGGCAATTTTTCTTTTCCCCTCGCAATGTTTTTTCACTCATCTGCATTCTTTTCTATATAGATACATTAACCTCTTTCAACCACAATAAAACAAAATATATATATATTTTTAAATCCATTTTTTTTAAATAGCAAAAATAGCAGATCTAGAAGCTCAACACATGTATCGTGATCCGCAAGGCTTTTTGAGCTGCCTTTGTCATAGATTAAATGTAGAGGGTTTACACAGGCAGTCTAAGTTTTAACATTATTCTGAAAGGCAAACAGGCAAGAGATGCTGAGTGCTATTTTGCATGTTAGGTCATGTCAGTGTTAATAGAGCCTAACATTTCATGGATCATTTAATTAAGCCTTTGCATGTTATAAGGTGTTTTAAAAATGTATATTTTATATTGAACCTAGTAGTATGCATTAAAATAAGTCACTTTGAGTTTGAATGAGGTAACACGTTCCATTTCTCATGATTGATCTTATATAACAGCTCTGTGCTTGCCTTGCACCCTCTGTTTTTGTTTAGTTTTTTACAGAATGTGTGCAACAAGGCCCTTAATCCTCACGTCATCAGTGCTTCTAGCAGTCTAGTCTAGAAGTTGTTCTACAGACAACAATCAGACAAAAGAGAGATTATGCTGGTCTGGAGGTTTTACAGGATTTAAAATGAGTCAAAGAAACTGGATCAATGGACAGTACAAATAACCTGCAGAACATGACTTGAAGACACATGTAGACCATCACCTTTTGATGTGTTATAATTGTAGATGAAATGTGCTGAGAGAATGGTGCTATGGTCAGTCAGTAAAATATTAAATAAGTCAAATAGCCTAACTACAAATAGGTTTGCCGTTTTTGTTAAAGAAAATCTGTGAAATGGCCTAGCTGTTCAGAGTCTGAGTCAGTCTACACTCTACAGTCATATGACTTGGGTAAACTTTTCTTAGGTTCTGACAACAGAGAATCCACAGTTAATTGGAAATTTCTTTCAACGTGACACTTGCGCCCTCTAAAGGTCAAACAACGGTAGAGAATCAAGTTTCTTCTTGCTTGAGTAACCTAAATGAATTAAATGGACTATCAATCCACCTACCTACCTCGACATTCATTTATGGAAACAACAACAACAACAGCATTAAAATAGATACGCCAAAAGTTTAAGGATTTAGAGTTTAGCTATGCACTCACTCATATGGCTAGTGACCTTAACACATACATTTTCCACTTGCAACCAATGCAATGCTTGCTGACAGGGATGGTATGACTAAGATACATGCAAAGGGAGTTGGAGCAGCAAGAAGGATTTATGGATTTGTGGAGGTAAAAAATCCATGTATTGTAATGTAGGCCTACATAAGTCGTATTCTGAAAAAATGCTCAAAGGTCAGCAGATGGTGTCAGTAAGGTATTGAATGTAATGTAATTGAATGAAATTAATGGAATTTCGTTATTTTAGGGGCAAGGCCACTTGACCTTTGGTGTTGTCCATTTTTTGAGGGCACAAAGGCCAAATGCCAGGGCAGGAAGGCCATGGGTTAGGGTTAGATGGGGACTCAGTCAGAATCTCAACAAAGACACTGGTGTCTACATGACAAGAAAGAGACACTGGTGTCTACATATTGACAAGAAAGAGACAGAGGAGAAAGTGGTACAGTCAGCTGGGGCATTAAGGGCAGGCCACTGTGGCCTCAGGGCATGCCATTCTTTTGAGGGGCCCAAGCCCAAACTGAGGGGCAACGACGGCCATGGTCTTCATGGCCTCCCTGAAATTCCTGCCCTGGGTATAGCTGTGGGCTGTACCTACATTCATTTCTAAATATTGTCTATAGCCGATATTTTGGGCCAATTAAAAAAAGAAAATTAAATAATTAAATAGACCCCTTTTCCCACTTCAGCCAAAAAAGGCCCATTCATTAGCTGCTGGACTCAATTGCCATATAGCCTATAGCAATTCAGACAGACTGAATATATGCAGTCATATGACTTGGGAAACATTTCTGTTCCCATTTCAATCGGACTCTTGCGGCCTCTAAAGGTGAAACAACGGTATGTCCACCACTACGGCTAATTGTGTACTACTACTGGCTCTGGTGTCTGGTCTTCTCTGTTTTTGTCTCACTCTCACCGGTACAGGAATTTGCGTGATTTCTAAACCGTAGAGACCATAGCAGTAGACGGGAAAGTAGGTGTAAATCTTCTTCGTTAGCTGTAACAGAAACTGTGTTGCAAGCTTCTTCTTTTTTTGTTTTAAGAAGAAAAGAAGAACACTTGTTTTGGTTGTTGCGGACCCGATAGGCTACAGGTCAGGTCTAGTGGCCACTACACAGTACACATGGCACCTCACCGTTAAATTGGCAGTTTTTCCCTAAATGTAAAAAAAAATCACACCCTGTGTGAAGGAAGCGGTGCCTTTGGGGCGGGGCTTAACTCAGTTCAGTTCGTCCCTATTGGTGGTCTGAGTCCACTTACCAAATTTGTACTTGGTAGCATGCTGCAAACTGGAATGATGGCTGTTTAAAGGCCAGCCAATGGGCAGACAGAGGGGGCGGGGCTTAAGTAATTACAGTTCGTCCCTATTGGTGGTCTAAGTCCACATACCAAATTTGGACTTGGTGGCATGCTGCAAACTGGAGTTATAGCTGTTTAAAATCCCGTGCTCATCCCGTGCTTGGGGGTCCCTGGACCCCTCTTTGATAACTTCAGCAATTCATGCTCGTCCCTATTGGTGGTCTAAGTCCACATACCATATGTGGACTTGGTGGCATGCTGCAAACTGGAGTTATAGCTGTTTGAAATCTCGTGCTCATCCCGTGCTTCCACGGACGGACGGACATAACATACGCTGGGGGTCCCTGGACTCCTCTTTGATAACTTCAGCAATTCATGCTCGTCCCGATTGGTGGTCTAAGTCCATATGCCATATTTGGACTTGGTGGCATGCTGCAAACTTGAGTTATAGCTGTTTGAAATCCCGTGCTCATCCCGTGCTTCCACGGACGGACAAACATAACATACGCTGGGGGTCCCTGGACCCCTCTTTGCTAACTTCAGCAATTCATGCTCGTCCCTATTGGTGGTCTAAGTCCACATACCATATTTGGACTTGGTGGCATGCTGCAAACTGGAGTTATAGCTGTTTAAAATCCCGTGCTCATCCCGTGCTTGGGGGTCCCTGGACCCCTCTTTGATAACTTCAGCAATTCATGCTCGTCCCTATTGGTGGTCTAAGTCCACATACCATATTTGGACTTGGTGGCATGCTGCAAACTGGAGTTATAGCTGTTTGAAATCCCGTGCTCATCCCGTGCTTCCACGGACATACGGACAAAGTCAAGCTTAGAGCGGTTGGCACCGCTAAAAAAAAAAAAAATGTAGGCCATGCTTTGGCAAATGGTCGGTATTCATGATTTTTCACATGCACGGTATATTATCAGACCTTGTTTATCCCCAAAATGACTGGCTAGCCTATCAGGTTTTGTAGTGATTTGTAGCATTTTGGGCATTCAAATTTAATTACAAACATATATTATATGTATTTTATTTGGCAACTTATTTTTAAAATAATTGTAAATATAAAGTAAATTGGCTAAATATGTATTTAAAAATGGTGCCCAGTGTTCTCAACTTCTCAGGAGCCCACTATTCCAGTTACCATTGCAGACTACTAACTCTTTTGTTTAATATAGCCTGTATGAGAACGCCATGCTGCACTGTAACATGGAAACTCATAACCAAAAGGGTCAAGGTAGTCCTTAAGGGAAGACTTAGCAAATGTGCTGTCCAATAGCACCGTTGTGTGATCTTTGATAGGCAAGTCCCCTGTCCTATAATGGGACAGACAGTTGAATGCACTGGTCAGATGGTGCTGTAAGAGACAGGGAGCAGAGGAGAAGGAGAGATACAGAGAGAGACACACAAACACAGGCAGAGAGAGCAGATTTAGAAAGTGTAAGAGAGCTAAAAAGAGCCTAAGTTAGTTACAGGAGGAGACCCAGGCACTCAGGCAGAGATATTGAAACAGAATACTCAGCAACAAGAGTGGTCTGCCGTCTGAGAGGGACACAACACGCCAGACAAACCGGGTTGACAGAGACAGAAGACACTGGATCCTCATACTCCTGTCACCATGTCGGACTGTGACGGACTACCTATGGGTAAGTGTGTGTGTACATGTGTTCATTATGTGCAGGGCAGGCACAGCAAATCCTCAGTGTTAATATAGCTCTGAGTTTTGCACTGAGAAATGTACTGTGTGTGTGTGTGTGTGTGTGTGTGTTATTGTGTCAACATGTCAGAGGGTTTCTTTCTCTTGTGCCATGCTGTGTTGGCGTTATGCCTTCCATTGGCACAGCTGCTCAGCCAGCAACTATTGGGCTGCAAACAGGAGCTGGTCTCAACATGGGCCCATATATGGAAGAGTGGTTTGTACCACAGTTCATCAATGTGATGCAGCACCATTCTGTACTGTCTGGGATTCCCCAGGGGTCCTTGGGGGGACTCCAGGGGGTCCCGAGCTAATTGATTGATAGTTGATAGGAATCAAATGGACCCTTACAGGTCTGTAACTCTGAGAGTGTACAAATGGAACCACATGGACCCTCACGGGTCAATTTGGTTCCATTTGTACACTTATGAGTTATGGTGTTCCGTTAAAATGTTTGAGAACAACTGATGTACATGATTACCAACATCTGGATGACAAACCAGGGGGTAACATAAACAAGCTACAGAAGACTCATCAGTTGTTCTTCCTGTGAGCCGCTGTGTGTGTGTGTGTGTGTGTGTGTGTGTGTGTGTGTGTGTGTGTGTGTGTGTGTGTGTGTGTGTGTGTGTGTGTGTGTGTGTGTGTGTGTGTGTGTGTGTGTGTGTGTGTGCGCGCGCGCACATAGACTAGAGTGTTACATGTGATTGTGTATGTAGCTTTGAAATGTTGTACTGATTCAGTTTAACAATAGCCTAATTGTTTTGACTTCCATTGGCATAATATCTAGGGAGTGGTTTTGTATGTCCATGTCTGTCAAGAAGCACTGCGTGCGTGAGTGCATGTGCATGCAAGTGCGTGTGTGTTTACATAGCGGAGTGATGGCCAAGCATTATGTGAAGTGTACCAGAAACAAACAGTTATAAATAGAAACCTTCATTCCAGAATCCCGCTCATGCACTACTGCCAATCTCTCTCTCTGTCTCTGTCTCTCTCTATCTCAGTCCCCCTCTTTTAATGCCCTCTTCCACTCACTCTCTACCCATATACCCACCCCTCCCTGTCTGGGATAGTCCCTGTACAATTCCCTGAACAGTTGTAATAGAAAGAACCTGACAACTGTCTGAACTGTTATTGTCCTCAAACCACACATGTGTAAAAAACAGGCATGTCTTTATATTTAACTGGGAACCTTCTGTCCTATCTATAGCATAAAGTCACATACCACACTGTGTTGGCCAAGAAATGGTACCAAACATTTTAAGCTGAATCATTGTGACCTTCTTTGAGTCATTTTGCCTTCCTCCAGCCAATCTGATAAAGCTAGATAAGAGATGTTCTACACCACTCAAACACAGATTCCAGGAAGGAGCTGACTGCAGTGAAATGCATGTCTAGTCTGTTTAGTCTAAATGTATGACTGAAGTCTTGATAGAAACCAGTGTTGCCAGACACAACACAACCTGCCTTTACCTGCCCTTTAAACACAACAAACACGGGTAATGCTCTGGCACTTTTGAACATCGATACACTTGGTGGAAACTGTTAAGCGTGAGTTTTATCCCAAGCACTTTGATGATGGGATTTTTGACAATTTTCACCTAAAGACAATAAGACATCATGACATGAGACCATTTGCAAAATATGTAATTTTGACTCATGACCCTCACACCCAAAACCTTTAACCCTGCCAATCTTGGATATGATTATAGTGCAGGGATATAAATAATAAGAACATTTTGAAGTAAATTTAACTATTTTTGCGGAGGTTATGGCCTAAAAGCTTTTTTGACTTTTTGTGACCTTGTTTCCTCAAAAATGTAATATCTAGAGCCCATTGCCCACCTTTCCTGAACGTTTCATATAATGGCCATTTTCCCATATTGTTGCTAACAAACAGAAAAATACCCCCCTCTGTCATAATTCGACTATTCGAAAAAAGACGATCTACAATGGAATGCGTTGTGAGCTTGTAGATCTGCTATTTTGGAAAAAGCTTGACAATCTTTGGAAAATGTGCTACTTTGACTTTGGTACTTAAAGTATATTTTGATGCCAATACTTTTGTACATTTCAACCCCCCCCCCCACACACCCCATACACCTAGCACCAAGAAGGGGCGTAACTGATGACAATTAACATTCATGATTTGAGGCATTTTGTTCAAAAAATGTTTTGCAAGTTGACCTGCTGGTGGCGCTATAACAGGCCAATGTGAAAAGGGTGGCATTTCTTCCTCGGCTTGTGGGAATGTGTGTGTAAAAGTTTACGGGTTCATGATTTGAGGCATTTTGTTCAAAAGGGACCAATCCTCCAAAGTCAATTTAACTTTGTTCATAGTATTTGTATAAAGATCTATTGTGTATCAATTTGGCTAACTTGTCAGTTTTAGATTATTTGCCAATGCGTTTTTATTTGGATGACACATTTATTTTCATCTCCAGGAGTATTTTTCGAGTGGTACTTTGGCTGCCTGAAAGAAGTTTGTCATGGGGTGTGGACACTGCAGCATATGATTGGGCATTGTTTGTCATCATGACTGAGATTTTGCTGTGTTTATGATTTCTCTGTTTCGCTCTTTATAATTAAAATAACGACCTGTTTATGTATGTGAGTATAGCTCCTAAAGCTGACTTTCTTTGTTCAAGGAACACTGCAGCATTTACCAAAGCATTTGACATGTCTACCTGCAGGTGTCAGTGTTGACCGAGTGAAGAAAAAAACAGGGTGAGGAAAAATCTAACAGGGTTTGCAATGCTGATGACAAATAAGAGAGTAGATTTAGGTAGAAGAAGGGAAACGGAAGATGGGGGGAAAAGTTTGAAATTGAGGAAAAAACTGGGTCTGTACTATGGAGAGACAGAAATACAGTATATTATAGCCTAATTAATTTATGCTCTATTATTACAAGCTCACAACGCGTAGCGGATGCAACGCGTTGTGAGCTTGTAGATCGACTATTGCACTTGTAGATTGGTTATTTTGGATGTGTGACACCTTTGTACGATGAAGCATGTGGAAGTGAGTGGAGTGGATGGCAAGCAAAAGGTTTAATGAAGGGAGAGAGGACGAAGTAAGGTGTGGTTTGAAAATGAAGAGCAGACTTGGTTGATCTGTGTCATATAACTGAGATGTATGGAGTCCACGATGGGAGATGACAAGTCTCTATGATGAAAAAGCTTCACTAAAGCAAGCGGCCTGTTTCTATGTTCCTATTGGTCAGATACAGATGATACAGATGTTACAAACGTACGTGTGTGTGTGCGTGTGTGTGTGTGTGTGTGTGTGTGTGTGTGTGTGTGTGTGTGTGTGTGTGAGACATTGTGTGCGTGTATGGGGTATATGTGTCAGCATGTGTGTTGTCAGAGAGATGGCGAAGAGAGCTTCATCTCACCCTGACGTCAGCAGCACTCCATCTGTGACCTCAATACGGAAACAAGTTGGTGTCAAACATTTTTCTCATTTCAAAGGCTAATGTAATACCAAC
The DNA here is from genome assembly GCF_963454915.1 of Gymnoscopelus microlampas. Taxonomy (NCBI): domain Eukaryota; kingdom Metazoa; phylum Chordata; class Actinopteri; order Myctophiformes; family Myctophidae; genus Gymnoscopelus; species Gymnoscopelus microlampas. The sequence continues at coordinate 29,706,137 of NC_139957.1, forward strand.
CTGACTGAAAATGGGATGTTTGGCAGGCGGTTTTCTGCATCGTCCTGTGTTATTTTCCAGACAAATGGTTTCAACTTAGGCATATTCTGATCCTAACGTAATGCACACATTGGTACGGCCATCAGTGCTAGAATAGCCTAGTTCCATCATTGTGAAAGGTTAACCAGTTGTGAACCAAACAGGTACATAATGGCCATATAGAGGGACACTGGAGGATAATAGTACTACATTAAGGGAAGAGTTTGAACATTCCACACTGTGGTGTGTATTCTCATTCTCACTTCTTGTTTTTTGATAGATGCTAATTGTACTATACAGATGCACTGTGTGTTGGTTACTTTTACAAAATTATGTTCTGCTTGCTTGTCCACAAATGCTATTTATGTTATATAGATAGCATGTTGTTAAGACAGATGCTAAGTTTGATGATTATCTGGTATCCTAATCCTAGTTACTTTGTAGCACTTAATTGTTTTACTTAGTTTGCACTAGTATTTATTATGTGACCATTTACCCTGTCTTTTGTTGACTAGGGTACATGCCATTTACTCTGATATCCGCTCTGGATGAGAGCATCTGTTAAATGCCGTAAACTAATAGTATGCATTAGAATGCAGTCTGTATTGATTGATCTTAGATGCTCAGGTGCCAGGGTTTATTTTTGGCTGTACTGAGCCTGTGACTTTGGAGCTGGCAAGGTCTGTCGAGTTCTGCAACAAAGGCCCTTTAATGCAGAATATCCTCATGATGATTTTTTTTTATTGAAGTGTGTTTGCTTCATTAGATACAAAAATAATGACATAAAACAGTGAAAAGATTTTCATGAGAATTAGAGAATGATAAATTAAAATAAATGATATGAGTGTTAGAGAGATCATACGGAGTTCCTACTTGTTCAGAAAATGGGGGAAGGGAGTGCAGAGATGTTTCAGCAGCCAAGTCAGATGTGATTAATGTTGTAGTCGGTTGAGAGAACATACAGCCTTCCATGCTCATGCTGTGTGTGTGTGTGTGTGTGTGTGTGTGTGTGTGTGTGTGTGTGTGTGTGTGTGTGTGTGTGTGTGTGTGTGTGTGTGTGTGTGTGTGTGTGTGTGTGTGTGTGTGTGTGTGTGTGTGTGTGTGTGTGTGTGTGTGTGTGTGTGTGTGTGTGTGTGTGTGGAGTACTACTACACCATGGAGTACATTTCCATCCTAGTGATGCATTGCTTTTATATGACCAGGTTTGAGACACACACAGCTATTTAGCATAGCAGTAAGGTTGATGAATTATAAAGCACATTCTCTGGCTCACTACTGGCCAGTAGAATATCTAAAGTGTTTGTGATGGTGAATCCCTGCTGTATTTGCCTTTCATTTGGACTGATAAAGTTTCTTTGCTGTTTTACTTTAACCTCTTAAACCTTAGTTGACACCCCTGGGCCCTTTTATCGCTCTAGACCAAATCTCTTGGCCAAAAATAGCCAATATTCAAGCTGACAATGCCACGCATTCTGAGTTTGTAGATATGCTATTTTCGCCAATTTTTTACCCCAGAATAAGGACATTCATCATGTGGTTAATTATAATGCTTATAGTCCTCCCTCCCATCCTAGGATATACAGTATAATGGGCTCTAATTATTTCTTGGGCTATAATGGGATGCAATGCACTGTACACAAAATAAGAGGCTCATTAGCATTAATTGAACAAAACTCGTCATTGTTGGCCAACCGACCATAGGATCTCAATAGATTTCTGTAGACGGGGGGTTTGTAGAATTAGACCTGATCCATTCTGCCACTGCGTTTTAAGTAGGTGCAATGACGAGAACTTAGCATGACCTATGACCCCTAATCCCTAACTATGACATCATTATCCGTCTTGATGCAAGAGGAGGAGGAGGAGATGATGGCAGTGATGAAGGAGGTGGATTACTGCAGGTCTCTGGAGGTGGCTCTAATGAGTTCCTACAGTATTATAATGTATAGTGTGAGTGAATGAACACATTGTTTTGTATTGTGTAGCATCACCACGATAACCAGCCCACATGGTCTTATATCACCAATGTTTTGCATACTGTATATCAGGTCCAGTGTTCAAACATCCTGTATACATATTGAATATATGCTGAAATGCAACAAAGACATAAACATGGTATTTGAGGGCAGGCCAGTAGGTGGCCGCATACATGGTGTTGAATACACACTTTAATGTCCTCAGTTTGAGTTAGGCTGACATTCGCATCGATTCAGTCTTTTCTGCTCTGTCTCTCACTGTCTGTCTCTCTGACTATCTAGCTGCATGTGCTGCGTGAGTGCATGTGTGCATTGCATACTCTATCAGTTTTAGTCCAATCTTCAGTTTTGGAGTGAAGTCCTGACTCCTGTTATGTATTCTCAACTGAGACAACATTTTTTTGTGAACTGGGGCACAAATAGAGACTTACCAGGGAACAGGGTTGTTTGTGTGTTGCCTGCGTCACCTAAACACCTTCATTCACCTCAAATCCCACATGAACAGTATTGTTCTAGCAAACAATAGCTGTAGCTGCAGTGTTGGCTGTGTATTTGGAGTTGCAGTATTGAGGACCTCAGCTCAGTTTGAGTGGATCATTTAATAGTGTTTGGATCAATCCTTATTTACTGTATTTGACTTATCAATCATTGAAAGACAGATTATGTATTTCTTATACATGATATATTATTAATAACTAAGATTGCATTAGCAGTTATTTTGCTATTTATATGTGCTGACTGCTGACTAGCGTTCCATATCATTGCTGCCGGGTATAAATCTTGTATGTCCAAACAGTTACTTTTCAGGAAATTGGAAAAAATAACCTGTGTTCCAATGGCTCCAATGTAGTAATTATGTTACAATCTCTTGTTAATACTTTTCATTGGTTAAATATTTATAAAGCATGCACAGACTTAAAACTGGCATCCCTATTTTGGGCGTGTCATTATAAGTGACATTTTTCAAAATAGTTTTAAAGATTGTCATTGTTGTGAACCGTTGTGAGCTAGTAGATCGGCTTTTTTTGCGTGACACTGTCATAAGATGAAGTATAAAATTGGGCATTAATTTATGTAAGAACATAAAAAGATGAAAAATGAAACGAGGAGAAACAAGGTTTCTGCCCAACAGCGACAAACAGGTCTTTATAGATTTCAGAGTCTCAGACAGTGGCTTTCCTCATACATAATGCTATTAGGTACCATGACCAAAGACTGTACCGAAACACAAGTGATGACCCACTTTTCATGAATCATAAGGATTTGGCTGTGGTTCCCCTAAACGCATTGCAGTGCTCTCATGCTGTGATATTTCATCACGTGGCTTAGTTTCTCTGCATTTTGAACTCATAACAAAAATAAAACCTCTTCTTTTGCGTTTGATAGTTTTTTTAATTATGCACTGTATAATTCATGCCCAGACAGTATTAAAAGACGACTTAAGCTCTGCAGATGGTGCAATAAACTATTGATGCATCTGTACATGGTGTGATTTTAGTATTTGCAGTAGTGTGTTAGCTAGCTCAGTGGACTGAGATTATATACCACATACTGTGTCTGGTTGTCTTTCTATCTCTCATTTCCTACTGAGAGCCGTTAACTAAATATTACCATTTAATTTCTTGGCTTTGTCTTTTTAAAGTAGGTCACCGTCACATTCCTCTTCCATATTCCAACATGGCAAATACCCTTTTAATAATGTCTCATCTTCATGGACACCAGCTTCTATTGATAGAGTAGACAAGCTGACAGACAGACAGAGACACACACACACACACACACACACACACACACACACACACACACACACACACACACACACACACACACACACACACACACACACACACACACATACACATTGCACGTACACGGCACACATGCGCACACACACATACTCTAGGCAGTAAGAAGCGTAGAACTTGGCCTCAGGATTCCATTTCCAAAACTAGACTAAATATAGAGGTTACAGTTTGACTGGCGCCTGTCAACTTACACTCTCTCTCTCTCCCCCTCTCTCTCTCTCTCTCATTGCCTTTGCACAACAACATACATTATTGTTTTGAAGAGTGACTGCTGCATTGTTTTTTATCTGACGACTGTTGTGAATTGTTTATAGCTAATACTTTTCTACATTCTTAATTTGGCACCTTGAAATGTGTTCAATTTAGCCTCAACACATATTCTGATAGCTGGGTATCAAGAATGACAGGTTATTTTCTCCTGCAGGCAGGAAATAATGCATTTTCCACATTAATTCAGCTCACATTCCATCTATTTCTCTAATAACTCCACCTGTCTGTTCTGCTGTCCAGACAGTTATTAAAACGAGTGAGCTGTCCCTCCCTTTCTAATACTGCTGCTGTTATGAGACGTCATGGGGTTTACACTCTCTGAATTGATCTGTTATGAGACGTCATGCGGTTTACACCCTCTGAATTGATCTTGGCCTATAGCTAACACTTTATTTTCTCTATGACTCAAAATGAACCAAGATTATTACACTATCAAGACTTCTTTTTTTTTATCTTATAATATCAAGGAGTTTTACAGCGTGGCTCCGCAAGAGGCTAGTCTTTTATGACACTGCGAGGCGTTGTAAGCTTGTAGACCGGCTATTTTTGGCAAAGAGGTTTGGTGTAGGGGGAAAAAAAGAGCAGACCAAGTACAAGTATTGAGGGTTTAAGTGGTTAACTGTCTGAAAAGACACATTGACATGAACACAACGCTACGCAAGACTACGAAGCTATCTGAACTCTATGAAAAAGTTGCGACACAATCTTTTTAAAATATGCAGTGGGGTCCCTGCTTCATCTCTCTCTCAGCTAAGGGGTCCTTGGCCTGAAAAGACCCCTGCGCTAGAGCAATCAGCGCCAAACTTTGTAGGCACGCTGCCAGTATGCCACAGAAGTACCTCCACTTTATTATTACACGCAAACTATGTTATGTTTTATACCTTTTGAGATATTTAACTTTTATTTTATAATGGAAGTCAATGGGTCTGTGATCACGCTGAAACCTCGCCCACATTTGGAGTCATAGTCATATATCATATATATATGTCTTACTCATAGGTGTCCGATGTCACAGTCAGGTCTCACGAAGTCCGAGGACCACATTGGAGCCACGTCGTTTCTATGTGGACCCCGGGATCCACCCTGTTTCTTAGTTGTTTTTTTATCCGGCCAGAGTTGTTCTGTAATGTTCTTGGCATGGCGGCCACAGAGGTGAACTTATGAACCTTTCATAGATGTTAGTTAATGTTAGAACTGTATCAGACCAGTTGTTAATGTCAGACATTTTACTGGCTCGTAAGATTTCCTCCCACACAGCTCTACAGTATATTGGATGACGTCGCTGTCGAGTGAAAACCTTGTATGTCCAAAACGGTTTCTTTTCAGGAAATGGAAAAAAGAAACCTGTGTCCCAATGGATACGATGTGGTTATTATTTTGTCACAAGCTCTGGTTAATACTTTTCATTTACAAAACCCACAGACAGACTTAAGCACTTTCAACCTGGCGTCCCTATTTTGGGCATGTCATTATAGGTGAAAATATAGAAAGTAGCACATCCACAAGCTCACTACAACCTTCTACCTAGTATGTCAGCTATTTTTGCTACATTTGCAGGACACTGTCATACGACAAAGCATAAAATGGGAAATTCATTAAAAACAAGAAATATGGATATACAAGGTTTCTCACTGACAGTGACAATGACCAGCTGTTATACTTTTACTGAACCAACTTATTAGGATGAAAAACAGACCACCCCTATTGTACTCTTTGACTTAAGCTAGAGTTGATTCTAGACATTTTTTAAAATATATTTGTTGGTCTTTTTCTGCATTTATTAGATAGTACAGTAGTCTCACAGGAAATGGGGAGAGAGAGAGATGGGGAGTGACGCGCAGCAAAGGTCGTCGGGATCGGGATTCGAACCTGTGACGCGCTGTCAGGCAGCATCAGCAGCCTAGGTGCCCGGACTGCTATCCTAGCCGTCCGGGCCATACCTTGCTTTTCTGAGCTCCGTTTTAAAACATCTTTGCTAATATCAAATCCCTTTAAGCCTGCTGTTTTCGTTGTTGATTTGCTGAAATTGTCAACTGCGCCAGTCAGTCACTGTAGTATTTACTGAGGTTTAACTAGTGCATTTGGTCTAAAACCCATAAAGCAGCCAAATATAACGGTGTCACCCCCCACTATAGAGGGTCTTGATCCATGGAGCTTTCCAGCCTGATTGATATGATGAAAACACAGACTGCCCCAGGCACCCCAAATTTAAACTGCGAGTCCAGTATTGTTGCAATTTAGTTTTTATATATAGGCCACCAGAGAGACCAGGTTTGACTAATTCATGGTATAAATCACAAATAAGCAGGACAGCAGATGGTACCTGGATCACACTGCGGAGGATTGACCTTGTTCTCTCATCTATATACGGATTTGATTGTGTTTAATCCGACCCACTGACAGACTGACTGATCATCTGGGTGTAAAAGAACATGTCAGCAGGTGTGTGTGTGTGTGTGTGTGTGTGTGTTTTCTGCTTTTAAAAGCTCTGTTTAAACGTGACCCTCCATTGTCTCATGATGAACCAATAATCCAATCATTTAGTGGGTGTAGCAGGATGGCTGTTGAGAGGAGAATGTCCATTAAATAGAAGGTTACGTTGAATTGTCTTGAAGCATGAATTCCATACCTGCTTAAATTGAAATGGCTTGCCATGTATAGGCCTATACTGTATATACTGTATATCCTCGCTGTCGGGCAGAAACCCTGTATCTCCATATTCAAACTTTGGGGTTTTTCGTAAATGAATGCCCTATATACATCATACAAGAGTGTTGCACAAAAGTAGTGAAAATAGCATATCTACAAACTCAGAACGGCGTTGTGAGCTTGTAGATCTGCTATTTTCACTATTTTACTCTTTTATTTTATAATAATGAAGAGGAACTGTTTTGGACATTCAAGGTTTCCATCCGACGGCGACAATATATAAGTACTAAGTACATATATACATACAGTATTTGTAGTACCATACAGTATATACAGTGTTTAAACTCTGTGCTTGGATGAAATCCTAGGATCTTTGTCTTTCCTTCTTATTCATTGTTTATATTTTGACTACTGGCTATTAATTGAGTGATTACTTTTTGATGTTTTGTTTTAACTCAGTGCTAATTGTCTGTGTGGGTCATGGGGTGGTAAAGTACTACTAGAGTATAGCGTTTAACATGTAGATCTGTTTTGAGCGGCTCGGTGGAATGAGAGAGGAATGTGTGTGAAGGTGCTGTGTATATATTACCAAGGAGAAGCTGCAGGGTATGTTTAAACATAATTTATTCTCTGTAGTACGGCGGTGTTGCTTGCCTACAAGAACAGACTTTCAAGCTAACGCATTGCTTGTCGCTAAGCGCGAGTGTGTGTGTGTGTGTGTGTGTGTTGTGTGTTATGCTTACAATTCGGAAAAGATTCAGGTTGGGGTTAGGATTAGACATTTGGAGGTTAGGTTTAGGAGTCAGGGTTGGAGTTATGCCTGATTTATGCCTGATTTATACTTGGTTGTGCACCAGTGTCATGAATCGAAAATAGCAGATCTACACTGTAAGCTTGTAGATCGGCTTTAGGATTAGTGTTAAAAATGGCAAAAGAAATAAAATAACGTGGCATCCATAAGATCAATCCTAAAATGTTGCTGTCCTCACAAGTATATAATATATATAAACGTGTGTGTGTGTGTGTGTGTGTGTGTGTGTGTGTGTGTGTGTGTGTGTGTGTGTGTGTGTGTGTGTGTGTGTGTGTGTGTGTGTGTGTGTGTGTGTGTGTGTGTGTGTGTGTGTGTGTGTGTGTGTGTGTGTGTGTGTGTGTGCACGCGTACCTACTGTTTTTTGCTAAGAGTGGGTTAAGGAGGACAATGGGGAGGTGTTTATGTGTGAGGGAGAAAAGGTGGGGGTGAGGGGCGGGGGCTGTGTTCCCACCAGCTGGCACCCGCTGAGAGGTAAAGTGGGGTTTAGGCACATGGGTGGGGCGGGTATACCCCTGTTTCAGCTGCCTCTCATGACGTACACACACACACACACACACACACACACACACCATCCCCTTTTCTCTCACCCCATCTCGTCACTAATCCAGAAATCCCCAATCTGCACCCCACCCACCCATGCAGTCTGAGAGTTCCAGTATTCTCTAATCTGAGCCCGTCAGACAATGCGAGTTCGGAGCCCTTATAGTGGAGCGGCTAAATGCTTTTTTCTGGCAGAATCTTTCAGTTGATGATAAAAGCGTGAAAATTGGCATGAGCAGTCTCCATGGGTCACTTGACAAGAATATTGTCTGAGCCATTTGTAATTTCAAGATGGCGGCCATTTTTCAAGATGGCCGATACCTTAGTGGGCAGTTAAGTGATATGATGGTTTATTTGGTGATACAAGCATGAAAATTGGCATGAGCAGTCTCTGTGGGTCACTTGACAATAAGCCACCCACAGCTACTTGAAATTTCAAGATGGTGGCCATTTTTCAAGATGGCCGACACTTTAGTGGAGCATTTAAGTTATATAATGGTTCATTTGGTGATACAAGTATGAAAATTGGCATGAGCAGTCTCTGTGGGTCATTTGACAATAAGTCACCCACAGCTACTTGAAATTTCAAAATGGCGGCCATTTTTCAAGATGGCCACCACCTTAGTGGAGCAGTAAGCGTAAGAAATCATTTAGTTGGTGATACAAGCATGAAAATTGCCATGAGCCGTCTCAAAAGGTCATTTGACAAGAAACCGCCCACAGCCACTTGAAATTTCAAGATGTCTGCCGTGCGCCATGTGGATCCTTAAATGATACCTTTTCTCATAGAAATGTATTGGGTTCCTCAAAAAGCTCTGTCAAGAGAGGTTGTTTGACTGTGTTTTGTCTGACTCCTCGCCCACAAGCTGTCCAGTTTGGTAAAACCTGTCAGGAGTTGCCTCGCACCGGCATAGCTCTCAGTGTTCACTGAGGTAGGCTTACACAAGCTCCCTTACCACGACAAGGTAACAGTCACAAGGGAGGATAATGTATATCTTTTTTTTTTAAACTAACAGCCATTACATGTGTCAAATAGATACTAAGGGGTGGGGAAACAAAAAATAAAATGAATAAATTAACACAGTTGTGGTGCTGATAAGCACAGTTGTGGTGCTGAACGGACAGTGCTCCAAAATTATGAGCAATGGCTAACACTGAATGGCAATAGCCACGGAACCATGACAAACTATACTAAGGAACTAAACTGAAAATGTGCTTCACTGTTAGATATGGCAGTGGAAGGTAGTGGAAGCAATGTTACAAAGTAACAACTGAAAATTACACAGTAATAGACTAGATACAAAGTAAAACATGATGCGCCGATGTGGCGAGGGGAAGCCGAGCCATAGGCCTACCCTTGAAAACACAGAGGACAACGGGGAATAACTCTGGCAAAATAAACATGCAAATATAGGTTCTAGCAGGGGCAATTACATAGGCATGTGAAACTGGGTCCATATCTGAAGCACTTACACCTTCCAGTACATGCCTTGGTGCACCCACAATTGGTCAACTCCCAACAACTCTCCGCAATAGGTGGAAGTGGAGTCCAGAAGACTTTCCACTTCTCGTCCTGTTCCACCCATCCCCAGTCAGATGGGCTCGGCATTTGTGGAGGTCGCTTCAATGCCTGTCCCCACACGTATCCAGCCTCATAAGAAGCACGTTTGGCATGCTCTTTGAGTGCTGCTTGAGTTGGCAGGATCAAGTCATATCGTCTTTGCTTTCTGGCAAAGAGATCAAGCCTGGCCTCGTTCACAGTTGTGACATCACTGGACCGGTCATACATTAGATCTTCTTAGTCTCTTGACATGGATATCTTTGGTATCTTCAGTGTCTTCAGCAGATGTAGATGCTCTCTTTTGGGCCCTTTCCAGCTCTGTGTTGTTGAACAGCTTGAATGATATGTTGCTCTGTTTCTTGTCAATGTGCTTTCTATGCCATCACCTTCATCTAGTCGGGTTGGACTAAGTAAGATAGGCAGAGCATTGATCTTATGAAATAATGGAACATTTCTTGCAATGGTATCATGACCAGTACGATCGTGCTCTCTGTTGAATAAACTTGGCTGAATGAGTTTTTCCTTGGTGACCTGCTGACAAATGAAACATCTGTCCCAGTTAGTTTTCACAACTGTTATGATGGCTTCTGCCATGTCTGCAGCATAGGCAGAGGCAGAGGGTTTATCCTTTTACCACCTTTTACCAAGCACTTTGATGTATGGGATACAACTAAGTTTGTGCCTTAACCCAACACTTAGTCCGATCGTTCATCCAATGCCATTTAAATCCCATGCGATCTGTACACCATCCGGTTAATTAAAACCCCATTAACCTTGGCTAGGCTCTCCCGCGCTGGCACAACCTGTCAATTCAGGTGCGGCTATCTAACTGTTTTGGGGTAAATTAGACAGCATTTGGGATACTAACTTTCAATTAGCTGACATTGAACCCCACTCTGAGGTTTAACAGCAGTGATATATCACCAGTGTGCCCTGGTAGTGCAGATATTCACTCTTATCTAATCTATCTATGATCAACAAATCAACACAACTGTTTTAGCATAATAATAATAATAATAATCGTCCTTAATGAAAAAAAAAACGTACATTTCTATGAGAAAATGTCTTTTGAGGATCCAGGGGGTGACCATCTTGAAAATAGAAATTTCAAGTGGCTGGGAGTGTTTTCTTGTCAAGCAACCCTTAGAGACTGCTCATGCCAAATGTAATGCTTGTATCACCAAATAAACCATTATATAACTTAATTGCTCCCCTACAGTGTTGGCCATCTTGAAAAATGGCCGCCATCTTGAAATTTGAAGTAGCTGTGGGTGGCCTATTGTCAAGTGACCCAGAGAGACTGCTCATGCCAATGTTCATGCTTGTATCACCAAATAAACCATTATATAACTTAATTGCTCCACTAAAGTGTTTGCCATCTTGAAAAATGGCCGCCATCTTGAAATTTCAAATAGCTGTGGGTGGCCTATTGTCAAGTGACCCACAGAGACTGCTCATACCAATTTTCATGCTTGTATCACCAAATAAACCATCATATCACTTAACTGCCCACTAAGGTGTCGGCCATCTTGAAAAATGGCCGCCATCTTGAAATTACAAATGGCTCAGACAATATTCTTGTCAAGTGACCCATGGAGACTGCTCACGACAATTTTCACGCTTTTATCATAAATTGAAAGATCGTAGCACTTAGCTGCTCCGCTATTAGGGCAACGATTGGTTGGTTCATACGAAAAAAACACAGTGAATGTTTATAGTTTGTCTTGCTTCATGGAGAAGAAGAGGAAGAAGAATAAGCATCATATATGAGCCATGTACCTTTCACGTCCATATCTGTATGAAACACTGGTTAGAATGTTTAGGTGCCTGGTCGCTCTGCCAGTTAGTCACAAACTGTGTGCTCTGTGTGAGCCACAAGGACCTGATTTTGACTCCCAGTCTTGTCTTGCTTGTCTCTCCTCTGTCTACCCTTGGTTTCCTGACTCTACTACACTCTCCTATCTAAGAAATAAAGCATAAAAATGCTGAAAGAATAACTAGGAAATATGCACATTTCATTTTATCAGATGAAATACCAAATGCCTTTGTGCGTTTTTTTAATACAATTTTTATGGCATGTTTCAAATTGCTGACAGGCATAGCTGCAGGGCATCCACAGGAAGGTAACGCATAACAATTACAGAGAGGTCATGGCAATAGCTTAGCCTTACATCCTTGTATTTTTCATTTAAAGTGTAAAGCGGTAGCGGCACATCATATGTTAAGTTATGTTTATTTTATTTGACATGGACATCACAAATCCATTGGACAAACCAGATTCATTGTTTGAGTATTACTAGCACAAGTGCAACTTTTCAACCTGTCCAGGAGGCTTTTCTAAATAGAATAACATTATAATCTGAAAACCAATCAAATACAAGGAATTAATCATTATAGTCCAAATCAGATACATTACATAAACTGTACAACAAAAGCAACATAATCCTACCAATAAACCAGTCAGAATCTATTCATGTGAGCAGCACTGTTGTTTTGATTTCAGCCATAATTTGAGTCCTCTGTTAAACACATTCCAGAGTTTTACCCCCTTTACTGAGAAGGCAGACTGTCCGAATGAGTCTTACACATGGGAACAAGACAATCACCATTGGTGGAAGCTTGTGTAGTTGCTCTACTAGAGCTCTGACGTCTAATGACCAGTACAAAAAACAGAGGTGGCAACATCCCAAACGACACCTTGTTTGTTCCTTCTCCTCTGAGCTGCTATGGAAAGTAGTTCATGATAGATCTCTTGGTGGTTTGATATTGTTGTATTCTTGTGTAATATATGGAGCAGAGTGCAACATCCCCTAGGGGAATGGAAAGGTGTGCATGTGTGACAGCAGGAGGAGAGATAGAGAGTGAAGAAAGGAGAGACCACCAGGGAATATCAGACCAAAAGCGCTGAGGTCAACAACAGAGAGGTCTTGAACCGTGAATCTATCAAGAATGCTCAAGGTGCTTCATGCAACCATCAGGTCTCCTTCTTATAATATCATTGCTGTCGGGCAGAAACCCTGTATCTCCATATTTCAACTTTCGACTCGGTACACACACGGGGGTCAGGTAGAATCGGGGAAAAATTGCCCGTCCACGATCCTCCATTCCACAGCTATGGCTGTTTGTATGTGGCTTGTTTTTTGAAAAACACAAAAAAAAAATACTTTTGTGAATCCTTTTACATGAAAGGTGCCTAGATTTGTTTTGTTGTTGTAATTTTCTGGGTGTACTCTTCTTCGGTGGTGCTTGGATCATTCACACTTTTTTCCATTTCCTGAAAAGTAACGCTTTTTGACATACAAAGTTTCTGCCCGACAGCGATGATATGTGGGTTTAGTCTGTTCAGGACCCGTTTCAACTGATACTGAATTCTACATCTTGTGCATACCGTGGTTCTGTTTCATTTAATATAGCTCCTGGGTCGTTCAAATTTTTACAGCGGGGCTCTGTAGGAGGCGAGCCTTTATTTTCGGGCAGTCCTATGACTTTTTATGAGTCATTATTGTGTTTTGTCCAAAAAGAAAGTCAAACATGTTCAATGACGACTTGTGAGCTTGTAGATCATGCGGCTATTTTCACAATTTCTTAATATTTAATAATTTTTTAAGGCCATTTAGCAGTAAGGGGGGTTGCTGCCAGGGCTATGGGTATTTGCTTGTCCCTGGCATGGAAAAGTGTGGGAAGGGGAACCACTGCTGCACATGATAAAGAACATTCAGGAAACAAAGTGATACGATGTAGCCTTGTAAACGAGACAGAGCCTGGAACACCAGTAGGCCTACAGATGTGGTTCATGCAAAAAGACTGCAGTTGTAATTAAACAGGATACTGGTGCAGTCCAGGGCAACACAGTGAAGTACGAAACGGATGCACTGCATGCACTACTAGAGCATCTCTTTCTATTATTTGGTCCATTTCCTCCCATGATTTCAAACAGAGGGTGGAGTGTTGCCTACATGAATATAAACCATAGACCCTGTCTACTCTGTGGCTCTTTTTATTTTTCCATGCAAGCCTGAACTATGAATAATTCAAAGAGGTTTACCCCCCACGTCTGCAGCAGAAAACCCCCTTTGCAAGTGAAAATAAAGAGTACTCCAGGAAGCTCTCCATTTCACCATTGACACTACTTCTGAAACACTCACTCACTTACGCACGCACGCACGTACGCACACACTCTGAACTGGGCTCTCTATCTTTCTTCTCCCTTCCACACATCCTCTCCAAAGCCCTCTGTCTCTCTCTCTCTTTCTCCTATCCCCTCCCCCTTCTATTCTGTTTCTTTCGCCCTCTTTTCAATTCCCCTCCGTCTCCCTTTCTCTTCAGCCCCCTCCTCTTGTTCCTGTTATGATGATCTCTAGGTCTCTGAGCTGTCTGCAACGGTGCAGATAAGACAGACAGACAGACAGACAGAGAAGACACAATGATAATCGTGTTTAGTTGTAGTGGCTGCAGCACTCTGCTGGCTCTGTCTAGGACTAGGATAGAGGAGGTAAATGTTTTGCTTTATCATGGGGGCAACGCTCCGTCCCTGTGTCCCTGTGTGACTCCACACCTGTGCGTGTGCGCCGCTGCGCGTGCCTTAGACTGAGGCACCAACTGCTTTACAATATCTCATGGTGGTGGCTTAGGCATTCACATTTTTTCACCCATCACTTTGGTTTTCTCCTTTTCTCTCCTCCCCTCCCTTCTCTTATCCTCTCCTCTACTCTCTTCTCACCTTCCCTTCTCCTCTCCTGAACACTGTGCTAGCCGGATGATACCATCACTGTGTGTAGTACTTGCACGCACACACGCACACACACACACACACACACACACACACACACACACACACACACACACACCACACACACACCACACACACACACACACACACACACACACACACACACACACACACACACACACACACACACACACACACACACACACACACACACACACACACACACACACAGAGAGGATTACTATTTACTGCAGTTGTGATCAGAATTCAGGATAGACTAGTTAGTGCTGTAATGGTTGTACTGTACTTTCGTCCAGGTTGTAACAGTCCCTAGTCCTCTAACCAGCTAAATGAAGATCAGAGATTTAATTTATTATAAGTCTAAGTAGGGCTGGGCAATATAGACAAAATCAAATATGTTGATATTGTGACAATATTGTGTGGATGACTATCTGGTGCTTTCACAAAATATTGTCACAATGAGAATGAATCATCCGTAATCAGCTAGAACAGTAAAAATTACATTACATCACTTTACTGTATTGCTGCCTCAATCACGCCATATCACAATATTAGAATTTCCAAAATCCCAGATGATCTCCTCTCCTCCTCTCCTCTCTCCTTTCCTCCTCTCTCCTCTCCAGCCAAGCAGGCAGTTAAAAGTGGGCGGATCTGGAGTCAGGCCCCACCCCCCTGTGCGCTCACTCGTCCTCAGACTGACAGGGAGAGCCAGGGAAATGCTGGGCTGTCCCAGGCTTTTATCTAAACACTCACACACACAGGCACGACCAGCACGCACAAACACACACATACACACACACGCACGCAAGCGCGCACACACACACGCAGGCTTGTGTGTGCCAGAGCCTGCCTGCGCTCTTAAAGCTGTTTTTCTGCTGGGGATCAGTCAGAGCGCTCAGCTCTAACGACACCCAGCTGCTGTGGACAGAGGAACGATAGAACAACAGAAAGGAGGGAGTGGAAAGCGAGGAGAGGAGAATTGAAGACGAGCATCAGACGAGAAAACAAACCACCGGCAGGGTTTTAACTTCTCTCTCTGTCTCTCTCTCCAGTGGTTCACTGCCCTCTCTCTCTTTCTCTCTCTGGCGTACATTCTTTGGCGTGTGTCTGTTTTATTTTGTCGGTGAAGTTCGGCACTCAGGAGCCTTTAAGAGAGCAGAGAAAAAAAGACAAGGAGAAGAAGGAAGGAGAGAAGAGAAGAGGACAGAGAGGTTGGAGTTCACATGACATAATCGGAGTGAATGGGTTACCATGGTGACTCACACAGGGAGCCTGACCCGCGGAGACTGAATGGAAGGAGAGCCTTGGCCGGCAAGTGAACGATAAACTGACAGAGGAGTCTACCGAGGAGGAGAGAGAGAGAGAGAGAGAGAGAGAGGAAGAGAGAGAAAAGCACGAAGGAGTGGAGGTCGAGAATGGAGGACGGCTTTTCCAGCTACAGCAGCCTGTATGACACCTCCTCACTGCTCCAGTTCTGCAACGGTAACACTCTTAACTAATCCTCCTCTTCCTCCCTCTGCTCTGTGTTCTTTCTCTGGACCTGACATGTCAGCAGAGCTGACAGGCTGAACTTGACTTTGTGTGTGTGTGTCTGTGTGTGTGTGTGTGTGTGTGTGTGTGTGTGTGTGTGTGTGTGTGTGTGTGTGTGTGTGCATGATGTGGGTGCATGTGCATGTGTGTATGATGTGGGTGCATGTGTGTGTGTGTCACACACAGACATGGGATATTTCAGCTGCAGGGGTCTTTGGTCATGTAGAAGTTCACTCAGTGCGAGGTGGTCCCGGTGTTCATGACCTCCAATGTTTGTAACAATCTCCCCCTTTGTTCAAAACATGGCAGCTACAGTGGACCTTAAGCACGGATTAGCAATATCGACGTAGAAGGGATTTAATCAATGCTTAACTCCTTGTCACGCCCAAAGACGGTGAACAAAATCCCAGACTTGAACGTTGACCCAGTCTGATTCTGGAAGGAAGGGTGTGTTAATGTTTTACAATTGTTTAATCCTGGTGGATATTAACAGATAATATGACTGGAGTCTTCAAGGGGAAGTGTCCCTTTTGCTAGTATCTAGGCCAGGATAATGTCAACAATACATGGAGCAGCCGGCAGCAGCCACCACGTGACTTTATAAACATGGAACAGGAAGACAGATGAGGACTATAGTCCTTGGGTCATAAATGCTGTTCTGATTATTTGGTTTTACTTGGTGTGTTGGTATGTTTGAACATACAGTATCTCTCTCTGGCTGGTGGCTGTGATTAGCTTGCTATCTGGGAGAGAGAGAGAGAGAGAGAGAGCAATCTGTTCTAAATAGCTTAATGTTCAATTGTAATGTAATGTATTGTCTGGACTGGGGGGGTGTATCTCGAGGCTGTTAATGTTATTGATGGTGTTGAGTCACTTAGAGGATAGGAAGCAGCATGACACATCGTTCTGTCAATCTCCATCAATCAAGGATGATTCATTTATTATACGATGCTATATATGCACAGGATATATCATCCATTAGGATAAATAACATCCTTACCTGAATCAATCAATCACCCTTACTTACCATCAATAAGTATTTAGATGCATTATATTTTACCATTGTGCATTGCAGCGTGATCTATTACTAGAAAATCGAATTTCAGAATTTCTTGACATATAAACCAAACATTTCATAAATCAAATGATCAATGTGTTATTTCAAATTGTATCATCTTAGTTTAGCATGAATCTGAACACTGTGTAACCTAGCTGGATGACACCATCACTGTGTGTAGTACTCACATACATGCACACACACAGAGGATTACTATTTACTGCAGTTGTGATCAGAATTCAGGATAGACTAGTTAGTGCTGTAATGGTTGTACTTTAGTCCAGGTTGTAACAGTCCCTAGCCCTCTAACCAGCTAAATGAAGATCAGAGATTTATTATTAGTTATTATAAGTGAAGAGGAACACAATTATTTTCTTTAGTTGTGTCTTTGACTTTCAGCTGTTCACCAAGACCAAGTAATTCTTCTTGCCGTGATTTCCCAGTTTGATCTGAGGTTTGTTGTTTGTTGTTCAGGAATTGTACACCAGTGGTAAGCGAGCTGAAGGTATCAGTGTATAACGCCACAGTAATTGCCATTGGTGGGTAATGAGAAAATCAATGACTTGGACTGCACCCTGTAGGCACCGGCAGTGCAGAAGTGGAGAAATATTATTGTTTGTTGTAGTGAAGCTGAAGCATATTGGATTAGAATCACACATCTCCCTCTATATAGAGTCTATATAGTTCATCAATCACAAATTAGCCGTTTAGCAGATGCTCTCATCCCGGGCGACTTACAAACTGCAAGGCCAGAGTAAGCACCCTAAACCTTAACCCAAGACCCCGGGAACGCATCTGTGTGTCATTTTTAGATGTATTTGGCTGTTCAAAAATAGCAGATATACAAGCTCAAGTGCTGTGCTATGAGCTTGTAGATCTGCTATTTTTTGGAAAAATCGTGGGAAATCGTTATTTTTTTTTTTTTTAAAGCAAACATTTGTAACTCACATCTTTGCTTCTGGGAGATTCTACAAATGTCTTCTAAATCCTAACAGTTTTTTTGAAAACACGTATGTTGCTATAATATCAGTGGTTCTCAAAAATGATATGTATTCGGCCGATACATTCAAAGATTTGCAAAAATGTTCTCGATCTTTCAGAAATAGCAGATCTACAAGCTCATAGCGCGGCACTCGGTGCCGCGCTATGAGCTTGTAGATCTGCTATTTTTGAATAGCCAAAGAAATCTTAAAATGACATACAGATGCATTCCCGATCTTAATGGGTTAAGTAAAAAAAACAGGCATACTGTACCGGTGGAGGAATGAAGTTCATGGACATGTACCTGTCATATGAACACATGTTCTATTCCTGTTCAGTGAAGAGCGTGCTGACAACGCCAAAGATGCCAGCTGAGACATGCTAGTGGGACTGACCAGAAAAACAGGTGTAACCGAGGCTGCGTGCAAAACTGTGTCGGAATAAACTCTGCTTCCTGCAAGGAAGTCGTTGACCTTTTTTAGCAGGTTTACATATTACACTACAGCGCACGGCTAGAGTTCTTCAACTGGACATTATGCTGTCATCGCCTCTGAGGCCCATGTGATTAGGTGACAGTTGGCTGAAGCCCAGTATCAAGGCTGTCAGATTTGGCCAGGAAGAAAGTGCTTAAA
This sequence comes from Gymnoscopelus microlampas, assembly GCF_963454915.1. Taxonomy (NCBI): domain Eukaryota; kingdom Metazoa; phylum Chordata; class Actinopteri; order Myctophiformes; family Myctophidae; genus Gymnoscopelus; species Gymnoscopelus microlampas. Next base: position 29,724,717 of record NC_139957.1, read on the forward strand.
TTCAAGGCTGTTTGAAAAGCTACAAAGACAGAGAATGTGTGATTTCTCTTTGTATATTGGATAGGGCTGGGCATTATGACTTCAAATCAATATCACGATTATTTCAAACCTTTGCCTCAAATATGATTAATGAATGTTTTTCTTTTTTTTTAAATGTTATAATGAGTTGTGAGCATCTCGCTATTATTGTTTGCCACCATTGTATAACAAAGTATAATACAGGTTTAAGTGGTTAATCCATTTTCCAAGCCAAATCCATTCAAATGTTTTCGGGTTGATTCGTTGATATACACTATACATGAGCAAGATTAAGTCAGTTATTGGTTCTAAATATCGTTTTCTATCCACAAGTTTCCTAGGCTGTGTGGGCATCACTTCCTGTCGATTTCATTGGATATCATTGGATTTCATTGGATTTCATTGGATCAAATGGACAGGAAGTGATGCCCACACAGCCTAGGAAACTTGTGGATATATTTTCATAAATGTCCAGCCCACATTTTGATCTTTCTGTGTCATGGCTGAGATCAAGGAGAGGTTCCTGTGACTGGGATCTTTTCTGGAATCCTTCGCCCTGTCATGTTTCCTCTCTCTGAGGCAGTCTATGAACTAAGACATGCTGCTGTGGATTTGTCAGGGATTTTCCATTCTATCTGTACCGCTTTGCTCTCTCTGCTCTCTCTCTCAGCTCTCTCAGTATGAAACATACATACACAGATTACATGCGCACTATTACTCATACATTGTGTGCGTGCGCGCGCGCGCGCACACACACACACACACACACACACACACACACACACACACACACACACACACACACACACACACACACACACACACACACACACAAACCTAATGAAGGCTTGGATTCACGCTACAAGAGCAGTGCCTCGTTAATTGTTCCAACAGAGTGCTTAATTGGGTGAGAGTTAGTTAAAGTGTGTGTGTGTGTGGGGTAACTATCTGAATGCCCTGTATATGTGTGTATGTGTTATAAACATTGTGTGTGTGTGTGTGTGTGTGTGTGTGTGTGTGTGCGTGTGCGTGCGCACGCGCGTTCAGTCTGCAGGGCTTGTAGACCAGTGTGACATCATACTGTTCTGCTGCTGCCGCCCAGCTGAACTCAAATCCACTCTGGGCAGAAAGCAATGATGTCATTCGTTCCGGAACACCTCCCTTCCCCTCTCTCTCTCTCTCTCTCCAGCTGGTTCGTGTGTTGTGGAGCATCCAACCAGACTAATGTTCAGAGACTAGGTCAGCTAAACTGGAGAAACACACGTAGGCTGCATGTTTTGTCCTCAGGAGATAGAAGCTAGTTGAAGCTGACTGAAAATTAGACCCACTGCACAATCATACAGCACGCACGCACACACACACACACACTCACACACACACACACACACACAAGGGATTTACATTTTCAGTTATTTTTCTATGAGAAATTGCATTTACAGTAGATTGTTCTGGATCTGGAGGAGAGGACTTCTTTGGTCCACTTTAGTTTGTGAGTGCCCTTTAATGACATTTGTTATGCTTTCATAGAAGTCACCAAGGCTCAGACGTCACATCCACATCTTGACATCTTGACGTCCTTTTGTCCATTACTTTAGTTCAATAAAATGTCAGCATTGGATGTCTTATCTATCACTTTATCAAGCCATTTGTGTCTTCTCTGTTAAAGTGGTACATCGGTTTCTGTCACAGACATCACATCCTGTGCTTGTCAGCCTCAGCTTGGCATTTGACACACAGAGTGTAAAGAACACTCAGCCAACACAAGCCACGGCCTCACTATGTATAGAAATAAGCTGAGAAAGTTGGATAATAAGAGAACAATCCCACGGTCAAGTTCAGCCCAGTGGGGTAAGCTGGCAGGCAAGGCCTACAGATCTGTTGGCTTGCTTTTATTCATTTAAATCACCTGGATAAGGTTAATGAGTTCTCCTCATTAACTTCAGACATCCTTGGGCAACCCGATAGTTCTCCTGGTACAGTGCAGACCATATGAAGTCCTTCCCGCAGCTGGCCCAGGTTCGAATCTGACCTGAGGCCCTTTGCTGCATGTTATCCTTTCTCTCTCTCTCTCTTGCCTTCCCCGTCTCTCTACTCACTGTCCAAAAATGCAGAAAAACCTCCAGACATCCCCATTCCATTTATCTCTCCTGTACACACACACACACACACACACACACACACACACACACACACACACACACACACACACACACACACACACACACACACACACACACACACACACACACACACACACACACACACACACACACACTCCAGTCACACGCACAACCATGGGCATCCTGGCACAGATCAAACCTTTGCTGGCACTGACACTCTCCCACGCTGGCACTAAATGATGCCAAGACATAGGGGGTGTGAAATGAGGGGGAATTTCAGAGAAAGACTCTGAGAAGAATGAAGAGACAAAGAGAGAATGAAGGGACAGAGAGAGAGAGAGAGGGAGGAATACATGGAGAAGGGGAGGCTCAAGGGGAGAGATGTTTGACGTGTGTTGGGTGGGTGGACTCGGGAGCACAACACCGCAGGTCAGGACTCATGCACACATACACACACGCACACCTGCGTGTCTCTGTCTAAAGCCCTAACGACAGCACGTGTTCAGGATTAGGATTAAAGCCTCACTCACGCCACAACACACAAAACAAGGAGGGAGTGAAGGAAGAGGAGGGGAGGGGTAGCTGGATGGATTTGGAATGACAGCTGGACAGGTGGATGGACAGGGGGCCATCCCTCAAAGGCCTGCCGCCGAAGTGACATTTACAGCTGACCAGGGAGGAGATCCCTCTTCCTGAATCGATTGAGTTTCACGTGAACTCTGCTTGGAATATGCTAGTTTTATTCCCTGCCGTCGAGGCTAAACCTACACAGTAAAATCTTCAGTGTAGATTTATTTATTTGTGACTCTGAAAGTGTACAAATGGAACCAAGTGGACCCTTACTGGTCTATTTGGTTCCATTTGTACAGAGTTAAATGAACACTTAGGAGTTTACTGTGTGTGTATGTATAAGGTATATTATGTGTATGCTAGGGTCTTTGTAAGCACGTAGTGCTGCACGTAGTGCTGCTGAAAATAACCTAACCACCTTATGTCCCTCAAATGTCTGTACCGCCTGTCTCTCTGTCCTGGTATCTCCCGTTCTCCCTGAATTATCCACGCTATCCATCAACGTCCAGTAAAACTCACTCAGAGGCCGACCTGCGTCCATCCCCTGTAAGCCAGTGTCAATGTAGAGAGACAGAGAGAGAGAGAGAATACGATGAGTTCAGGATTCACGGCATCAGTCACCTGTACTGTAACATGTTTCTAGTAAATATCGACCAGTGTGGCAGAGCTCATCCACTACCGCTGATCCAAGTAACGGCTCACATCGATTTCCTATGGTCACGTCTTAGAGACACACACACACATACATTAGCTCTCCTTTTCTCCATGTTTTCCTCTCTCTCTCTCTCTCTCTCTCTCTCTCTCTCTCTCTCTCTCTCTCTCTCTCTCTCTCTCTTCTTCCCTCTCTTGACATCTTTTCTTCCTATAGTCTCAAACTCTTCACCCATTTCATCTACTGCCGTTTCATCTCATCTTAGCACTTCTCTTCTTCACTGACTCTCACACATACTCTCTTCGTATTCTTAGTTCCCTCTCTCTCGCACACACACACACACACACACACACCCACACACACACACACACACACACACACACACACACACACACACACACACACACACACACACACACACACACACACACACACACACACACACACACACACACACACACACACACACACACACACACACACATTGACACATACACACACACACGCACTCCCAAGCACACCCAGTCCTACCATTTGATCTTGTCCGGCTGCCGCAAGTGAGTCTAAAAGCACTCTTCTATGTTCTATATCTACAAACAGAGAGAGATTCTGGGGCCAGCCGGGCTGGGCTGTTTACGACCTAGTCACGCTGCCCTCTTCTTCTGACCCCTTATCTCTCACTTTCTGCTGATAAGAGTTTCACTCTGCTCTCTTTCTCTTATGGTGGCACACGGAAAGCAATTAACTACTGACACCAACACTGGGTGAGCGTGTGTGTGTGTGTATGTGTGTGTGGCAAATTACATTTGGAAGGATGTGGCAGCAAACACCTGATACTGTTTTTGTAGACGAGAGCCATGATGTTGTGTATCAATGTTGTGTATATTCTGGATGTTGGCTGCTCATTTGATCTGTACATGGAACAAGCATACATGACTAAGCTAATGAAATATCACTGGTTTTGGGCTATTAAGTATCAACTTCTGAACTCTATTTTTGTCAGCTTAGGACATGTACACAGGCTGTTGGTATGGGGACTCAGATTGCAGTCCTCTCTAAGAGAGGAAAGCTACTAGCAAGCTGCTCCGTTTCTGCTGTAAATAGAATTCTGTCTGTATGAAGACATGTGATGAATTTGCCTCTATTGTCCAATGAACTTATGATTTATATTGTTGATGTCAAAGCTCCAAATCTATTTTTGCTGCGCGACCCCACGGTGCAACAGTATAAAATAGGGCTTAAGTGGTTTAGACATAGAAATATTTGAGTCCTCAAAATGTTTAATTATGGATTCAAATAAAGCAATCAAATGTATGTGTTTAATAATGTCGTTGCTGTCGGGTGTAAATCTTGTATGTCCGAAGCTGTCTCCTTTTTATGATTATTTTAAAAACGTTTTAAAATAGTGAAATAGCCGTAGATCAGCTATTTTCACTGCCTTTGTGTGACACTTGTACGATGAAGTAGGGGATTCATTTACGAAAAAACATAAAAAGTTGGAATATGGAGCTACGCGGTTTCTGCCCGACAGCAACAAAGTGCAGTAAGGCTGCAGGAATATACCCCATAGCTCAGCACACACTGTGACTCTGCTCCTGAGTAGTGTGTTTATCTAATTCGGCAGACAGTACAGCATTAAGAATCATGCTGTGTGTAGATGTGATCTATGGGAACCAACCGGCTGGCTGGCTGGCTGAACCTTGTTGCCAGTTGAAAACAATGCCACTTATGTAAAGCAATAAGTCAAAGGTGCACATTGTACCATAGTCTCTGCACACTGGGTGTGCTGTGCTGCTCTGGGCACAAATCCATGTGCTTTTAATAGACCTTAATACATCTTTGCTGGTACCTCCACAGACACATAATGATGTTATGAATGCTAATCTGCATAGCATAGCTGAACACAGCCACTGAATAACTAAAGTATAACATGCAACAGAACAGATAACAGCTAGGCAGGGCTCTACATAGGCAGAATTTTGTTCAAAGCGATTTAAACCCTCAATAGTCTATACTAAGTAAACTAATACTTAGTTGACCGTTTCGGTTCTGTGCTTGGTCTGCTCTTTCTCCCCTCTAAACCAAATCTCTCCGCCAAAAAGAGTTTATCTACTGTACAAGCCCATAACACATTGTGCCGCATTGTGAGCTGGTAGATTGGCTATTTCACGCAAATGTTCCCCGTAGAATAGGGATACTAGGGTTCAAGTGGTTAAGCATTATCTTTATACACCCCCCCACTCGCACGCACGCACGCACGCACGCACGCACGCATGCACAGGTCAATACATCATAAACAGCCACGGTTACACCTGTTCTATGATGACAACAGACTATCAGTCAAGGTGTCAGACATGTTGGCTCCCACAATTTTCAAATGCTTCCATCTAACAGTCTGTACTTTGGAATCTCTCAAAATGAGTAGAAAATAAAGCAGATGTTTGCTATTTTCAAAAGGCCGAAATGTACTGTATATAGGGCTGAAGTGGGTAATGCATGTTTGGTAATAATAATCAAAATCTACAAAGTAACTAGTAACTAAAGGTTTCAAATAATTGTAGTGGAGTAAAAGTACTGACATTTGGAAATACTCCAGTAAAGTAAAAAAAAACTCAGAGTTGTACTTAAGTACAGTACTTGAGTAAATGTACTTAGTTACTTTACACCACTGGCTCCATTGCATGGCAAATATAGCAGATCTATTAGCTCACAACACGTTGAATCTACGGCACGTTGTGCGCATCTAGATTGGCTATTTTCGGTGCGCAACACCATCATACATGTACAGTAAGTATAAACAGTTTGGTCTCGTGGCAAATCTTTGGTCTAAATGGTCTATGTTTAACGCCAACTGTCAGCAGAAGAGCATTAACAGAGTATGTGTCTCTCCCATTGCTCCCATCGCCTCCAGTCCATCTCCTCCACTGACACACATTCACACAGCCTCTTAACTCATGATGACCCAATAAAACAGTGATGCATGTAGAGGAATGCTATATATATATATATATATATATATATATATATATATATATATATATATATATATATATATATATATATAATTTATTTTGAAACATTTTGGAAAAAAAAGGCACTTTTACATCGAGGTGCCCACTCTTCCTTAGTGGCCATTGTTCTTGTATCTATCTATCTATATACAGTATATATATATATATACACACACACACACACACACACACACACACACACACACACACGCACTGTACGGGTATATATATAATTACATTATGTACTGTATATACAATGCATTTGACTGCATGTGTATCTAACTAGCTCCCTGCAATAAAACGTGACAAGGGAGGCATTCAGCTTGTGTGTGTGTGTGTTTATGTCATGACATGACTATGAAGCCTTCAGGCTCTGTGCGTGCGTGCGTGCGTGCGTGCGTGCGTGCGTGCGTGCGTGCGTGCGTGCGTGCGTGCGTGCGTGCGTGCGTGCGTGCGTGCGTGCGTGCGTGCGTGTCAGAGATACAGTGGGAACTGGGAAGGTCAGAAGGAACATTGCAGGCCAGAGAACCTCGGCTGTGTCAGTCCTTGAACAGGATTTCACGGCTAGAGACAGAACAGTGAGCTCCATTAAAGAACCATCTACATCCAGTCTGCATGGTTCATAGAACTTCATGCATGATATGTGGAACAGAGCCCTGGATTGTATCTGTGGGATGATTATAAATCACACCAGTCAGCAGAAACCCAAGGAGGCTCCAGCTGTTGTTCTGCTGTTATTGCCTGATTATTCAAGGTGTTGCCTCAGCCTCAGCCTTCATGCCTTTATGCTATAATATAAGCAGACAGAAGCCAAGGACAGACCTCAATGAAATTATGTGAAGTTGACCATTTGAACCCTACATCCTTTGTCCGCCAGGACTCTAGACTTACTTCGTCCCCTCAAGCTCACTACGCATCACATTGCGATGCATTGTGAGCTTTTTGTGCTATTTCTGCCAAATGTCTGCCTATTCCCACCGAATGCTCGCCTATTATTACATGCTCAGAATAGGTCTGTTAGCGTTCATGTGGTTAAAACTAACTAGATTATTCAAAATGGAATATTCACAGTTGTATGTAGATTATTCCCACTATAGGACATCAGTGCCTGTGTCCATGTGTCAGATATATTGTACACATTCATGTGTGTGCATGTTTTGAACTGTTTAATTGAAGATTATTACAGCATAGTAATGTATATCGGTCTGTTTTCTTAAATGTCACCATGATTTGAGTGCATGGGGATCTCATTTGAAATAAGCCATTGTGCTTTTATGAGCGATCCAGTTTCAATCAATCAATCAAAGATAAATTAAATCAGTCTGTCTGAAGCAAGGTGAGTGCTGGCCTGATTATCTGAATAATAATAATAATTATTATAATTTCCATGTTGTCTCTGTTGATTCCAAAGCCACAATGCACCAGTTTAGCCCATCTTCATCTCTGTGTCCCAGTCTGGCCAGTTGTAATGTGGACAGATACAGTATTAACCTCCTTGTGCCCATAGCGGACCTCCCACCGGTATAATTGGTCTGTTACATCTGCTGTGTGTGTGTGTGTGTGTGTGTGTGTGTGTGTGTGTGTGTGTGTGTGTGTGTGTGTGTGTGTGTGTGTGTGTGTGTGTGTGTGTGTGTGTGTGTGTGTGTGTGTGTGTGTGTGTGCATGTACAGTATGTGTGCGCTTGGGCCTGGTATTAACAGATGGAGAGGGGAGACTCCATTAAATATGTATTTATCAGATGAATAAGCAGAGCACAGGTGTTGGTATGGGAGGAAAGGGAATGGACATGGTTAATTTACTTACTACTCAGAGTACCTTCAGTGATGTCACTGGGGTAAAATCCAAGAACGTGAAAATTACATCCCTCACTCCCTGGTTTGTAGCCACTACCCTCAGTGGCTGTGACATTGTCCTTGTTCACTGTGTTTATGGCAAAATACCAATGTTCAAAACAATGGGTTGCGCATATCCACTTCGTCGCTGGTGCTGGACACAGAGTGACAGTTCAAAAGGATAAAAGTCCTCACAACAGCATTGCTCCCAAGTGTTTGCTTAAACCACAGAAAACATTTACATGATGGTACAGACTTTTATTCTTTTGAAAATACCAATGTTGATAGAATATGAATTGGGTTGATGGGCGTGCCAGACTACATGGGCGGGATTTGTTTCAACAACCTGAGGTGCAGTTCCTCCTGGATTTAACACAATTGCAAACTTCATATACTGCATTAAACACAAATCTTAGTTATGTTCCTGCAATGATAGCAATTGTTTCTATAGCCTATGATGACCATCAACAATTTACTGAAATGCAGAACAATAACTTGTATGTTGTGCTCTTACAAGTTAGAGTCCTAGCATATCTTTGTTTTCGTCTATCTCATATAGCAGTGGTTCTCAACCAGTGGTCCGGGGACCACCAGTGGTGCTTGAGGGGGTTCCAGGTAGTCCCCAGCTAAATTATGGAGAGTTGGTAACCAAATGGACCCTTATAGATCTTTATTTCTTGAGAGTGTAATAATGGCTCTCAAGAGTTCAATTATTGTTAAACATCTGCATTACTTAATTTACAAGAAGTCTACACAATTACAGAATGTAGAAGAATTGTTATTTTGATCAACGTTTGCCTGTCATCTCGCCTATGGTACCACATCAATACAGCATGGAATTGTGACAAAATCGTCTGAGAGTCTAAATCTCATCAAATGGTGGTTTGTGGCTCAAATGCCGAATAAATAATTTACCGTGATATGAAAAGGATTGAAAACCACTGTCGTATAGCACTCTAATGCCACGGCTACATGCTCCAATCGATGTCTGCCGACTGATATATCTTGCAGTCGCTTTGGATAAATTCCTGTAAATGTGAAACTGTAAATTGTAAGAGTTGCTTAAGGGTTGTTAATGGTTCCTTCAAGGTCCATTATTCTGGTCCTGCTGTGCACATACTCTAGTACCATCACTGCATAGCCAATGTGTCGTCCCCCCCCCCCCCCCCCCCAGGCCAGATGGCTGACATATGATGTGAACTGTGTACAGCGTTGGTGACCATCGCTGACACAATCATCTCTTCACAGTGTGTCTTCCTGTCTTCTATTCACAGTGTTTCTCTATCAGGCCGTTTACACACCATGCAAATCTGGTTTCCCATAACCGTACTGTCTCTGGATGGAACAGAACACACACACACACACACACACACACACACACACACACACACACACACACACACACACACACACACACACACACACGCACACGCACACACACTCGATGGAACAAATGGTCCGCCTCCCCTCGTTCTTTCCTGGTAATTTGTTATTGGGGGACAAAGCCCTGTTTTATGTGGAGAAAAGGTTGAGGCTGAAAAAGAGTTTTGTGTTGGATGCTGGGATTGGTGCCAGCCTGACTGGGTGCCTCTACAGCCCACCACTTCTCCCTTAATGTCACAGGAAAATTCTTCAGTTTCTTTGTTTCATGATTTGCTATATTTACATTCTTCTTATTATATTTGTTTGTTTAACTTCCTCGTTAAATCTAAATCCGCCACACTCAGATGTCATGATATGGTCGATCAATAGCCTTTATTTTATGAGACACAATTTATGTGGGAGTCATCCAGGACCTCCAAATCACCCAGTGTTGCACTAAATGTTGTTGCCATCACAACTACTGTGGGCTGGTGACCCTGATGAGTCAGCAGAAAGTGTCATTGTTATTCGGAGCCTTGTTTATGTCTGGAATAGATTCTGGATTCTGGCTTTGATGCACATGTTCTCAAACCTTTTCATGTCCGGGACCCTCAAATTGATGTGTATTTGACCGCGGACCCCCATCTGAAAATATTTTGTGCCAGGGACCCCCATACAAGATTTGTGTTATGTTTCAAGAATATTCAAACATTTTGAAAACATTTTTTTTAAACAGCAGATCTACAATGTGACGTATTGTAAGCTTGTAGATCAGCTATTCTCATGTAGCCGATGTACAGTACAGTATATATTAAGGTTAAAGTGGTTAAACCAATTTTGATGCTACAGTATATTAACTAATTTAAGCTGGGGACCCCCTGGAACTGCCTTAAGGACCCCTAGACCCCACTTTGAGAACCACAGATGAAAAGTGTTAAGTTTAACCTAATAAAACCGGGAAAGCATCCGTGTTATTTTAGATTTTAGTTTACTTTTTTGAATAATTTAGAATTTCACAAATCTTCTCTTCTCGGAGTACCTGGCACAAAACATTTTTAGATGTGGGCATCCATGGCCAAATACATATCATTTTGGGGGTCATTGGCACGAAAAACTACTGATTTAGAAGGCATTTGTAGAATCGGCCTGAGGTCTTAATAGATTAAACCCTACTGTATATACTTTACTGTACCCTGTTGACCGGGATGCAGGGATCTATACTTGGTACCCTCCCTTTCAAATCTCCTCTCCAAAAATAGCTGATCTACAAAATTGAAAGATAGGAACCAAATGGATGCCGACGGGTCTGTAACTCAGGGTGTCCAAATGGTCCCTTATAGGAGGGTTTTTTTTTATTTTTTATGGGTGCCTCTACAGCCCACCACTTCTCCCTTAATGTCACAGGAAAATTCTTCAGTTTCTTTGTTTCATGATTTGCTATATTTACATTCTTCTTATTATATTTGTTTGTTTAACTTCCTCGTTAAATCTAAATCCGCCACACTCAGATGTCATGATATGGTCGATCAATAGCCTTTATTTTATGAGACACAATTTATGTGGGAGTCATCCAGGACCTCCAAATCACCCAGTGTTGCACTAAATGTTGTTGCCATCACAACTACTGTGGGCTGGTGACCCTGATGAGTCAGCAGAAAGTGTCATTGTTATTCGGAGCCTTGTTTATGTCTGGAATAGATTCTGGATTCTGGCTTTGATGCACATGTTCTCAAACCTTTTCATGTCCGGGACCCTCAAATTGATGTGTATTTGACCGCGGACCCCCATCTGAAAATATTTTGTGCCAGGGACCCCCATACAAGATTTGTGTTATGTTTCAAGAATATTCAAACATTTTGAAAACATTTTTTTTAAACAGCAGATCTACAATGTGACGTATTGTAAGCTTGTAGATCAGCTATTCTCATGTAGCCGATGTACAGTACAGTATATATTAAGGTTAAAGTGGTTAAACCAATTTTGATGCTACAGTATATTAACTAATTTAAGCTGGGGACCCCCTGGAACTGCCTTAAGGACCCCTAGACCCCACTTTGAGAACCACAGATGAAAAGTGTTAAGTTTAACCTAATAAAACCGGGAAAGCATCCGTGTTATTTTAGATTTTAGTTTACTTTTTTGAATAATTTAGAATTTCACAAATCTTCTCTTCTCGGAGTACCTGGCACAAAACATTTTTAGATGTGGGCATCCATGGCCAAATACATATCATTTTGGGGGTCATTGGCACGAAAAACTACTGATTTAGAAGGCATTTGTAGAATCGGCCTGAGGTCTTAATAGATTAAACCCTACTGTATATACTTTACTGTACCCTGTTGACCGGGATGCAGGGATCTATACTTGGTACCCTCCCTTTCAAATCTCCTCTCCAAAAATAGCTGATCTACAAAATTGAAAGATAGGAACCAAATGGATGCCGACGGGTCTGTAACTCAGGGTGTCCAAATGGTCCCTTATAGGAGGGGTCTTCAACAGGGGGTCCGGGACCCCTAGGGGGTCCTCAGAGTTACTACAGGGGGTCCGCCAAATATTTGTGTGATATGATTTTTTTTACCTTAACCACTTGAACCCTAGCATCCCTTTTCTAAGGAGAACTTTAGCCAAAAATAGCAGATCTACAAGCTCTCAACGCCTCGCGAGGCGTTGGCTAAAGTTCTAAAGAGGTGTAGGTGTAGAGGAAAAAAATAGCAGCCAAGTAAACAAAAAAAAGTTTAATCTGAAACACAATTTTATACAATATAGAGGGGGTCCCTGCTTCATCTCTCTCTCAGCTAGGGGGTCCTTGGCCTGAAAAGGTTGAAGACCCCTGCCTTATAGTATAGATCGGGGTCCTGGGATGGAGAGACATATCAAATCGGGGTCCGTGGCCTAATGCATATGAAACTGGGGGTCCTTGAAATGAAAAAGATTGGGAATCACTGCCTTATATTAGGGTTGGCCCCTCATAGTCAAACGATTAACTGGTCAGTTTGGTTTTAGTTGAGCAAGACTTTGTTGGTTGAATGAAAAGTTGTTTTTATGCCCCCCCCCCCTTAACATCTATAGTAGATAGATATAACCTTTCATTCTGCCAGCCTATAACTTTCAGTAGCCAATAGTCATTGTGAGTTTAGGGATCGCAAGCACTGAGCACGATCTGCTGCACACATATCCCATAATCCTCTCCACCACACCATGAATGCTTGCCGTTTGACAGAGAGGGGGGTGTGTGTGTGTGTGTGTGTGTGTGTGTGTGTGTGTGTGTGTGTGTGTGTGTGTGTGTGTGTGTGTGTGTGTGTGTGTGTGTGTGTGTGTGTGTGTGTGTGTGTGTGTGTGTGTGTGTGTGTGTGTGTGTGTGTGTGTGTGTGTGTGTGTGTGTGTGTGTGTGCGCGCGCGTGTGTGCGTGTGGCGTTACTCATTTGACCGGAGCTTGACCTGAGGAAGGATACAGCTGACATCCACATGTTCTTCCAAGGACACAAGGGGTCCTCATGGGGGTCGTTTTGCCCTCTGATCATCTTGTCCCCCCCCTAGCAAACACACACACTTCTATTTATTCTCCTCTCTGCACTCTGCCATCTTTTCCCCTCTGTGTTTTGTTGCTCTCCATCCCCCACTCCACCCCCCTCTCTCTCTCTCTCTCTCTCTCTCTCTCTCTCTCTCTCTCTCTCTCTCTCTCTCTCAGTCCCATATTTCCTTCCTTCAACGCCCACATGCTGTTGTTTGCTTGTTGTTCCTCTCTCTCCAGGTCTTCCCTTTCTGATCCTCTCGTGTTTATTTTTAGTCCCTAAGTTGTGGTCATGCCCCTAATCTGGCCAGCTGATTGGTTAATAGTGTCTCTGTCAGCTCACTCACCTTTCACTGCAGGTGACAGATGGTGGTGATCATGAGACTGTGAACCATGCACTTAAACCCTCTATTCTTAGTAAAATGGACCTGAGTTACAACTGTACGTGGGCCGATCTGTCTACAACAAGGTATGCTTGGGTTCAAGTGATTAAATAACACTCTCTCTTTCTATCTTTCTCTCTATCTCTCTTGTCTTCCTCCTTTTAATATTTGACCCAATCAGGTTCAAGTTTATTGTTCACGAGACATTTACTTGATGTTGTGTCACATGACCTTTATAAGAGGTCTAAAAAGATCAGCCTCGCTATTCTTCCCTCTGGCTCACAATCTCCTGACTCCCACATTTAGTATTAAATGCTTCCTGCCATTTTAGTTTGGTTTATCTGAAAGCTAGTCTCTAATGGGCTCATCAGTGAAACGCCAGCAGCAATCTGAAGTCATACGGTTTGTGATTCTGGGCGCACCGGCAGGTACCCAGATTAACCACATAATCGCGATGTCCGAAGTTTGATTCCAGGCTGGAGAGCTGTGTTCTGTGTCCTTCCCCATCTCTTTGCCCTCAGTTTCCTGTCCCTCTAAACCAGTGGTTCTCAAAGTGGGGTCCAGGGACCCTCAGGGTTTCTTGAGGGGGTTCCAAATGGACCCTTAGAGGTCTGTAACTCTGAGAGTGTACAAATGGAAACGAGTGTCAGGCTACCACCCCTCTAAACCACAACTAAATGAAGCAAGCATTTCAAACTTTAAACAGTATACCGTATATGTAACTAGTGCGACTCATTGCACTTGGTAGAAGAGACTGTCATGAAGCTATAACCTGTCATTGTCAGCCCAGTTAACAAGTAGCTCTGTGACAGTTCCACCTTCCTGGTTTTGTGGATTTTGCTGTCATGAGTATGACGTGAAAACCACTTGGCAGGTGGTGAATAGATATCTGAGCTGTGTTTCACCCGGCAACAAGATTATTGTAATGTTGCCGCTTATCAGCGTTGCTGTATAAACCAAACGCTTTGCTGGCATTGAAACCCTGGCATGATATTCATAATGTTCTAACAGACCAATTCCTGAAGTCTGTTGGTGCTCTGATCCCCTGCCTGGCTATAAATCGATGCCTGTACTTTTGAAATTTCCCCCAGTGCTGCACAGTGTAGCCTACCTGCTTCCCAGTCAGTTTGGCCCCTCTGGACTGTTGGAAATATAATACAGGCATGAGGCATCAATCACCTGCTGTAGTATTATTGTCTTCCAGAGCAGAGAATCACATTTGTATGAGAGGACATGGTAATACTGACAGATGACTTAATAGCATGTTTCCCCAAAGTCCACAGAGAAAATCTTTTGAACATCTTCCTGTACGTGCGTGTGCTTGTGCGTGAATTTGTGCACGTCTGTGTGCACAGCACGCATGAGTCAGCTAGAAAGATAGCTGGTTATGTATGCTGCTGAGTGCAGTGGCTGCATGTATAGCTCACTGTGCTGTAGGTTGATAAAATGTGTTATAGATTAAGGTGTGTGTGTGTGTGTGTGTGTGTGTGTGTGTGTGTGTGTGTGTGTGTGTGTGTGTGTGTGTGTGTGTGTGTGTGTGTGTGTGTGTGTGTGTGTGTGTGTGTGTGTGTGTGTGTGTGTGTGTGTGTGTGTGTGTGTGTGTGTGTGAGAGAGAGAGAGAGTGCATGCATTATTGATAACTGTGAGGTCAGGTATGACTCAGCAAAATGGGGGGAAACAAGCGGAAGCGTGCGTGCCTTCCTTCCACGTTGGCATCACTGTTTCTGAAGTGTCTGACACTTAGGGGAGCAGGTGGTCCATCCAGACTGAGTAACACTGGCTCTCAGAGGAAGGTTAACAGGCAGCAGAATGTCAGGGTCATTGTGCATTAGGAGATGTTCTGTCATGTTGGTTATCAGACAGATAAGTGAAGAAAAGAGGGTTCACAAGTCAGCCTTTGGTATTCCAAGGTTACTGGAAAAGAGACAGCATAGAGAAAGAAAAAACAAGACACATAGTCTAATAACGGTGTGGCTTGCAGATAGTTGCTGTAGCTAAATTAATGACCAGTTATCTGGCTTACTAGTTTGAATCCCCCTACTTATAACAGCCTACAGTACATCTTAAAATGTCAACTGAAAACACATTTCTACTACAGTCTTACTGTAGTGGGAGAGTTGCTTTCCTTCATCCTTTCATCATTGGTCTACATCAGTGGTTCTCAACCTTTTGTGGGCCAGCTCCCCCCTTTTTCAATACAGGCCCCTACCGCCCCCCTCACCCAATAAAAATTTAGGCTAAGTTTCTGCTGCGAAAACATTATTATTTTTTTATTATTCTATTGCTTATAACTTCTCACTGAATACCACATAACAGATTTTACATCAAACTCTACTGAATTATTTTTGGGAAGTAGAATTGTATACTTAAAATATGCCACACATGCCATCGTTTTATCGTTTTATCGTTAAACAACAGCTACAGTTATATATTGGAACATCAGACCCTAACTGCGTCTCATTATAGATCACAAACACTCATTAAAATGTGCCAATTTTAATGGTGCAGGTACCAAATGAGAAGCATTCTTATTAACAGTTCCACTGTAACATACATACAGTAAGAGCCTAATGGCTCAAGTAATCTGTCTTTTATGAATCTGTGCCAGTGAGCATTTTTATTTATTTATAATGGACTGTTATTTTCTGTTGGTCTCTGTGTCAAAATCTCTGATGTTGTCGTACTCCAGCACTCCTGTACACCAAAATACAAACATCTTTGTCCCGATGATGGTGGCTGAGCGGCATTTTGAAACGGGTGGTGGAGTGACTCTGGTGTTAATTAAAGACTAGACTAGACCCTTGTGGTGGTGTCCAACTTGTGGATTTCATTCAAATCTATCGTCCAGTTATGTCCTCCATATACTGTATATACATGGCCTTCCCTAAGACAAAGACAAAGTGGTTCTCCCCTCTGGAACAGTCCCAGAAACTTGAACCATCTGTGGGTGTCAACAGCAAATGCATAAAGCACATTGCAATAAGGCCACCCTCCCCAGATGTAGATGGTATCTTCTATTAGCACAGCTGTGTGGTTCCAGCGCCTGGAGGGAATGTCAAGGGGATGTTCTCTTCCCGTTCAACAACCTCATCCAGTTTAACAACACTGTGTTAAAAATGTTCACATCAATCTGAGACATGTTGCCGCAAGCTCCACGGTGTACACCTTGTGCTGCACTGCAACAGTGGCAAGACCGGATGCTTTTCGTCCATTCAAATGTATAGTCCAGCTGAACATTTCTCACACCGTAGATCAAGTCAAAATTAGGTCAAAATGCTGTGTTGTGAGCTTGTAGATTGGCTATTTCTGCTATTTTTGAAAATGTATAGCATGTTAATGTACAGAGCACAGCTATAACCATGTTTGTAAAGGTCACTCTTCAGGTAAATATTAAATATAATATAAATATTAGTTTAGTCCAGTTGTTCATCAACACAATGTTCAATCATCAACAATGTTCAATCAACACCAGAGGCCGGAATGGCCGAAGGCGAGGGATTATGCTTTCACTCCTCTGAGTCTGTCTGTCTGTCTGTCTGACCGTCTGTCCGTCTCTCTGTGAACATGAACAACTAATCTAAGACACGGTTTGACCGATCAGTGTGAAACTTTGCACGCATAATCCCTGTAGGCACCTTTCAAGTTGGCCTCATGGTGCCGCTATAACAGACCAATTCACGTTTTGGCCTATGACTACTGAACCGTACTGTAGGTTGTACAATCAAAATCTTTTTCCCCTTAGATTCCTTGGATCATGACGCAACTCCACATATAGGCCCCGGTCATTTGTGCCAGATTAGATTTTCCGCCATTTCACGTTTTCTTCAAAACACACTTTTTACTACTACTCCTACAAATTGTGTCCACACACAAATCAGTACGTATTATCGCTGGTGTCATGTGATCAAATTGTATCAGTTACATTTAGCAAATTCCATTCCAATTGGCTATGACTTTCCAAATTTTGTGGGCCCTGGGTAGGCAACCCAGGCTGGTGGAGCTCTGTGCTCAGGGGAGCGTGCTTTTCTAGCTCTCAAACTATTATGCCCACCATCCAATATCAACTTCCATTAAGCCCGCCACCTCAGTGCACCCCTTTCAAAAATATTGCTTCCAGCGTTTGTCAAATGTAAGAAGGAGGGCTTCAAGGGAAAAGAAAGTTGGGAACCACTGGATTAACACATTGTTGCACGTAACTTGAACAATTCATCACAGAAGGATGAGACTGATTCCATTTGAAAGCTTGCCTCAAACCATTTTCCTTCCCCACTATTAAGGTCCCTAGATGACATAAGATAATGATGTAAATTGATGTTGAAGTGTGATACTTTCTACCCTGTTAAGCCTGATAACACACCAGTGTCACACCCCGGAAATAGCGGATCTAAAAGCTCACAGATAGGCTATTTTCCGTGCACGACATGGTACGCAGCTAAGTATAAATCGGGCATTAGATTGCCAATTTGCCGTTGATGTGCTGGAGAGTCGAAACGGGTCAGATAGAGGCTGTTCGGCGCTGGCATGTTTGGGGCTGATTAGCCCAGTCCTGCGGAATCAGGCCTGTGACAGCCAGTCATTGTATTGCAGGGATTGATGGTGCCATGCTGTCATTGTGTCACTGTTAGGACCAGACCCACGGCAGATGCTGAACAGATAGAAAAAGGTTTTGTCTCCGGGGATGTTCTCTGTGTTTTCCCGCGTGCCGGCGCGCCGCACACATAGATAAAAACAAGGAGCCACAGAAACATTTTTAGGTGAGATGATGGTGGTGGTTGTGTTAATATACCGTTTAGGTGAGGAGACATGGTGGTTGTTGTGTTAATATACCGTTTAGGTGAGGAGACATGGTGGCGGTTGTGTTGTTAATGTACCGTTTTGTCTCGGAGGACATTATTTGTCGCTGTGTTTTTAGTTTAGTTGTTCTCAAACTTCTTTGTGCCAAGGACCCCCAAATTGATATATATTTTGGGTATATATTCAACAGAGACTTTCCTTTTTTATGTAGACATAAAACTGTATCCACAGTCAAGGTTGATATTATGAAAGGAATCCCCATTGAACCTTGTGTACACAGTAAAATCCTCAGTGTTAATTGATTCATTTGTAACTCAGAGAGTGTACAAATGCCCAAACCAAATGGTTGGTTGCCATTTGTACTCTCTCTGGGTTAAATTAACACTCAGGAATTAATTTTAAAATACATTTAACACTTATTAGCCACGTCTAGTCCTATATTTAGAGGTGATTCCTCCATTATGTCGTGATGTGAAGCTGCATTGCTGTAAGACCTGTGTCTCTTCTTGTCTGCCCAGTGTAATATAAATCACATGTGACACTGACAGTGATGTCAGAAAAACACAGCAGTTTGGAGGTGTGTGTGTGTGTGTGTGTGTGTGTGTGTGTGTGTGTGTGTGTGTGTGTGTGTGTGTGTGTGTGTGTGTGTGTGTGTGTGTGTGTGTGTGTGTGTGTGTGTGTGTGTGTGTGTGCGTGCGTGCGTGCACAGAGTTGTGCCCACTTTTGAACAAGTGTGTCCTGTCACATCAGTAATTGGTTTATTCACTCATTATGAATCTGTTCAGATTATTACCATTTCCTGCTATGAGCCCATCTACTTAATGGGCTAATTTACAATTTGGTCTCATGTAGAAGAGCTTTCCCCATGACAAAACCGGGAAGACATTTTGTTCGCTAATGGAATTGCCATAAATATGAACATTTTAAAAACAACAACAACAAAAACCCAATTATAATCCTTTTTTACATCATTATCCCATGGCAAGTGATACCCAAATTCCTTTCCCAAAAACCTCTTCAGATCCTTTTTGTAATATTCAGTAATATATGGTACAGAACTGTAGCTGGTCGTATTCGAATTATCAGTATAAATCTGTTTAAATCTATTTTCATGTGAGATAATGTGTAACATACGGTATATCAGTAACTATTTCATAAAATAAGCTGATAAAGGCTATTTGGCCTGATGTGTGTGAGATGAATGTGTATGTTTTCCACATAGCAAATGTGTAAACTAATTTTAGGTGGATTTACTGTGACTTATGAGCCTGATCATTGATTAGCAGACTAATTGACTTGCAGGGAGCATCAGTAGTCGAATCTCTGACAGTTTGCTTCCTGGCAAACATTCTCATTTCCAAGATGCAATATCAAATGTTTTGGAATAACACTTAATTGGTTAATAAGATTTTCAAGTTTTCAAATGATCAACATTGGTTAAAGCTGCACTATGTGACTTTTCTGTTCTACCCCGGATAGAATGTTGACCACGTCAACATTTGTGTCAAACCTAGGGGTGTGCCGATATATCGTCCCACGATATATCGCGATACGTTTTCGTGACGATATGTATCGTTTTGGGGAAAAAATATATCGTTTTGAATTTTTTTTTTTTTTTTTTTACAATCATTATAATCAGGCATGCAAACAGCCCCGAGGTGAAAAGGGTGACAACATGTTGGGGTTTTTTCGGGTCAGGTGTCACACTATTGCCCTATTTGGATTGAAAACGGCTATTGTAACTGAAAAGCTACAAGTTTGCATGTCTGAATAATGCAAAAACAGAATTATTTGTTTGCATTTACTTTTTTCCTCCCCCATATATTTTCATAATAAAAAAAAGTGCTTATCGTATCGATATCGTATCGAAGTTGTGAGCCAAATATCGTATCGTATCGTTTGGTGAAATTAGTGTATCGGCACACAAACCAGAAACAGGATTGTGTCAAAGGGCATGTCCAGCCTAGACACAGGATCTAAACGTCTAAACAGAAGAGTTAGACCAAATTAAACCACCACGTTTGTATAAGTTATATTGTATTACCTTACTAAAATAATGTTTTATTCACACACTAAAATGACATAATAGAGCTTTAAATTTCTCAGTTTATATGCCGATCTATATTTGGCATAATAGGCTGCAGTGAACACGCGCAACAGCAGCACAGGTCCCCAAGCATATTTTGTTTATCCAAAAGAGTGCAGAGAGCTAATCACACATTTGACCTCAGCAGATTGCCTGAATTCAATAAAAAACAATTTGGCACAATAAGAGCACTGTTCCGCTTCACTTGTTCCAGAAATATAAATTTAAAAAGAGTCATGAATCTTAACCTCAGCAGGCTGTTTGGGTTCAGTGTAGCTTCATCAGGAGGAACATGCTAGTTAGTTTAGCCTAATCACCAGATGCTGGCGCGGTACTGATGCATAATGCATCAGTCTGTTCTTACCAGTCTGCAGGGAAACACAGCACTGATTTACATTAATATTTCATCAGGCCACTCTGACATCAAAGTGTTAATAGAGGATACCCCCCCCCTGTGTGTGTGTGTGTGTGTGTGTGTGTGTGTGTGTGTGTGTGTGTGTGTGTGTGTGTGTGTGTGTGTGTGTGTGTGTGTGTGTGTGTGTGTGTGTGTGTGTGTGTGTGTGTGTGTGTGTGTGTGTGTGTGTGTGTGTTTTAATGAAGTGGACCCTGGTGGCCCTTGCTTGGCCTCTACCAGGGTGTCAGGTGCAGAGGTGAAAATGGTGTGTTAAGCTACTTTTAACTCAAAGGACAGACAGACGCATCAAATAACAAGCATGCAGGAGGACGGTAGATAGGCTGAATAACAAGCGAATAGACAGACAAATGAATGAATAACAAGCATACAGATAGAAGAGAGAGCGAGTGATTGCGCACTGGCAAATAGAAAAGCGAGGCATAGTTCATGAATAAAACGTTTTTTAAAGAAAAGCCAGAGGCCTTGGTGACATGTATGCAAGCTGCAGGCTCGTCTCAGACAAAACATGAACATTTCTGCATAATGAACTTGGTCTCAAATGGGTTGATATAGTCCTCCCATAAACCCTCTGTCTCGATCTATCTCTCTCCCCTATAGTCCCCTTTTCCTGTCCACTGTTCGGCAAAATATTCCCCAAGGAGAATAGTATGGCTGACTTGACGATGAATCTTTGTAGTGCATAACTAATGGCATCTCTCTCGCTCTCTCTCTCTCTCCCTCGCTCTCTCGCTCTCTCTCTGTCTCGTGGTCAGATGACAGTGCATCAGCAGCTAGCAGTATGGAAGTGACGGACCGCATCGCCTCCCTGGAGCAGCGGGTGCAGATGCAGGAGGATGAGATCCAGCTTTTAAAGTCCGCTTTGGCCGATGTGGTCCGCAGGCTCAACCACTCTGAGGAGCAACAGGCCATGGGCACACGCAGGGGGCCCACCAAAGGTAACACATTGATTCATTCATCCCTTAATTCCTTCCTTCATTCATTCATTATTGTATGCATGGTGGTGTACTGAAGATCGCATGTATAATGGCACAGTAACGCACACCAAGCCAAGGGCTGCAATGAGGTGCTGATCACTAGAAGTAAGAGACAAGTGTTGCACACTCATGCTGCGTTCACACTAGTGGCAACAAAGCAACATGCTACAAGTCATTTTCAATGGAAGTCAGCCACATGTCATGAAGATACAAAGCGACTCCAGACACGTGTTGCTGCGTTACAGGCGCTACAAAACAAGTTGAGCTGGTGTTATTGATTGTCTCCATACACAAATTGCAGCTGTAGGGGGTCTATGACTGGACCCCCTTCCGTGGAGTAGAACAGTCTGATACAACGTTTTTTATAGATTGAATAGTTACACATGCAAATGCGAATGGAAAGTTATATTGGTATGATAGTATCTAAATATTTCTTCAACTTTTGTTCTGCGTTCCAATGATGCAGTGAAGCGTCAATCAATCATACGTTTTTGTTTCACTATTTCCACTCCCCTTCTCTCTCCTCACACCTAGAAGAACTCATTCTTGTCGTTGGCCAGTTCCCTGTGCTATTTAACCCTGCCCTTTTTGTCTATGCAGTGGGGCTTGAGCCACACTTCAACGGCGACTCGGCAGCTTTTACTGTACTGTACAGTAGCTGGCCACGCTTGGTCATTTGTAGCTTTTGTAACCGCTAGTGTGAACACAGACAGCATTATGCCACGTTTTTCTGTCATTTAAATGATGTTTCGGCCGTCGGGACTTCTTAAACACCTTCAACCTGGGGTCCTTATTTTGGGCCAAAATGGTCAAATATTGTCAAAAATTGTCAAGGATTTTAAAAAATAACAAAAAATAGTACATCTACAAGCTCACAACTCATCACATTGCATATCAGTTAGTAAAACACGTTTTCAAAAACCTTAATTCTTTTTTGAAAATAGAAAAAACCCCAGCTAAAATAGCTGATCTACGAGCTCATAACAAGTCATGTTGCTTGTAGACATTGTCAATCAAACAACAGGTTTCAGGACAGCAGGCTTTTCCTAAAAAAGTATGATAAGACTGCTCCTTCAAGGGGTAGAGCAATGGTAGAGCAGTACTGCTGCGGCCCTCTTAATAGTGTATCACATGCATGCACAGAAACTCAGACACACACACACACACACACACACACACACACACACACACACACACACACACACACACACACACACACACACACACACACACACACACACACACACACACACACGTGCATGTACAAAACAGAAATATGAACGTGCACATTCTCCCGGGAACACCATCCCTCTCACTTTTTCCATTTATTTCTGTCTCTGTGATGTTTCTTTCAAATCCCCCTTTCTCCTTTTAAATTTCTTCTTTTAAATTTCCCTCATGCTCCTCCTTGCTATGTTGTTATTTCGTGGTATCTACTGTATGTGTGTACATGTGTAGACCCAGCTTTGATGAGAAAGTCTCCCTCAGCTGACAGCAATGTTGGCAAGCCAGGTAGGCCTCCTGTCTAGCTTGTTTGCACTGATCAGGCCTGCTGTAGTGCTGCTGCTGTGTGTGTGTGTGTGTGTGTGCACAGATCCTTCTACTGTACATACTGTACTGATGAATCACTGCCCGCTAATCTCATGTCAGACATTATGTCACTAGGAAACATTATACTGTATAATGATTCTTGAAATATCACACTGCCTGTGAGTCTGTGATTACCGGGCACTTGTGAGTAAAAAGCCAAGTACTTGGAATATAATATTTAGCTATTTAACACATTCCCAGCCTTTATTTGTCCTGGGTCAGGGGAGTGATAAAAGGACAGAGAGTGTGATAACACAGTGGTTCCAAACTTTTTCAGGTCAAGGACCCCTGTATTTGGCTGCGGACCCCCATCTGAAAATAATTTTGCTCCAGGGACCCCCATACAAGATTTGTGTTCTTAAAATGTTTTTAAATATTCCAAATGTTGTGAAAATAGATGAAAATAGCAGATCTACAAACCCACAGTGCATCACGGTGCGATGCGTTGTGAGCTTGTAGATCGTAAATGTCCAAATAGCCTATTTATGCTCTATGGCTAATATGACATTAACTGACCAATCAGTGCAAGCTAAAGTGCAACCATGCGCTGAACTATCAAAGTTTATTTTCTAGGTATGTTTGGGACTAGTTAGGGCTATGGATATGTGATAAATAAATGATCTGATTGCCCAGGCATTCGTCGTAGCTCTTGGTAGCCAACCTTGTGACCGGTTGCATCTATCAGCTATCGGTTAGACAACCTTGGCTTAGATGAATGTCCAGATGATAATCTATATACCGTTGCTGTCGGGCATAAACCTTGTATCTCCATATTTCAAGTTCCAATATGTTATATTACTTTTTTGTAAACTAATGCCCTACTACAGTGTCACAGAAAAAAGTAGATCTACAAGATCTGCTATTTTTGACATTTCAAAGTGGTTAAGTCTGTCTGTGGCTTTTATAAATAACTCACCAATGAAAAGTGTCTAAGTAATAACGTTGGATCTATTAGTACACAGGTTCTTTTTTCCATTTTCTGAAAAGTAACAGTTTGGGACGTACAAGGTTTCCACCCGACAGCGACAATATGTATAATTTATATATCATATTTGTGTGAAAGCAAACGACAAATTCTGGCTTTCACAGTATGACACCGTAACGGATGTTACTAATCAACAAACTACACACTGCCATTACCATACCCGTTTCATGTAAACACTTACTATATGTCTGCAACCTCCGTTTGTTGCACCTATGATGATAATGATGGATAATGATGATTTTTTTTTATACGTTCTATTAATTTCTGTCATGTCCCTGTGCATGGCACCAGAGGTGGGGGTGAAATACATAACACATGTGGTGATGGCGTGTCTTTGTCTTTGATGTTCACATATTCACCGGTAAGGCTATTGAAAGACACAAACATTCAATCAAGCACGGCTTAAAGAATTTCATGTCTCCATATGTATCTTCTTGCATATTGCCCAGGTCAGGATTGCCCACTTCCCATGACATTTGGATGAAAGAAATACATTATTCTTAGCGGCTTGCTAGATAACTCAGTCACATGGGTAAATATGGATGGATACAGCGTGACTCCCCATTTTCCACAGCATTCTGGAAACTCACTTATTCAGACTTTACCTCACCATGTTCTGTCCTCATTCCTTGTATTACTTCTTGTTGCCAATTTTGACAGATGCAAGTTATGCTAAGTTGAATAATACTCTATATTATATACTATGCAGGTATATATTTGTTACTTGACAAGTTGACATGTTATGTTACTTTGTTTTCGTTTGACCACAAATGCTAAGAATGTTCTTTAGACCGTTTAGATGTTGTTTAGACATATGCTATTTGACCTTTACCTGGTATCATGGGTACTTTAAAGCACTATATTGTTTTCTTTGCACTCGTCTTACGTGACCATTTACCGTAATGTGTTGACTAGGGTTCATGCCATTTACTCTGATGTTGCACTTAAGTAAGTCTCTCTGGATAAGAGCATCTTATAACCACTTAAACCCCAGTATCCCTATTGTGGCGTGAAGGTTCACCAGAGATAAGGGGCGGCCATAGCTGAATGGGTAGAGAGAGGCCACCTGGGAAACCAAAGTCAAAGTGTCCCTGAGCAAGACACTGAACCCCTAACTGCTCCCTGAGCGCTGCCTCCGTAGCTGCTCACTGCTCCTGATACTTAGGATGCAGAGAACACATTTCACTGTATATGCAAATCTAATGTACAGTGACAAATGCCGCAAAGGAGTGAGGACCAAATTGTTGTTATTATTAGCATTACCAAGTCTCTTCGTCTCCGCCGATCTACAAGCTCACAGCGCATCTAGTGAAGTACCAAGTACGAATCTGAGTACAACTCGGATACAAAAACAAGTATAGAGGCTCCTGCCTAGCCTAAATTGTAACTATGCCTACAGGCACAAGCATGTATTAAAACCCGGCTACACGTGCACACTTTCTGAATTCCTTTTTCTCTATGATCCTGATCTCTCTGCTGTGTACCACCCACTGTTTGAGCCTCATCTGATTTATCATCTGTTGTTTTGGTCACACATCCATACACAAACACGCACCTTTATGTAACCGCACAGCTGCACTCGCGCGCGCACAGACACACACACACACACACACACACACACACACACACACACACACACACACACACACACACACACACACACACACACACTCTCACGGAGGTTTATCTGCAGTGTTAAATATTTAATAAACAATGTTCTGCACGACCTACATACGCACGCATGCACGCACGCACACACACACACACACACACACACACACACACACACACACACACACACACACACACACACACACACACACACACACACACACACACACACACACACACACACACACACACACACACACACACCTACCTTGCTCCCTAATCTTGTAGTCTAGTAGTTATTCTGCAGTGGTAGAACTGGAATTGTAATTTAGTTAGGATGGATGGAGCTATGTGTGTGTAGGTGTGTGTACATGTGTTTAGGGGTGTAATGAAACGTATGACAGATAACCTAGTGCAGTCACTGCATTTATAGAGCAGAGGCCATTCAACGTACTCATTTATCTTTATTAGTCCCTCACACGTGATTAATTAAAATTCAGAATCTTTTACACAAAGACAATCTCAGTGGTCAAAATACCCTTTTTTCAATGATGGAAAACATGGTATACATTCAAAGAACAGAGACACTTACTGAAAATGAAATATTTTTTCTATCAATATCTCATTCAGTCTGTTCCACAGCATGGTCTTGTGCTAACTGAGAGTTTTCTCTTACAGTATCATATTATACTCTGTAGCAACTCTTTCAGCAACTCTCAATCAAGCACAAAAAAACACACACACACACACACACACACACACACACACACACACACACACACACACACACACACACACACACACACACACACACACACACACACACACAGACACACACACACACACACACACACACACACACACACAAGTGAGCACCAATAGGTACAGTCAGTAAGTGGTCAAATGAATGTTCCAACCGTTTAATGTGAATTGTGGGTTATTCCTCTTCTAGCCAGGCCAATGATAGCGACCCTGCCATTGCGGCCCACAGTGAACAACGGGACAGTCCTACCAAAGAAAGGCAGTGGTACCCTCCCATCCCCGTCCGGATCCGGTTCCCGGAAGGACGTCGCCACGCCAACCAACAAGAGGTGAGAAGAGGAGATCCACACTCAAAATGAATCGTTTTTTTATTTCTTTTTTTCACAAGACATCCACTTATCTAGTCTTCAGATTTATTAGAGAAGTCATGACTTGTTATGAGTGGGATATCAATGTTTCAGCAACCGCTACAGCTCATGTCCCAGACATCTAAATTAATAGTCTTTATTACTAGGTGTTAATACTATGCTGTATTAAAATCATAGCAGACATGTTCTGTTCAGATGACCACATCCATTTAGGTCCCTGAGGAATTTGTCATGTACTGTATGCAACATCTGATATAGCCCCTGTCATACATTGTCCCATTTGATAGCCTTTTCAATGCCACAGCCACTGACATTTAACATGGCTGATAAGCACTGAGGCAGTGCTGTCATCATAATCTATGCTCCTGTCCTGACATTCAGAGTCACTTCAAGACTATAGATTGAATTAATGTGTGTGCATGTGGGTGTGCATGTATGTGTGTGTGTTCACGGAGAGCACAGGTTATCAA
Source organism: Gymnoscopelus microlampas (assembly GCF_963454915.1). Lineage (NCBI taxonomy): Eukaryota > Metazoa > Chordata > Actinopteri > Myctophiformes > Myctophidae > Gymnoscopelus > Gymnoscopelus microlampas. The sequence continues at coordinate 29,752,231 of NC_139957.1, forward strand.
TCTTGTCTGTCAGGGGAACAACGGTCTTGTTCCCATCACTGTCATCATACTGGCACTGGAATTATCATAATCAGATGACCGTGAGGAGAGAGCAGGGACCCATTCCATTTCAGATTGCAGTTCCCTCCAATGCATCCTTGTTTATTCCCTATGCGGAACATGTACATTTATCAGGGACCGGGATCCCTGGGAACCAGGAATGTATCCCAAAATGTATCCCTGAGCTTCTCTGATGATGCAGAATGGAACAAGGGGAATATAACAATGAAACAGCTACAGTATGTCCTGTTCTATGGAATGCAGCCAGTGACATCTCCTGTATAATCTAAATGAATAGCTACAATAGAACAATGAGATGTACATAGATACACCAGGACAGATATTAATATTAATGTGCAATAGGAAATGTCAGTGTGATTCTGTTGAGGCATTTCTCTGTGTGCCAGCTATTTGCTTCTTGTAGGCAATCTGAGCCAGTACTGACATTTGTGCTTGTCTGGTTTTCAGTAGACTGGTTAGATTTTCGCTAAAGCTTCTATCTGTCAACAGAAGCTTTGTTAAAATGTCTTCTCCCTCTATTAGTAATATTTATATGAATTTAATATTATGTATCTTTTAGTTTATGTTCTATGGTTCCGTGGCCTTTGAGCTCTCTGCTCAATAAAATACATTTTGTTGACTTGCTTGTCACTTTCTAAGCCATTACCGGTTGTGTGTTTGGTCATGAAAGGAGTTCATGAAGGGTCTCTGTTTGTAGGGCAGTGGTTGTGTTTGTGTTGCTCTCGATGTTCCAATATTTACTCGATCAGAGGAGCTTAGAAATCGCACAGCACACGCACACCCACTGACGTGCGCATGTACACACACACACACACACACACACACACACACACACACACACACACACACACACACACACACACACACACACACACACACACACACACACACACACACACACACACACACACACACACACACACACACAATAATAACACATAATTTGCCTTCAGAAGAGCTGTTGATGAGATGGAACTACTCAAATCAAGAGGCAATCATGGCGCAGATGTTACTTGATGTTACTTGATGGTGCTTAAAGGCAAATGTATACCCATTGTTGTTGTGGGCAACACTGGTCCAGAGGGTTTAAGTGGTGTATTTTATCCCCTCGCTCCCTCTCCTGCATGTCTAATGTCCCTGCTCTCTTCCATGACATTTACATATCCTACCCACCTACATTGTGATGTGCTGTCACTCTGTCCAGTCTGTCTTCTCTGTCTGGCCCTGCCAGATTTCTCTACTTCCCCCTCAGGTGAGAATGTTCCTGAATATACTTGGTCACGCTCTGACATCCTTACCCCCATACTTAATCCATTAAAAGGATCTCTGGCTAATAAGCCAAATATGCCTTAATACATTATAATTGTCCTCTATAACTAAAATGGAAAATTAAAAACACCTTTAATATTTTATTTATTTTAGAAATAGTTCATCTTTAAATCAATAGGAGCAATGCCCGTCGCAAGTTGATGATGTCATTTATCCATGTGTGGTCCAGCCCTATGTAATTTATGGAATGCGTCTGAGAATCAAAAACAACTTACAGTAATACTTCCTAAGGTTAATATGAGCATCAGATCAATATTTTAAATGTTTATTTTGTACATGCATTCCATAAATTACATAGGGCTGGACCACACATGGACAAATGACATCATCAACTTGCGACGGGCATTGCCCCTCTTGAGTAAAAGATGAACTGTTTCTAAAATAAAATATTTTAGTTATAGAGGGCAATTATAATGTAATACGGTATATTTGGCATATTAGCCAGGGATCCTTTTAAGACCGAGAACGCATCTGTGTCATTTTCAGAATAGCAGATATACAAGCCCCGAATAGCAGATATACAAGTGCTCCAACTCCAATAAAGTTGGAGCACCACTGATATAGCAACATACTGTTAGGATTTAGAAAACATTTTTAGATATGTGTTTGTCCACGGACCCCCATCTCAAAATGTTTTGTTTCAGGGACCCCCAGAAGCAAAGATTTTAGTTTAAAAATGTTGCTTTAAAAATATATATATTCAAAGATTTGCCATTGCGATATGATATATTCACGATTTTTTAAATGGCAGATCTCCAAGCTCATAGCGCGGCACCACTTGTATATCTGCTATTTTTGAATAGCCAAAGTATAAAATAATGGTTTTAGTGGTTACACAGATGCGTTCCCGGTTTTAATGGGTTAATGTTCTTTAACCCAGTGGTTCTCAAACATTTTCTTGCCAAGGACCCCTAAGTTGATATGTATTTGGCCGCAGACCCCCATCTGAAAAGATGGGGTACAACATTTTGTGCCAGGGACCCCAAAAGAGAAGATTTGTGGTGTTAAAATTGTTCATTCTTTTCTATGTTTTTTAACAATTTTGCCGATCTAGAAGCTCACACAAATGAGCTCAGAAATGAGCTTGTAGATCGGTTTTTGTTTAGCTGAAGTATGAAATAGGGTTAAAGTGGTTAAAAGTGATTTTGATGCCATATCAACTGATTTAGCTGGGGACCCCATGGAACCGCATCAAGGACCCCAGTTTGAGAACCACTGCTTTAACCACACGAACCCTAGCTTCCCTATTCTTGGGGCGAGCATTTGGCAAAAATAACAGATCATGTCACAACCCTACACGTTGTGAGCTTGTAGATCTGCTATTTTCAGCGAAGATATTTGGTGTAGAAGGAGAAAAAAAAAGGTAGCCCGGGGGACTCCGGACCAGTCAACGAAGTATAGGGTTTAAGTGGTTAATGATGTGTTTTTTCATCACTCACCTATTATTTACTCAAGTCCCTGAAACAGAATGACCAAGTACCACCTCCATCATCAATAACAACAAATACTGTATATTCTTTTCTTGTCTAATTTCATTAACTGGAACAGCATTTGTGTACTTCAGTCTATGAATAGGATTATTCTGGACTGTTGTGGATTGCTCACAATCCAATAAATATTGGCATAAATACTGTACTGTATTTCCCAAATGATTTGTATGGTTCTTCATGGTGAAAACAAAACAGAATACAAAGAAGATCTCTCTCTCTCTCTCTCTCTCTCTCTCTCTCTCTCTCTCTCTCTCTCTCTCTCTTTATTATACTCACTCACTCACTCACTCACTCACTCACTCACTCACTCACTCACTCACTCACTCACTCACTCACTCACTCACTCACTCACTCGGTCACTCGCCCACAGTTGTAAAAGGGACAGCATCAGCAGCCATACCCAGTGGTTTGAATGGACTTGGCTCTGGTGGGATGGATTAGGTGTGAGTGGGCCTACCAGCCAATGGACTGCTGATGGGGGCTTTTCTTTGTGTAAATGGTAAATGAGCAGCCTGTCTGCATTACTGATGTTCAGGCTTGCAAAGGTTCTGTTAGCACGTCCACCAACTCTCCACCACACATGACTTTTAGGAAAAGAAAGAAGAAGATATTGTGATATAAATATAAAATCTACAGTATCCTCGCCTTCTCTGTACCTCTCTCTTATTCTCCCAGCACTATAGAGATTTGTCCAGTAAAGGGCATAATACTTGTGGGCTGGTCTTTTCCTTGACTGACCTTGCCTGTAATGAAGTTCCTTTCTGTGGGTTCTTATCTCTCCATGCCATTTTTCATTCTATAATTCATAACCGCTTCAGACAAATCTGTCATATGGCTTAAGTTCCCTTATCAAAGAGACTGTCAAGCTGAATGTATAATAATAAGTAACTAAAATAACTCAATGAATCTTTTAATTTAACTGCTACTGTATGTTGCTTGGATGAGAAAATCATTTTTAGAAAAGTAGTGTCAGGTAGTTACATGACCTATTTCTCTTACCTTCCCTATCTTCCACCCCCCCCCCCCCCCTCCACACACACACACTCTAAACATCTGTCCACTATCTCTGTGCCGCAGCACTGTGAGGAGAGCCAACTCAAATGAACACGTGGGAACTCTCACACGGAAGGATTCGGGTGACTCCAAGAGCAACCGAACCCGCGCCGGGTCCACCGGCAGTAACTCCAGCGGCAAGCGAAGTGACAGGTAAGCTACCCAAAAGCTGTTTGCCATTCGTTTATAATATTTAGACAATTAGATGTAATTTAATGTAAACCAATACACCTTGGTCCTCGGGTAGCGTAGGGGTAAAGTTCCTGTCCACCATCGGGGAGACTAGGGTTCAAATCCTCTGCAGTGCCTCCGGCTTGGCCGGGCGTCCATACAAGCACCAGTAGGGCTCGAGTAGTGACATGTGTGGGGCATTCAGGAATTGGTATAACGACTAAATTCAGAGAAAAAGGTGGACAAATTATTGGCAACTTTAAACCAAAAATTATTTTTATTACACCAGACTAATGCCGGTCTGTCGCTTTCTCCATTTCTGTTTCACTTTACAGCAAACAGAGGGATCCTGTGTTCAATGCAGGTAAGACCCACAACCCCTTCTCAGATATTTGATCCCAAAGACTACGGTAGCAGTGTGCTATGGTACCATTTACTCTTTCTACAGTTAACCAAACTCTCAGTGGCCGAATGTGTGAGTCAGATGTTTAATTTCTTTTGAAGAATTACGAAAGTAAAAAAATTAAGACATTTTACCTCGCTAATGATTTTGTGCGCATTGATGAATAATGGCGCATTGACGTTTTACAAGTGTCCGACGTTTGGTGTCAATTGCAATTAGAATCATTGTGTGCTAAACCAGACCATGAACAGATTGTTGCACACACAGACGACCACTGAGAGATTTTTAAGTGATGCGGTTTTGTCTCTTGAACATCTCCTTCAAAACACTCATCCTTTAACCCATTAGCCATCATCCATTCTTAACCAATCAACTTCACCCTGCTCTTCCAAATCTCACAAAATCATTCATTCATCGATTCTCAAACCAGTGTTTTTGTTTCGTTCTGTAATGGCATAAGACCTGTGTAAATGTTTGTGTTGAACTCATGAATTAGTCTGTTCTTTTCTTTTGAACACTAAAAATACAATTTAATACACAATATGGTACAGCTGTGCCTGTGGATGTTTGGCTGATCATTTGCCCTATATTTGAGTCATATATTTAATAGGGGTTGAGTAGTAGTTTGTAAAGAGAGACAAAACAGAGTAGAAAGAGATTTCTTGTCGAAGAATGATCTGTGATCTATGTGGCATTCTCATTGATGTGCACTGGAGTGGAGGACTAACCCACTTTTCTAAATGGAGGAAAAGAACAAAAAACATGCACAAAACAATGTCATTGAATAGGAAATTAGATGAGTATTGATTCAAATTTCCATCTTCCAGCATGTTATTGATCTGTTAGTAAATGGAATTCCTGTTTCCATTAGATTTATACACCTGCCTTTTGTTTTTTTTTGTTTTTTAGTCTGAAGTCATACAGTGGTGTCCTGGAGAGCCAGATTGTAATGCAGTTTGTCTTTTCTCCAAGATTTTCTGACCCGCTGCCTCTACCAAACCCCCTGATTTTGTCCAGTGACTGATTCTTGCATGCCTAAGCCACATATATAAAGCTATCTAAAGCCTGGTAAATTAAACGGATAACCTCAGACCAAGGACAGCCATAGCTGAATGGGTAGAGAGAGTCCTTCCGGTCAATCAGAAGGTCCCTCTCACCCTGGCTCGCCAAGTCTATGTACCGTATCTAAGTGTCCGTGAGCAAGACACCCCTAACTGTTACTGCTTTAATATTTAGGATGCGTGGCAAATTTCACATTATGTGCAAATGTGCAGTGACAAAAAATACCAAGGAGTGGGGACTAAATTATTCTTATTATTATTTTATTAATATTCTTATTCTTATTTTATTATTATATATATATTTTTTTAATAAAATCAGTATTTAAAACTGTGTAGCCCTTCAACATCGATGTAATTAATGCTGGAGCTGTTCATGTGAAAGGAGTCCATGCAGTTTAGTGATTCACACATTATCACATGACCTCTCTGATGTCTAGATTCCTTCCATGGGAACATTCCTATAATTTTGTTTAGTAAATGGGCCCTTAGGTCTCCCTAAGGCCATGACCCCTACCCTTGCTATCTGTGTTTGAATGCTGATGCTGAAGAGATAATTAACATGTCGCTTCATGGACATTTGAATCGATTTGCAGACCTATTATCTCCTGCAAAGCTGCACAGTAAGTGCTGTGCCATGGACATAAACAACCACCAGAATACACTTAACCAGTAGAAATGGATAATTGGAACAGTTGGCCTTGGCCCTGTCAGGATTATGCTTACATGCGATCTGTCCACAGATTGAAGGGGGCATTATGAAATAATGCTATAAAAAGATTCAGAAATATGTTTGAGTTAGTCATGTTTCAGTGGTGTGCAGCCATGTGAAGAGTGATGTAGCAAATATATTTGACATGTTGCAAATGTGTGTGCTTTTTGTAAAAAGCGATAAAGGTAGTTTATGTCAAGGTGATAGATAGGGTCAAACTTTCAGGTCAAGTAGAAATGCTTAGTCTGTCCATTACCAGCTGGGAAACAATTAGCTTCAAGGGTTCTGCATTACCTAGAGGTGGTGACCCCAGAAAAAAGGCACAGTATTTAACCACTTTAAACCCAAATTTATTCTTTGTACAACAACTAGCGAAAATAACCGATCTACCGTACAATCTAACAGCTTGTAGATCAGCTATTTTCTCTATTAACTCATTTTTAAATAATTATTATTATAATTCACAACAAATTAGCATCCAAAAATAGTCACACCAGGTTTTAATTGGTTAAAATTCAACATGTCTTACCATAATGGGAACAGAGAAAGCCGGGCCATCACACATGAAAAGAAACATAACTGAAATAAAGACTATTAAAGAAAAAGCCAATCATTCATTAACACCAGGAAACGTGAAGAAAACGTTTTGTTAGGACAGACCAGAAAGTGAGGAAGCCATCTGAACCCTCACCTGGTCCTTCTGTCTCTCTCTGACCTCACAAGGGACACGACGTGTGACCCACTGCAAAGGTAGGCCCCCCCCACCCCCACCCCCACCAGCCCCCACCCAGCTTAAAACTCCTGGCCACAGCTCTGTGAATATTGCTGCACTCACAAGGCCAATATAATGCCCTGCATAACCTCAACTTTGAACCATGGACTGAGGTTAGGACGGGGATACTGAATTTGATGTTCCAAATCGTATCTTCTCTTTTTTTCCCTGTCCGTTGACTGGCACTTGTTGCTAGAATATTGCAGGCCTTGGATATTTCAAGTGATGCAATACACAGAGAGCTGTCCCTAGACGGGGGAGAGTTGACAACGAGTGTGTGTGTGTGTGTTTGTGATAGTTGTCCTCCCTGAGTGAACTAATACACACGCCAGTAGACTATCTAACACACACTGAGTGGTTTGTCAAATTGTGTGGCTGTTTGCAGTGATCGCAGCGTGCTTGCGTGTCACCATAGCCTGATTTATACTTGGATGCGCGCCGGTGTTGCGGCCAGAAAACAGACGATCTTCAAGCTATGACCTTGTAGATCAGCCGTTTTCGGCGAGTGACACTGGCGCACGACAGAGTATACATTGATCACGCTGCCACTTTGCTAGATGTGTGTGTTTGCTTTACATCCCCACATTGCACTTGGCCATTTAGTCTCTGTCTCACCATAGCAACAGCACAAATGTTTCCAACGCTCTGCTCCGCATATTTGTTTTGTTTTTTGGTGTTCTGAGAAGTGTTGAATGCTGTGTTCTAAAGACACTTGCTCCAGTTCAAAACAAGGAGTTATCCCTGATGCTAATGTGTTTACAGACAGACAGACACTTTCTTTTATGCTAGCGATATACGTATTTTCTCACACGGCCCCAGAGCATCGACCCAGCAGTGAATTCATAGCTCACTGACTGAAAAAAAAGCACTGGAGTAAAATCCATGGTGATTCCCTCTCAGAGCTTCGCCTAATTTCTCAGTCTTGGAAAAAGTCATCCTGTCATTATTCTGTCCTTTACATCAAAGCCATTTAGAACAGAGGATGGTTTGTAGAGTGAGACTAATCGTGGCCATTATGTTAAATGTAACATATTATGTACAGTACATCTGCCACATTGCTTTGTTATACAATCACAGTAAACAGGGCAACCTACAGCTGTGCATAGTTTAGCTGCTTTGCTCATTGCCTTTCATTTGGGTTGTCTGGTAGAGTGATTTGGCATTTTCAGCACCCTCTTGTGGACAAATTTGCAGACAGAGTGACATACATAGAGTACATACATACATACATACATATACATACATATACATACTGTATATAATTACATACTGTATATAATTACATACTGTATATAATTACGTACTGTATATAATTACGTACTGTATATAATTACATACATACATACATACATACATACATACATACATACATACATACATACATACATACATACATACAAACTCATTGCAATAGTTTCGCATCATTTTGCAGCTCAATAAGTTGACCCATTAAAAAGGTAGGGTACTGTAAGTGATATTTTTTGGTTACATTTTTGGTTATTTTTTGTGAAAAAGTTAAAGCTCTATGTTCTCATAGCAATCATTGCTATAGAGCGTTTGTTCAGTAACAGGGGTCTTCACATCTCCCCGGCTCTCTCCAGAAAACATTTTCAGGTGGCTTGCTAATTCCATCCAATCAGGAGAGAGTACCATTTAACAGCTTTTCTTTGTGTCATCCATTCCAGTTTCACTTGTTTATCCTGTATATCCTCCTGTATGAGTTCTCTATCCTGATTAGATAGAATTGGTATCCTGACCTGAAAATGCATTTTCTGTTTACTAAAGAGTTGAAGAGATAGGGAGACCCCTATTACTGAACAAACACTCTACAGCAATGATTACTATCAGTATATAGTGCTATTTAACAGTTATTTTAACAAAAGAAAATCACTTACTTAAAGTCAGTACCCCTTAGCCGCCTGTAGATGACTAGTCTCCGTAGCACCATGTGTTATGGTAGCAGTGAAATATAATGTATAATGTACAACAAAAACATCACTTCTTACATCCATCTAACTGGTATTATTCTACCAACCTCCTCTTCCCTTCACCTTCCTGGTCACCCTGGCCCCTGCCCTGCCCCGCCCCGCCCGCCCGCCTGGTCCCGTGTATCAAACCTGCCCACAATGCCCCTCTTGTTTTCTACTCCCACTCTACAATAGTCACAGTACAGATTTTCCTCACTCGCTCTGCCAAACGGACCGGCGCCGGCTGCAGTCCTGCCGCGTTGGCCATAACGTCCCGGTCAGCCCACAACCTCCTCAGTGCAGGCTGTGCTAAATCCAGCGTGGGCAGTAAGGCTGGCGCTGCCAGGGCACCAGGGCTCAGAAAGACCCCAAGTTTGACCCTCCCACCGACGAAGTCGGGAAGTCTCTCATCATATTCGCCCCTTGATATGCCCATGCCCAGCTATCGCAGCCCCATCAAATCTCCTAGCCAGTATTTCCAGATCTGCTACTGAGTCTTGCTACTGAGTCATGTCAAGTCATGTATACTGTACACACACACACACACACACACACACACACACACACACACACACACACACACACACACACACACACACACACACACACACACACATATATATTTGTGGTGATACTGTGGCTCTTACCAGCCCGTTAAAACAAATCACAGCACACACTTATCCCGAATATTGCACGTAAATAGCTAACAGAGTCTTGCAAATGATTGGAGTTCAGTTGTGGTGGTCAGGTATCAACATAGTGAGATGTGACAGAGATACAGTATGTGAGATTTTGACAGCTGCAGGGTGATATTTGGAATTTGTCAGTGGAGTCCCCAGAAGATGGGTAAATGTCTTATTTCCATTATCTACAATGTGTCCATTCTGTCCATTCTAACAAGGTGTGTGTGTGTGTGTGTGTGTGTGTGTGTGTGTGTGTGTGTGTGTGTGTGTGTGTGTGTGTGTGTGTGTGTGTGTGTGTGTGTGTGTGTGTGTGTGTGTGAGTGACACGTACAGTATAAGAAGTATAGCAATTCAATAATTGACTGAGTAGGCATCCAGGTGGCACAGGGGTAAAGTTCCTGCCCAACACTGTGACTTTGGGTTCCGCTCCAGCAAACACAGTTGGCCATGTTGGAGGGTGGGAAGCCAGGTGGGGAGGGTGGTCTCTGTCGCTGCACTGCCAACTCCTACAGGTTGGTCTGTTCAGCGGGGAGCACAACTGGGAGGGATACAGTGGTATGTGCTAGTTTTTTTTCGGAGTATATACGATAATTCCCTGCACGACATCGTGGGTATACGCGCTTTCAATGGATGAAATGGTTAGTAGACTGTATACACTTTTTTCCAAAAAGATCTGCACTGTATACTACGTATACAGCGTAACGGTAGAACACACCACTGGAGGGATAGTGTCTTCCAGTTTCAGTGGTGGAAATGAAGTACATTTACTCAAGTACTGTACTTAAGTACACTTTTGAGGTATTTTTATTTACTTTTTTGATTTTCAATAATTCTACTCCACTACATCTCAAAGGCAAATATTGTACTTTTGACTCCACTGTAATTATTTGAAAACTTAAGTTACTTTGTAGATTTAGATTTTGATTACCAACCACTTCAGACCTATATACTTTAGTTTGGCAATTTGAAAATTGTGCCGAGCATTGCGAAGTCACCTTCAGCCAACTCGGCGCCATCCGAGTTATGCTCCGATGGGGACAGAATCGTAAATCATCGCCGCCCCTAGTCTCGGTACCTCCGAGACGCCATTTCTTTCCAAGAAAGCGAGCGCTCCTTTTTCAATCTGACTGGTTTTCCAATCATACTGTAACATATACACCCTCCCATGTTACCAACTGTAGGGGTTAGCAGCAACAGGTACACAAGAAGGGAAAAACTGGGAATTGGTATATTAAACTTAGAAATGCTTAGTCATCATTCATGTAATCCGTCTTGACAGATTACCATTTAAGTGACTGAGCATCATGTTGTCCTCACAGGGAGGGACGTAACGAGAGAGCCTCTTATTTCTGAAGCACTGTGTCTGAATGTAGTTATTACTATGATAGATAATATCAACATGAATAATGTATGTGAATTGTATTATTTTTTCTTTTTTTCATTATTGTTCCCATTGTGTTGTCTTGCATAGTTTTGTTTCTCAACATCAGCATGTTTTAAACGCATGTTTGTCCATTTAACATTTAATTACCTTTAGTTTCTTGTTGGTTATTTTCCCATAACAATTCCATTCCTCTGCTTATGTCTGCATTCTTAATTGGTTATTTAACCTGTGTTATAACCTGGATATTCAAACGGGTGATGCTTAATAACATTTCCAAACTGTTTGCTGTTCCTTTTGCACATTTTGCTGTTATATATTGTATACGGTATGAAATAACTAATAAAGTAAATTAAAGAGCTGCTTGGTTTGTGTTTGCAGACTTTGTCATTCTTGTCCTTCAAATATACCTCATCTCAATAGCACATTAACCACTTTTAGCCCTAGTGCGTGTCCCCATTTCTTGCCAGAATGGGCAAGGAAGGTTTTTAACAATTAAAACAATAATAATAAATAGGGCTTAAGTGGTTAATTCCCTGTATCTCTCTCTCTAATGTTGTGTCACACCACATTACACCCGTGTCACCATTGTCCCTGTTTGACACGGTTTGTGATTGTCATGCAATTGCACATCTTATTATTCTCCTATATGTCACACTGTTACTTTAACACGTCAAAGTCTGCAATTTAACGGAATTAATAATCAAATTCAATGAAAATTTGCATGATTCCACTAATCATTAATGCTACTCTGTATATGCTGTCTGATGCCATCGTGACTGGCCTGAGTGTCACCTCACTGACTGTGTCTGTTGCTCTTTCTAGAGGAAGGTTATGTGAAAATGTATTTGAAGGGACGTCCCATCACCATGTTCATGCCCAAAGATGTGGTGGACTCCTACTGCCTGGAGGCCAGAGCTGACCTGCCCAGCAATAAACTCAAACTGGACTGGGTGTATCCTTCTACTGGTTTTAATGGTTCATTATCATGAGTCATCTCTCGATGCCTCTTTGAGTGTATGTTCATATCACCTATATCAAATTCATGTGATGATTATAATCATAACAAGGTACAATGGCTTCATGAATCAAAAAGAGCCATGGCAAGGAATGTCCGCCAGAAGATATTATTGTAGCCCCCCCAAGTCCAATTGCATTGGGGATGTGGTGCTGGCCTAGGGCACGTATAACATTAACATTCCACTTAGGTTAGATCTTCTGCCTGGATTTCGTAGTTTAAAAAAAGTTTGAATACATTTCTCTCTTGGGTTGGGAAAGTTGAAAGCAATTTTGTCTAGGAAGGAAATCCAAATTGGCCCAGATTGATACAGTTAGAGGGGAAGCTATGAATGTATCATCTCCACCATGTTGCCTGTCAGCGTAGATCTGCTCACATGTTCATTTCGCTGTCACTGCACCTAGCTCTGCTGTCTGCCTTCAGTAAGAACCTGAACACAACCATATCACCAACTCTACCTGTGCAGTTTCTGCTTCCTTCATATCATGTATTTTTGTCGTCTTATATTCTTTCTTTCTTTCTTTATCTTATTTCACTGGCAGATTATTTTGGGTAGGCAAGCAACAATATTTCTGGGATCTTGAAAGGAAAGATAAAGATGATGTAGCATGTTCAGTCTAGCAGAGATCCAGAGGGGTAAATCTGAGTGGGAAAAAAAGGTCAAATAAACGTTTAATTTGATAAGAAAAGCACCGATCTCTATAGTCTCAACTGATATTTCATGGTTGAACATTATACATAACATGTGATATGTACATGAATGTGGGCTATCCTAAATCTACTATAGATTGGATTATGCATTAGTTAGAGATTTCTTGTTCTATATTTATCTGCAATGAAACAACAATTAGGAAATGGGAAAGTTACAGTTAGGTACAGGTGTAGAGATGTAACTGAATATTTTGAATACGTTTTGTCACAGTCTCTAGCCATTTCTCATTTTGATTGATTATATCACGTTTTTCAGTTTTTTTAACTTTTTGTTTTAAGTTACTGGGGTATTTCTTTGACTGTATGAAATATCCAGCTATGGATACCGCGGTCGCGACTGCCGCTCCAACCTGTATTTGTTGCCTACGGGTGAGACAGTGTATTTCATTGCCTCGGTGGTTGTACTGTACAATGTAGACGAACAGCTGCAGAGACACTACACTGGACACACGGATGACATCAAATGGTGAGAGACACACACCAGGCCTCGTGCGTATTTTATAGCCTGCACACTTAATGCATTGTTGAACACACACACACACACACACACACACACACACACACACACACACACACACACACACACACACGTCACTATGCTATAGTGTCTTACATTCATGTGTTTAAAGTTTCATTTAAAAGATGAATACACTTACAAATGGCAACACAGCCAAGTTGCACCATGATGTAATATAAAGCTTCCATATTTTATTCTTTAAAGAATAGAAAGTAGGCTACAAAACCAAACATTGCATATCCAAAAATACCATCACAGTATAAAATGCCTATAATGTTTTTAGAAATAAGCAACAAAATATTTATAGTCTGTCTGTGTGCGTCTGCGTGTGGGCATATCTGTGTGTGTTATGTGTTTGCACCAAGATGTGTGCATGTACTGTTGGTGAAAGTGCGAATGGAGGAACACACATTTGACAGGTAATTATGTGTGCAAGAAGGAGACCCCCACCAAAGAGCTTTAATGTGGGTCAGTGCTGTGATGATTACCGGCAAATGAACCACATCCCAAGATTGAACAAGGTTCAAACTATTAGTCAACTGATTCGATTACAGTTCAAAGGATGTCTCTCTCTCACACACACACACACACACACACACACACACACACACACTGCTATGTAGACCAAAATAAATAGTTAGAACTCTGTAGGGATGACATGCCCTAAGAGGATGAATTTAACTTAAAATGTTTAATTTCCTCTAACACCAGTGCAGGCAGCGTGCTGTGTGATGGCTACACTGAATATTTTATTCACAGCCTTGAACATCTTGCTGAAAAATAAGTCTTTCATCTTGTGATAACAGCACGCTCCCCTTCTCCATCATTTATTCAAATGATGTCTTTGATGTTGAAAGCTTTTCAACTGCATTCCTCACTGATTTTCTCCCTGTGTTTTTGTTCTGTAGCCTGGCTGTCCACCCTGATAAAATCACCATAGCAACCGGGCAGGTGGCGGGCACCTCTTCAGATGGCAAAGTAAGAAGTCTAAAGGTTCACACTTTCACACTATTTTCTTGGGCAAGGCACCTAACTACATGAACCCTACATGAACATTTAGTGAAAATAGCAGATATACACACTCACAGAGACATCTGGTGTAGAGGGAAAAGGAGTATTATAGAGCCCTGGGGGACCACGGTCAACTAAGTATATACAGTAGGGTTTAACTGGTTTTAAAGAAAGAACACCAGATAATGGACAGCTCGAGATGTTTACAAACCACAATATCTAGACCAGTGGCTTTCAAAGTGGATTTGGACCACTTGAGTAGTTAATATCAATACAATTCAATTCACTTAAAGTTAGTAAAACATCAACTGATGCACAAACTTGAACACATCATCAGTGATTTTTCCTGGAGTCACTGGGTGTTTCGGGTCTTGCAACAGACACCCTCCTCCAGGCGACCCGACCGAGGCTGATCATACCCCGGCCTGTGTCCAAGTGGCATGCCCCCACTGTCTCTTGGGGATTAGAGACAGTGCTAATTAGGGGTTAGGGTTAGCCTGGCACTAGCCAGACCGACAACGCAGATCCACTCTTGGAACGTATGTGAGTGAATTTACGCTATCAGTCCGGCCAAGGCCAGGCCAGGTTAGGTGAGATGTTAGCAGCAGGTGTTGGCGACACTAGGAGGCTCTTGGCACTCTGGGTTGCCTCGGCCTGGCTCCTCCTTCGTCTGACCAGAAGTGAGCATTCTTCTGTGCGTTGCGTCGTCGTTGCTGCTGGGCACAATCATCTCATTCTGCCTGGATGGATTAAACCCTCCTTGCAGGTTTTACCACAGTCTGTAGCTTTTGGTTCTTCCTCAAATGGTTTGGGCTGCCAACCCTCTCCACCCCGGGTCGCCGTCTCTCCGGCCGTCCTCTGTCTCTCCAGATTTCACCACACTCTTCGTGGCCGTCACCCAGTCTGTAAAATGATTACAATGCAAAACAATAATTGTTTTGCTATTCTAGCAATATTTCATATGAATCTATTAGTCAAGTGCAATAATAATATTTAGACCTAGGGGGTCCTGGTTACTGTAGGGGAAACTGTCTGAAAATACACATTAACATGAATCCAACACAACACTACACAAAGATAGTGCTGTCAAACATGTCTATGAAGCTATATATTAAATCTATGAAAAGGTTTAATCTGCAACACAATTTTATACAACATGTAGTGAAAAACTTTGAACATCCCTGATTTAGACAAATTCATAAAAAAAACTAAAAACAAAGTGTGACGGGATATATTTATCTGTCCTTTTCCTAGGTTAGCATCGGTATATGGGGTCCAAGGAAAGTCAATTTGGGGGTTGCGTGACATGAAACCGTTTGAAAACCCCTTATCTGATCTGGGCGACAATATCAGTTACATGCGCACACGCACACCTCTTAGTCATTGTAGCTAATGTAATGTAACCACCTCACTTCAACATCAGCATAACAACAACAGATCGGCCCAGATCTACAAATTCACTACTCACTGCGATGCATTGTGACCTAGTGCATTGTCCAAGCTTGTAGATCAGCTATTTTTGATTTACTTCCTCCACTTACAGTATGATGTCAGAGGCTTGACAGAATACTGAAGTATGGGAAAAGTTGAGGCCGAAACCGGGAGGGGTATACGGAGACATAGCATTTCAAGCATTGATTTCCAAAATTCATAAAACGTGTTTATTTTTTATGAAAATGCTTTTATTTTACCCACTCTTTAACCATTACATTACGTTGATGATGCCTCTCAACAATTTGTTTGTGTGTGTGTGTGTGTGTGTGTGTGTGTC
This sequence comes from Gymnoscopelus microlampas, assembly GCF_963454915.1. Classification (NCBI taxonomy): domain Eukaryota; kingdom Metazoa; phylum Chordata; class Actinopteri; order Myctophiformes; family Myctophidae; genus Gymnoscopelus; species Gymnoscopelus microlampas. Next base: position 29,768,338 of record NC_139957.1, read on the forward strand.
GTGACAGCAGTTATCTCCTCATGTTCGTGTGTGGGACTCTGTCAGCCTCAACACCCTTCATGTTCTGGGCACAGGTTTCTTTGATCGAGCCTTGGTGTGTCTGGCCTTCTCCAAATCGGTAAGAAAAGACCAGAAGGCTGGTTCCTGAATCACAAATGGCTCTCTACTATCTGTATTCTGATTGTTGCTGCCGGCTTATGTTTCTAACCTATTGTCCTGTTTATAAATGATTTTTTTCCCAGTCAATGAACACACTACAAGTGCCTTTGTCTGTATCGTTTCAGAACGGAGGAAACACGCTTTGTGTCGTAGATGACTCCAATGACCATGTCCTTTCTGTCTGGGACTGGCAGAGAGAAGACAGACTAGCTGAGGTCAAGGTGTGTGTGCGTGCGTATGTGTGTGTGTGCAGGTGCATGTGTTTGTCTTTCTGCATGTGTCAGTGTGTGAGTAGAGAGAAAGAAAAAAAGGTACTTTATAAAGCATATCAATAAAATATATTGCTGCAGCTGTTAACATGTTTTACTTATCTTTTATGTTTTATGTGGCAGTGCTCCAATGAGTCTGTGTTTGCAACAGACTTTCATCCCACAGACAGCAACATCATAGTGACCTGTGGCAAGTCTCATCTCTACTTCTGGAGTCTGGAGAAAGGCATGCTTGTTAAGAAACAAGGGCTGTTTGAGGTACCAAGTCCATCACTTTCATCAAATGTCAGATTATAGATCTTGAACTTAAAGTCATATTGGGTTTTCGACTTTTTCAATTATTAATCTTTCTTGATTTAATCTCCTATCTTTAAACACTTGTTTATATTCATGAGATTCTGCACTCTCGTCAAAATGACATAAGCACTGGAAATGTATCGGAAATGTATTTATTTCTGTATTTTAGCATGAATAAATACAGTTTTGTTGCATTCCAAATGATCCTTGCACGCTAGGATCCTGCGGTATTCCTTTTTGAATGTTCCTTCTGTATAGACAAACGTAGTAAATGTCGACCTGCGCCTGTCAATGGCATATTGACAAAGAGATGTTGACAGTTGCTAGAACTTGGGTTGTTGAACTAAATGGACGATAATTAAATGATAATGATAAAAGTCAAAGTATTGTCGATCATCTTTATTTGTTGCATCTGTGCTCTTTAATCAAAGAGCCAGAAGTATTCCATCCACTGTCATTTGTGGTGAAACAGGTCTTGAAATTACACTTTTAGAGAAAACCGACAAATAAAGCAGTTTATATCAATCCTACTGTTTAAAAACGTGCTAATTTTCTTTCTGCCAATTTTGACTGCTGGCACCGCTGCTTGCATTATACCAATATTGGTGACCTATCAACGTACTGTATGTGGTGATAGAGAACTTCCGTTAAGGGTTAATATAACATGAATACAGCCATTATACTTTCCCCTATCTAAAATAGTACAAAGTACAGAGGGGTCCACACACTGCTTCCTGTGTATCCATAGCAATGATGAGAATCCATTATAATAGAAGATGCACAGTCAACCAGCTGGACTCTATCAACACCCACACATGTTCCTGTGTTTACTGTGGCTTGAATGGCCTGAGTAAACACGCCATTCAAGCGTGTGTGTGTGTGTGTGTGTGTGTGTGTGTGTGTGTGTGTGTGTGTGTGTGTGTGTGTGTGTGTGTGTGTGTGTGTGTGTGTGTGTGTGTGTGTGTGTGTGTGTGTGTGTGTGTGTGTGTGTGTGTGTGTGTGTGTGTGTGTGTGTGTGTGTGTGTTTTTGCCTCTTGCAGAAACAGGAGAAGCCAAAGTTTGTGTTATGCGTGACGTTTGCTGAAAACGGAGACGCCATCACCGGAGACTCCAGTGGCAACATCCTGGTCTGGGGGAAAGGTACTGCTATAGAAATGTATAGAACAGACATTTACACTCACAGCAATGCGGTGGCTTCAGTAAGGCAGTCCAAATAGAAGTGTATAGCAGTGGTTCTCAAACTTTTTCGTGCCAAGGACCCCCAAATTGATATGTATTCGGCCGCGGACTCCCATCTGAAAATGTTTTGTGCTAGGGACCCCCAGAAGAGAAGATTTGTGTTAAAAAAATATTAAAATGTTCAAGCACTTTCAAGATTTTTCTAAAATGTTCAAAAATAGCAGATGTACAAGCTCGCAGTGTGCCACGAAGTGACGAGCTGTGAGCTTGTACAGTAGATCCCAAGGTAACCACTTTTGCTGGGGACCCACTGGAGCTCCTCTAAGGACCCCTGGGGTTCCCCGGACTCCACTTTGAGAACCATTGATGTATAAAACAGACATTTGCACTCTTCCATAAGGCCGTCCAGGCTGTGCAGGGGTTAAGGTTCCTGCCCATCACCGTGGAGACTGGTTTTAATCCCCCATGGCAGTGATTCCCAAACTTTTTAGCTCAATACCCAAAAGTCTCCCCGGGACCTTAACTAGTGAAAATAGCCGACCTACAAGCTTTTCACTACTACTCTATTCACATTCTATTCTATTCATAGAACAGAATTTATTTTTGGAGGAAACACATGCCTCCCACCTGACCAACTGTAGGGGTTACAGGGACTGGGGTTACACGTGTGTGGGGAAAATTGGGAATTGGAATAATGACTAAATTGGGATTAAATAAATGGGATAAAAAACTAAATTGGGATAAATCCCCAAATAAAAAATCCCAAGATAAAACGTCTGCTTGCCATGCAGGTCCCTATATCCATAGCAATAAGTGTCATCAGGTCCTCTAGCAAAGTAGGTGGCTGGTAAGAGAAGTAGGGCACTTCTGACCTATTTATACTATATGATATCTACGGGTTCTGTCAACACACACCCTTTAATGACATTACCCCAGTGTGGTTAAAAATAACAGAGCTGAGTGTGTTGGTAAACCTCATAGTTGTTTGAATGAGAGCTTGTGAGAGAGAAAGACCTGTCAATATTGTCTGCAAGAAATGCAAAGTATAAACTGATAAAAATCTGATTTTACGCATTGTTTCATCTGATGAGAGAGAGAGAGAGAGAGACAAAGGCAAGAAAGGAATCTGTGTTTATGTACTGTACTGTGTGTGTGTGTGTGCGTGCGTGCGTGCGTGCGTGCGTGCGTGCGTGCGTGTGTGTGTGCAAATGTACATTCACAATGCATTCTACAAGCTCTATTTGTGGACATGGCCTCTAAAGACATGTCGTTGTGTGTGAGTTGTCAGGAGGGATGGGATCAGGGTGGGGTCACACACACAGGATGGAACTCAGACGGTCTTGTGAGAAGACACTCCTGACCTGAGAGAAGAATCACTGCAGGGTGTCCTGTGGTGTTGTTTTTTTTTAGATTTATTTTTGGGCTTTTTATGCCTTTATTATTGATAGAACAGTAGGCTGACAGGAAATGGGGAGAGAGAGAGATGGGGAGTGACACGCAGCAAAGGCCGGCGGGATCGGGACTCGAACCCGCGACACGCTGTCAGGCTACATTGTTATAGCCTAGGTGCCCGGACCGCTACGCCAGTGGTCCGGGCCAGTTTCTGATTATTCTCTGTTGATCTCGTTCACCCAGGAACAAATCGCATCAGCCAAGTGATCCAAGGAGCCCACGAGGGCAGCATCTTTGCTCTGTGCATGCTGAGGAACGGCACCCTGCTGTCTGGAGGGAAGGACCGCAAGCTCATCTCCTGGGACAGTAACTACCAGCAGATACAAATGGTGGAGGTGAGGAGAGCTCACGTTCAAGTTGATCCCTAAAATTTAGAATAGAGAAAACGTTTTGTGGTCCTTTAAAGAGAAACTGCAGATTTTCAACCTAAATCCCATTTTTTCTGACGGAGGAGGAGATCAATAATATACTGTATGACGTCAAACACATTGTTTCACGTCATGATGACATGACGCATTTGGAGGCATCGTTATGCAATGTCAAAATGTTGACTTTTTTTTTTGCCAAACTTTCGGTCATTTGCCTTTGGTTAATCCATCGCACAACGGTGTAATTTGATTTAAAACAAATTTGTTTTCATCGGCAAGTTACACCGTCAGAGTATACATTTGGTTTCAGCATTCCATGTGTAGGAATATCACAACCATTCAAGGTATTCCAAAGCTGATTTGAAAGGATTGAAAAGAGTTTTTAAATAATTTGAATATCATAAACATTAAGACTTGAAAAGATGTGTGGAGTTTTAGAGGGTAAGGTATGGAGATATTAATGTGGAACTGAAAGATGAGTCACCCAAACAGGACTTTTCCTGTGCTAAATATGATCTCATTTTAAGTCAGTGTGGGGTTTTGGATGAAGCTGTAGGGCCAATTTTGATTATCTATCAGCCACTTAATATTCTGCTATGTTTTAATATCGTTCATTTTCGATCTACCGTAGCTTCCTTTAGTGTAGCAAGGTTATACATGAATATGCCTTATACATTAATCATCAACCACTCTGCAGCCTCAGGAAGCAGACTTTGCATTCCAAGCACTGCATCACAACCTTATTACAGAAGATGAGGCAGGTTTGTGCTATGAATGGGGTTTATTGATATACAGTGATTGAATTTAATTTACGGTATGGCTCACATGCCTCATTTACTACAAAGGTTATTGCCTGCTGCACAAAAGGTTATATTGTGCTCACTACAGTATACACTGCTAAGCTGAATTCTTGTGGTTTCCTTCAGTCTCCAATGGCTCTTAGGAAGAAATAATGGTAATGTGGGAAAGAAAACTAAGACAGAAAAATGAAGACACAAACACATGCGTTCTTATAACCTATGCAAACTGAATCAACAAACAAAACTGAATTATTGGTAAAGGTCCAATTAGTAATACAAACTTGTAGCCCCACAAAAGATATATTTTCCCTTAAAAGAATTCTATACTTCTGTAAGTGATTGCCTCAACTGTTGATTGAAGTACTAACACTATAGGCAACAGATACTGTACTTCTTTTGAAAATGTATTTGCCGTATTTTGTGGCTTTAATATCGTCGTTTTTTTAAGTTGGTAATGTTTAGAAATGTTGCCGTGAAACAGTCCTTGACCGAAATGTATGGAAATGTTGCTATTGGTCATCAATATGTCAGATTATTCGAACTGTTTTTCTTCAATCCTATTAAATGCTCTTGGCACTATCCGTAGCATATAATGCTTCTTCCCTCTCATCAAACTGTTGATAAAGATGTACTGACAATGATTTGCACTGACCCTGTGTAATGAGTGATTCTGTTCTCCTTCAGGTACCGGAGTTGTTTGGACCGGTTCGCACCGTAACAGAGGGGAGAGGGGAGACTGTGCTCATTGGGACCACTAAGAACTTTGTTTTACAAGGCAGTTTAGATGGCGAGTTCACTCCCATAACACAGGTAGGTACTCCTGCCTCACCAGTATTATAAAAGGTGTGGGACTATAATAGTCTGTTTACTTTGCATAGCATTCTTTTTTTAAACTGTGGTCATGAGTCATAGGGGTATATATCTGTAGTAAATGATGGTAAATAACTAAAATACCTCTCCTTTCCTCTCCTCTCCAGGGTCATACTGATGAGTTGTGGGGTCTGGCAGTCCATCCCTGCAAGCCTCAGTTTCTAACCTGCGGCTATGACAGGCAAGTTAGCCTATGGGACTCCAGTTCTCATCAGCCCATCTGGACCAAGAACATGGAAGTAAGTATAGTCAACACTGCCCCCTGGGGACCATTTTGAAAATCGCATGACATTGCCTATAATATGACAGAACCAATGTCAAGCAGTTATGGAGAAACAGATTTTAAATGAATATCCACAGTGCAGTGTGACTTTCCAAATGTAGTTGAATCATCTGAGGTAAAAACAACTTTTTTTAAAGATGAATGAATTCATATAATATGCCATATCCAAATATTATGTGGTGTATCACATTAATAAGTTTAGGTGTGTATGCATTTGGTCCATGTCAGTGTCCCCTTTTTATTGTCAGTGGTGGAAGAAGTTAAATGGCCTGAATTAAGTGTACAAAAGTATTGGCATCAAAATATACTTAAAGTACTCTACCAAAGTTAAAGCGCACTCATTATGAATGGCCCATTTCACGATTTCTTTCAGCCAAAGTAACTAGTAACTCAAGTTTTCAACATTTGACATTTTCTACTTCCTGTTTGTGACAGGATGCTGCCCAATCAGCTGGCTTCCACCCGTCTGGAGCTGTGGTCGCCATAGGAACGCAGATTGGCAGGTGAGGAGATCCCATCAACACCTGTTCATTCAATCACTCCAGAACATAGAATTATAAGGTTCTAACCGACGTTCTTGACAGAAATGATGTAATGCTATACATTGTATGTCCAAAACTGTTACTTTTCAGGGAGTGGGAAAAAAAAAGAATCTGTGTTCCAGAGGATTTCATGTAATTAGTATTTAGTCAGTCACAAGCTTTGTTAATACTTTTTATTGATTCTGTATTTATAAAACCCACAGACACACCTAACCACTGTCAACAAAAACAGCAAAATAGCAGCGTTGCATTGCGACACGTCGTGAGGTTGTAGATAGGCTGTTTTTTTATACTTTTGTTCAACACCCTAGTATGACAAAGTAGGGCATTCATTTACAAAAATACAAAAAGTTGAAATATGGTCTATGCCTGACAACAACGGTATGTTGTTTATAGAGCACTAAATATATGTATGAAGTTTACAAAATATACTGTATAAAAAAAATCTATTAACCCTTCTGGAATGTGAAAACTTTGAAGCTCAATATCTCAAAACCACTCTGAACACCAATAGAACAATTCCGGTCACGCACTCATCATTTGTGAGTTTTATGGATTTGGAAATAAACTAAACTACTGCTAAACTAAGCTAAACAGAAAGTGTGTTTGTTCACCTGTATGTCTTTGATCCCGCAGGTGGCTAGTACTGGACACTGACACCAAGGACCTGGTTACAGTCCACACAGATGGCAATGAACAGCTCTCTGTCATGCGATATGCACCAGGTGAGTGGAACACTGCTATGACATAATTATCCCATTTAGACCGGGAAATAATTGTCAATGTAATTTTTAGATATGGCTATTTTTTTTAAATCATGAAGATTTGTGCAAATCTTTGAATATATATATATTTTTTTTAAAGCAAACATTTGTAACTCAAATCTTTGCTTCTGGGGATTCTACAAATGTATTCTAAATCCTAACAGTTTTGTGAAAAACTTATTTTCCTTGACCCAGAAGCAAAGATTTGAGTTACAAATGTTCCCTTAAAAAATATATATATTCAAATATTTGCACAAATGGCCAAGAAATGACACAAAGTGTCACAAAGTCCAGATGTTTTTCAGGTGACTTTATGTCCTACTCTTGCACAGAGAGGGAAGAGAATAAAGTTCACAGAAAAGAAAAACTTAAACATACAATCCATACGTTTTATATCCATTCTCTGCTCGTCCCAACAGAGAGAGTTAATGGAAATTATTTCTGAACCATTACCATACAGATTGGTTAAAGTAACATTTTAGTCATTAAAATAAGGTTCTGGGTTGTAACATTAATTTAACTCTGGGTGTAAAAATGTACCTTTACGGGAGTATTTTGCTGCAAACAAAGGTTCCCTCCGAAACCTCTAACATTCCAGTCACTTGTCATTTTCTTCTAGATGGTAACTTCTTGGCTATTGGTTCCCATGACAACTACATCTACATCTACGCTGTGGCAGAAAATGGCAGGAAGTACAGCCGGGTGGGCAAGTGTTCGGTGAGTGCCTAATAGCCCGCCTGCTCCCTTATTTTTAGTTCCCCTTCTCATCAACTTTATAATTAGTTCCCTTCTCACCCCTATATTTGGTCCTTGTCTCTCCTACTCGATCCTCTCTCAACCCCTTTCTACGGATCTACAAACTCACCAAACTTCGCAACACGACACATTGTGAGCTTGTAGATCGTCCGTTTTCCGCAAAGTGATTTGGTGTAGAGGGAAAAAACATGGGGAGCAAGTATAGACCCCTGTGGTACACAGGGTCAACGGTCAACGAAGTATATAGCGTTTAAATGGTTAATAACCCTGTCTCCATCCTGCATCACCTATTTCTCTCTCGCAGGGTCACTCTAGTTTCATCACCCATCTGGACTGGTCAGAAGACTCCCAGTATCTGGTGTCAAACTCTGGAGACTATGAGATTCTCTACTGTAAGTATATTCACCCTTACACAATTAAATTTTACAGGCTTAAAGCTACAATCGTAACTTGTGTGTCCTCTCCTGACGGAGAGAATGTAATTGCAACTGTAACAATTCAAACCCGGTTCTCCTGTGTGAGAAACATCTACCGCTAGGGGAGATATTGGGCTTATGAGCTTCAGGAAGGGCTACTTGTCAAGTAGATGTCGTACCCAACACCAGGGTCAAAATGTCTCCATGGAAGAGTAGGGAGACCACCTCCAACTACTGCAGATGTGCTAGTTATATTGTACTAGACCATACCCGGTGAAGGGCGCAGGCGAAAGTAGTAGCAAACTTGGGTCCCATCGTGCCCCCTCCCCCCCTTCCTCCCCCCCGCGGGTCCCGTCGCGGCACCCCCCCCCCCCCCCCCCCGACCCCACGGGCCAATGAAATTGAAAAACGGGCTTCGCAGTTAAGTTCAGATGGTAATGGTCAAAGGCTGTGTGCAAAATCAGAGCAATTGCTCCGGCCACTGAGGAGAACCGGGCAGCTTCACCATGACACGACTACAGACACAACTACACGACTACAGAGGTTTGTCAAATTATAGGAGGATGAACATACAAATTGGTTAAAATAATGTTTTATTTATTGAAATAAGTTACATTTATGTTAGTAAGGACTTCCCTATCAGGAGGCGTGTCTTTCTGAATGATAGAGCAGGGAGTAACCTGATAGCCAAGTGTTTAAGGCTCATACTGTACATACTGATCAGCGAGTCCCTGGTTCATTCCATGCCGGTCGAACCATTTGCTGCATGTCATTTCCCTACTCTCTACTATGAAGGCTTAAAAATGCAACAAAATAGAACTTAAACAAATAAAACAAATGAGAGCATGATTTACCACTGTGTTACCAATCAAACACCTAGTGTGTGTGTGTGTGTGTGTGTGTGTGTGTGTGTGTGTGTGTGTGTGTGTGTGTGTGTGTGTGTGTGTGTGTGTGTGTGTGTGTGTGTGTGTGTGTGTGTGTGTGTGTGTGTGTGTGTGTGTGTGTGTGTGTGTGTGTGTGTGTACCAACAAAGAAAAAACGTGTGTTTGTGTGTTTTTCTCAGGGATCCCTTCAGTGTGTAAACAGGTGGTCGGTATGGAGACCTACAGAGACATTACCTGGGCCACCTATACCTGTACTCTAGGCTTCCATGTCTTTGGTAAGTGACAGTTGTGTGTGTGTGTGTGTGTGTGTGTGTGTGTGTGTGTGTGTGTGTGTGTGTAAAATTCTGCATGATTTCCATGTGTGTGTCCATCCAGTAATCCATTGCTTGTGTTTCTCAGGGTTGTGGCCTGATGGCTCAGACGGGACAGACATTAACGCTGTCTGCAGGGACAATGGAAAGAACTTTTTAGTCTCTGGAGATGACTTTGGGAAGGTCCACCTCTTCTCATACCCCTGCTCACAGTTCAGGGTAAGATACTGTGTACACTACTAGGCCAGTAATGGCCTTCTGTCAGCCAATCAAAAATATATTCTGTGGCCACATAAAATTGCTTTAAATTGTTTGTTTGTTTGTTTGTTTTCTTTCAGGCTCCCAGCCATGTGTATGGTGGCCACAGCAGTCATGTGACCAATGTGAACTTCCTATATGATGACGGTTTCCTGGTGTCAACAGGAGGGAAGGATATGAGTGTGATGCAGTGGAGGATAGTCTGAGGAAATAAATGAAACAGACACACATACCATTGGCTACTTAAGCCTGATTTATACTTTGTCGTACAATGGTGTCACTCACTGAAAAAAGCAGATCTACAGTACAAGCTCACAATGTGTCGCATCATACGACAGAGTATAAATTAAGCATTACTGCAACTGGGCCTTGAGATGACAGCTGAACTGAAAAGAACTCTATACCACTCAGATGGAGAGAACTGCACTAAACTGAACCGAACCAAACCAAACGTTAGCATCCACACGATGGATCACAAATGATGAACTGAACTGACCTGAAGTCAGATGGCATGAGCTGATCTGAACAGAACAGAAGTGTGACTTGACAGAACCAGGGCCTGTCAGTCCAAAGGATTCTTTCCTGATCTTCACTCTGAACCTAAAGTAAATGAATTGTGGGAGGTGTACATGGTTGGGGAGGGGAGCATCAAATCCAGAAATCTAGAATATTGCTCCACATCACCTTTAACTCAACCTGCTAAACATTGCTTACTCACATAGTGTACATGTCGGCAATAAACAGCATGAACCACTGTTTAATATGAGAACAAATGAAATGGATCAAATCCACACAGACAGAGAACCAAAGGCTCTAAAGCCAAAATGTATTTGTACAGTGATTTTCACTGCACGCCCCTGCCATATATGTGCACAGCCCTGCCATATATTCTGTCCCAAAGAGGATGATTTCCTTAGCATTTATCAGAAGAAATCCAATACAATTGCAGTGAAGTGTTTGAATCAAACAATATTCTATATGGCGCTAAACAAGAGCATTTGGAACAGAGCCTGTGTTGGGAGTAATTCAGTGGACAGCGCCTATAGACTTTTTAATTGTTAAAATTCATGTTTTCTTATTTTGTCTTTAACAACTCAGGAAAGCATTACTAAAGTAGTATTTTAACCTTTACCCAGTTATTAACAATGTTCGAACAAAACTATTTCTGTTCCGAAAACACCACTCCGCCTTGCGAAAGCAGTGTTATTAACTTTACACCATAGTTATGTTGTATTCTATTTAACCATTGTTCAACAATTATGATTTATATGTTAAAAACAATTAGTTGTACATGAATGCTTTTACAAGGCACTTGAAATAGGATCCAGCCAACACTGGTTTTGGAGAAGATTAATATCTTAGATGCAAAGAGAATAATGACTAGAATAATGATTCACACATTTTTGTTATGATCATGACACTAGAGGTACCATACTGTATAGACGGATTTCCGCGCGACGTCATCACAGAGCAGAATGCGCAATCTGCGCATGCCCGGGTGAAGGCGCGTTCGAAAATACAGCCCTGAGCGGCAGTGAGCGCACTGGCCAATACAAACTAATAGGCGAGTGTGCTCCGGTGCGTAATTTCCAAACGCACCCATAGGCTTCCCCCCGCAGCTGCGCGGTCATATTCCTCTCATGTTTACTAACAGGAAACCTCTCTATGCAGCCCCTTTAACTTATGAGGCCCAACATTCACATGATAGGAAAAGTGCTGCCCCAATCAGGTTCCCTGAGGTACTGCACAGTTTTACCAGTGATAAATAATCAGTTATTAAATGAAACATTAGGAATTTAGTCTTTCTCAAAGGCACTATATGGGGATATTGCTACTATTTGTGCTTCCTCATCTTTGCAGCCAGAAACTGTTTTTCTATTATTTATTGATCATGGGCTACAACTTCTAATGCCAATTTCACTTTGAGTTTTCTATTTTACTGAAACCCTGTATAGATATAGTTGTGTAAATATAACAATAGGTTCGTAACAGACATGGGCAAAATGTAGATGTATTGTATGTATTTGAAACGGTTTCAAATGTTTGGAGAAACCTGTGACATGCTTGATTTATCTTACCATGCCCTTGCATTTATGTCAAAGCCGAAGTGGAAGGCAAACCAAAATCAAGCATTGAGCTGTTCAATGGTTATTATGGAGCCGTTTCAAATCTGTATGAGTCTGTAGTCTGCCCATGTTGTGTGTAAGTCTCAGACCATTGCACTGTAACTGTTTACTTATGATGTGTGCTCCCATGCTGTGCACTGTCAACCACTGACAAGATAAAGATCTTAAAACTGCTCAAGGTTGAACGAGGGATGTCCCGCGTGACACTGTCTGATTTATACTTTGTCGTACGATGGAGTCGCATGCCGAAAATAAGCAGATCTAAGTTCACAGCGTGTCGCAATTTGCGACGCATTGTGAGCTTGTAGATCGGTTATTTTTGGAGCATATAACAAGGCTTCAGCTTGATAAACATACAGTACATCAGGCCTATTCACATTATGAACAAGTAAATCACCACCAAGCAAGCATTTATTATAGCTTTCAACAAGTCCTAATTCCTCACACAATAACATTTTCTCAATGTTCTCAATTTTCTATCCTGTGTTCGATTAGATTGAGAAGAAAAAAAAACATCTATTTAATTTTAAGGTAAACAGCAACTCATGATTTAATACTGAAATGCATGAATAAACTTCTTTTAACTTGCTCTTCTAAGCATTTTGATGATTGGGATCAAATAGATTTGAATATCTCATCACATGTTTAATGTGTTATAATTAAGAGGGTTGGTTTATTGTAACTGTTGGCATGACAGGGAATCATCTGATGATATTTGATCTAGTATAGTACGTAAGTCACCTTTCCAGAGTGAATGTGAAATCTTAGTCTTCTTAGATAGTTTTACCACTAAACACTTCAAAATATAACATTTATCTGACAGTAAAGGCAACATATGTCTATTTCTCTGTGGCTCTTCATACCTTTTTACCATATTCTGAGTCTTAATGTTTCATGATGCTTGTGTGTTATCACTTCAACTCATCCTGCACAGTAAAATCCTCAAAGTTATCCTTTTAACCATAATTCTGAGGATTTGTGTGAGAGGTTTTCGCTTGTGATGAATATGTTTTAAAACAAAAAAATAATTCTTATGTTTAAAAAATATAAGAACAAAACCTATGTATAACCATGAGTGACTGACTTGTATTTGTGTGAAATTTGTCATATAGGTGTTTTCACATTCCTCTGAAGGCAAAAGAGCTCACCGCCTTACCCCTTATCCCTAAAGCCATTTTACTATTTTGAAAAACATAAAAAAATAGTTCAACTAGACGAGCTACATCGACACGTTGTGAGCTTGTAGATCGGCTATTTGAACTATTTAAAAATGTTTTTCAAAATAGTAGAAAACTACAAAAACGTTTAGGGGTAACCGTCGAGCCCCTTTTCAGACATTTTTTTTTATTGTGTGGGAACCACATACAAAAAAACACATGTTAAACAACATATCATAGCACATTATGTTTACATAGCGTAGAAGGGAGGGGACTCAGGGGAGTGCGTGTGTGTGTGTGTGTGGGGGGGGGGGGGCAGATGGGGGGAGGAGAAAAGAGATGGGATGGGGGGGGGGTGCATGCATTGCACGCATGCGTCTTCGTCGCTAGTGGGCAGCATTGAGCTGACCCCCGCGGTCTGTTTCGCACGCCTGTTAAACATTTTCTCCTGCAAATCTCCACCTCCTCCTCCTCGTCCTCACGGCACCACCAACCAAAACAGAAAACACTTCGAATGGGAAGAAAATATGGAAACAGGGAGGCGGGCGGGTGACAAACGACCACAGTTCGCCGTCTTCTACCGAACCAGAGCATCGCAACGAACGAACATGGAATTGGGAATAAGCAACGCACGTGGAGAGAGACGAGGGAGCACAAAGCAGAGATAGGACACAACGCTAGGATTCTCGCATAGCGTCCATCAGAAACACACTCAAGCCCATATATAATCTTTACAATATATGTACTGGACACGAGGCTGCCGTATCATAATATAGACTATTGTCTACCCTACAACTCGTCTGGAAGAGGCTATTCGGAAACGAAGAGGACTCGGCTAGTCATTTCATGCCATCATCATCATCATCTCCCATTGAACAGAAGATTCAGGGAAAATGAGGTAAGCAACGGCTTTAGCCAGCAGCATTCATTGCCAGGTTTTGCGAGAGAAACAAGCAACCGGTTCCACGAAAACAAGCCCAAAAGAAGCGACTTAATTAGGCCACATGAGCGCATTTAGATCTATGTTCATCAGCTGTTTGATAATAGTCGATCTACAAGCTCACAACGCGGCGCAATGCGACGCCTTGTGAGCTTGTAGATCTGCTATTATCAAAACAAATCTTTGGATTTTTATATATATATATATATATATATTTTTTTTTAAACACAAATCTGGTATGGGGGGGGGGGGGTCCCTGCCACAAAACATTTTTTTAAGATGGGGGGGGGGGTCCGTGTGGACAAATACATATTAATGCGCTCCCTGCTTGGACCGACCTATACCGCGTCATGTCAGGGCGCAGTATGAGCGATGCACCGGTTCCTGTGCCTGGGATCTACATGATCCACAACGTACACATATGATCATTCATTTTACAGCGAATATGCGTCGATATACCAACGCCATGCATGACGAAACGTAGCATTTGACTGTATTAACGGTTTATTGTGCTCTCGTGAGGACAATACTTTGACCATCATCATCAGGCGGACCCACCCACACACGACACACACACCGTGCTTCTGGATGCTGAATAGACATGATAGGAATATAGCTTCTTTACTTGCTTATATAATATACACAGTAACATCAATACGACCATCTCCATGTAATTTTAGATCTATTGTCATGGATGGACACGCCCATTTTGACTGAAAGCAGGATTTAGCTGGGCTAATGTTGTCATGGAAACGACAGCATCACGTATTTTCTCCACCTGTGCTACTTGCTACTTGCGTTGAACGGGTATGATGGAGATGGATGTTGTCTATGGTGTGGATGGAAGGGGAATTGAATGATTGGGGGCTTCAGGCACAAATGACCCATCTCAGCATTTCCAGGGGAGGAGGTGTTTATTCCGGTGGTTGCCAGGCAGGTTATCAGACAGACGCATACATTGCACAGAGATGCCCACACACAGATACACATGATCACAGACCATTGTAACACACACACACACACACACACACACACACACACACACACACACACACACACACACACACACACACACACACACACACACACACACAGCCAATGGAAAAAGAGGATGTCTTCTGTCCAAATCCTATAAGTCTGTGTTCTAAATCAACCCCAGCAGGGCCTATGTATTGAGGTAGTATTTTGAGCCCTGCACTGAGCAGACTGGTATGCAGAATGCAATGAGGCCCATATTCTCTCCAGAGAAAAGTATTGTATTCTACAGAGACGGGGGGAGAGAGAGAGAGAGAGGGACGAGAGAGTGCTATTAGGGGCAGTTCTTTCCTTAAGCCGTGTGTGTGTGTGTGTGTGTGTGTGTGTGTGTGTGTGCGTGTGCACAGGCGTGATCGTGGACATCATACCAGTTGATTGGAGGCTCATGACTAATTGGGGGACAAAATCTGTGTTTCCAATGAGACTTTACCACAGTGTCATGGAATTAGGGATACAGTTGTTAGGGTTAAGGTTAGGGTTAGATCAGTTGTGGTTACGGTTAGGGTAAGGGGATATGAAATGAATGTCCCTAAAAGTTTGCAAACCCAAAGTGTGTGTGTGTGCGTGCGTGTACGTGAGCGTGTGTTCCTGACAAAGGCCACATTTGTGGGGACGAATGTTGGAAATGAAACCAGATGATTGGGGTCGGCATGTCAAATGCGTGCCAAAATTATTGGTGTCCCCAGTTAGATTTCACTGAAGTTTCATTGGGTTGGAAGTTGGGACTGAGTTGCCAGGGTTTGGGGTTAGGGTCAGGGGATATGGATGAATGTAAGTCAATGTAATGTCACAAATAGCAAAAAACGTGTGTGTGTGTGTGTGTGTGTGTCCCTTTGTCGTTGTGCACGTGACCACCTCCCTCAGAGGAAAAGACATACAGTATGAGAGAGGGAGGGAAGAGGCAGTGGAGCCTCAAGGCTCTGTCCTCCCTAATCTGAACAGCTGTGTAGAATGCTACTGTGTTTGCTGAGTGCACAGTAAAATCCCTATTCCCTAGTGTTCATTCAATCCTGAGGGTGTAAGACGTACCATTTAGTGTTGATGGTCCATTTGGGGTCCAATATTACACCCTCATAGTTGAATGAATGCTTTGGATTTTACTGTTTTAATCTGATCCAAACATCATTCTCATCTGTACTACTCATATAATATGACTTCTAGTAGTCAAATAATTGAAATACATTCCTGCATGGCGAATTTGCGATAAAATATTTTTCTCGTCTGCAAAAGCTCTGCTGCTTGTGTCCCATCGTGTGTGTGTGTGTGTGTGTGTCTGCAAAAGCTCTGCTGCTTGTGTGCGTGTGTTTGCGTGTGTGTGTTCTTGCCAGAGGCTGCTCAGCTCTTTGACTCGGACCCAAAAGGGAAGTCTTAAATCTCCACAAAGCAACAACAAGGTGACTGGTCTTTGCCTTGCAGAAAGACAGAAGATGATCCAACTCAAAGACGTGATTTGTTCAGCCCTGCTGCCTCCTTTGCAAATGTGTGTCTCTGTGTATGTGTGTACATGCATGCATGCACACACACACACACACACACACACACACACACACACACACACACACACACACACACACACACACACACACACACACACACACACGCATATTGATGTTGAGCTGAGCTATTTTTAACCATGGGTAACATTGGTCTGCATTTCTATAGCGCCTTTATCCCCAGTGCTTTACCATGTGCGTTAGGTTCACACACACACACACACACACACACACACACACACACACACACACACACACACACACACACACACACACACACACACACACACACACACACACACACACATTTTGCAAGATACCAACCTGCTCATCGGGGGCAGATAGGGGTTCACTGTCTTGCTCAAGGACACTTCGACAAGCCAGTATCAACCCTTGAAGCTTCCAGTCCCCAGACACCAGTGGCAATCCGTATTTGTGTGTGTGTGTGTGTGTGTGTGTGTGTGTGAGAGAGACATAGGGAAATTTAAAGAAAGACTGAGCAGAAAAAGAAAGATGGTAAAAAAGACAGAGATCCCTGCCGTGCTGTTAATGTGAGAATGATTTGTGAAGTGGTAATTGTGGTGACTCATCATAGGAAGGTGCAGACTGCGTTTTAGGTCAGCCGGTGGCACATAAAACGCTGAGTTATGCGTTTCACTGCAGGCTGACTCTGCTGCCCTCGTAACTGATCAGAAATCTGCTCGGCAAGAGCCAGCGTCAGCACAGTCCAGCGGCAGGCAGGTAGGCCTAACAACGCTATATATCAATGTTTCAGTTTTGATAACAATAGTTCACCAAAAAAAGACATAAATAAACTACATTAGGTAAAAGAATAAAATAAAGTCTGAAAGTAAAAAGGGGGGGTCACTCAGTCAAGACAGATTCTGCTAACAGCGGAATATGTCGGCACCACTGCCCTAAACATGTAGTGTTGTTAGTAGGAATAAACACAGAAGCTCCCGGGAGGAAGTGGACTAAGGAAGGGGAGGAGCCAAACTGAGTTTATGTTTCTACACAAAAAAGGAGGTAGTGTCCCCAGAGGCAAAAACAAAGGAGAAAAAATTACATATTTTTATTTTTTTACCGAATGGTTAAAGGTAGGGTAAGTGATATTTTTGGGTTAAAACAAAAAGTATTTTGTTAAAAGGTTAAAGCACTATATTCTGATAGTAATCATTGCTATAGAGTTTTTGTTCAGTAACAGGAGTCTCCCCGTCTCTCCAGCTCTTTAATAAACAGAAAGTACATTTTCCGGTAGGTGTCAAAATATCAGCCAATCAGGAGAAAGTACCCATTTTTAAGCTTCATTTTTATAGTGTTCCAGTTCCAATTTTGTCTGCTCATTTCTTCTATATCCTGATCTGATTGGATAAAATTGGAAATGAAACTGAAACGAAAATGCATTTTCTGTTTTATAAAGAGCTGGAGAGACAAGGAGACTCCTTTTACTGAACAAACACTCAATAGCAATGAGTACTATCAGAATATAGAGCTATTTAACACTTATTTTAACCAAAGAAAATCACTTACCCTACCTTTAAAGATTGCCCATATTGCCTTTGATGTGGTTAGGGTCCACAAGGGGGGGGGGGGGCAGCAACTGAAAAGGCCCCATCACCAAAGGTTCAATGCTTGGACCTGAGGGTTTGCAGGAGGTTGGCATCACCGGACCTGAGGAATTGGGATGGGACGTGATGGTCAAGAATGTCCCAGAGGTAGGAGTGGAGCTCTGTTGTTGAGGGCCTTGCAGGTGGCGAGGAGAATTTTGAAGTTGAAGGTCTTGTAGGACTGGTCATGTGATGTAGTCTCTGGAGCGGGTACTGGTGGTTAGGGTTGGTATCCGGAATCGGGTGTAACCGGGTCCAACATTGACGGAACCGGAATCCCTTCCATCACTTTGGGAACCGTTTCAGGAACCGGTTTTATGACACTGTCAGAGCTGGCATGTGGACTTCACGTCTGCTATACAATTACAATACTGGTGGTTCTCAGACTTTTACATTTCATGGACCACCATAACTCTGAGAGAACGGGTCCATTTGGTTCCATTTGTACACTCAGAGTTACAGACCGGTTAGGGTCCATTTGGAAGGAATCGTTAAAGGGAACCGTTAAGGAATCGGACCGTTAAGACAGAGGGAATCTGTTCATATTTGTTCAATATGAACGTACTACAGTTCCTTCCTGGTATGTTTTGGGTAAATCATGTGGGCCTATTGCCCTTGGTAGTTCACATAAACCTCAACTGTGTACTTACTTACCATGCATATCATCACCTCCATCCCAGAGTTAAATTAACAGGATTTTATTGTGTAATGTTCCCTTCATATTTCCACACAACCCACCAGCATCATTCCTCATATAGCTGACCAGTTCAAAATCAGGTTCCAACATCCTTCCTGTCTATTAACTGAACTGCATCAGAATCCATCAGTGTATCAATTGATCTCTTCACACCCAAAGACAAAAGCATTGCCAAGTGTCTCTCTCTCTCTCGCGCGCTCGCGCGCTCTCTCGCTCTCTCTCTCTCTCTCTCTCTCTCTCCCCCCTTCAATTCACTATTTATGTGTATCTAGTTCAGTGTAACATACATCATTTATATTAGATCCGTTGGCCATATCTTCTGGCTTCTGTAGCTGTTGTCATGAATCAATCAAATTATAGCTTAAGCTTCCATCTATTACACCAACCTGCTTACCTACTGGTAAGTAGGGATAGAAGGTAACTAATTACATTTACTCTTGTAATGTGTCAATTTGTCAATTTAATGTATCACCTTTTTGAGTAGATTTTTTACGAGAAAATTACACAAAAACTTAACTCAAGTATATTTTTGATGAAGTATTCTTTAAGTACTCTTAAAGTATACTAATTTTGGAGAGGCAAGAATTACAGTTATGCTGTTATGGCACAATCAGGACGTATTCATATGGAAATAAGATGGGGTGTTATAACGGCTTTACTGTGAATCTCTGTCATAATTGATAATGCCAGTCTTGCCCACATATGGATCTGAAATTATGAATTCACAAAATGTGAAAAATACACACACACACACACACACACACACACACACACACACACACACACACACACACACACACACACACACACACACACACAGAGAGAGAGATTGTACTGGCAGTGTACACAAGAAATTGGTGCTGATCAGTCCAGTGGTTTGCGAGATAAGCCACGGACACACAGACTCACGTCTCTTCTCACGGTTTGACCCCTAGGTGCCACACTGTAAAAATATATGGCCCAGATGCCACATTGGCCCTGGCACAGTGACATTATTGTCACTAACTGTTACTCTGCTTTTGTACTTTTACTTGAGTACTTATACTTGATATACTGTAATATTTCAGTTTCAGCATTTCTACTGAGTACCCCTGTTTAAACCTACTGAGGCTACGATTACGTCCCGTCTGACTGCATTTTAGGAAGTCATGGCATGGTCTTGCCAGAGGCCTTTCTTGTGGGTTTTTGTGCAAACCCTCTTTTGGGGACTAGAATGCTCTTTGTTTGTTTTCCACACCTTTGCCTGCTGTGATAAAGCAGCTTAATGGTCTAAGTTTGCCTCCGGCCAGATGGAGTACGACACGCCACAAGGAAGAAAAACCAAAAGATTACACTACACTGCAGGAATGAGAACGCCAGAGCTATAATCTGCAAAACAAAGACCTTCCATTGTGGGTTCTTTCTGTATGTTATCAAATGGCTGTGGGTTGTTGATACAGCATGCGGGATTGAGTAATAGTTTGTTATATGATCATTTTGGGAGCAATAGTTTGTTTTATGACCATTTGTGAGCCCAAGCAAAATAATTACTTTGTTTAGCCCATTAAAACCGGGAAAGCAGTTGTTGAGTATTGAGTTATTGTTCTGTCATCTCAAGGGGGGCTAAATGTGTGTATCTCTACACTGCAAACCTCTGAGTGTCAATCGTACTCTGACACTGTACAAAATGTAACTGTAGAATTAACTTAACACTCAGGATTTTACTTAGTGTTGTATACACTACTATTAGGCAAATAGATCATTTATTTTCTCTAACCTGTAGAAAGAAATGTGTTTTATGTGCCTGGCTGTGTTCTGTCCTACTGTACTGTAAACTACTGACAGCTCCCTGTGTGAGCACTAGTGTTGTGTATCCCAACATGCCACACTGTAATTTCCATCCAATGGAAATGACTCCTTGGAGGCAGAAAGAAAAGATCTCCAATCCTTGGAATGGAGCAAGGTGACTGGTCTTGTCTGGTCACATGTTCTCCTCTCTCTCTCTCTCTCTCTCTCTGTGTCTCCTCTCTCTGTCTCTGTCTCAACACTTCCCTCCTTCTTTTGCTCTCTGCCCTCCCCATCTCTCTCTCTCTCTCTCTCCTTCCTTCCCTCAGTCTTACTGACTCCTTCACACAACTATGGACTTCTAACTGTGTGGATGTCTGCTCCGATAGTTCGGTCACTTTTCGCCTTTTTCCCTGCCGCTCTGAGTATGTCCAGGGAAGGGAAGACTTTCACTGGACGGCAAACTGAGCACAGTGCTGGACATTATGAGCATAGCTCTCCGCTCGGTCGCTCTTGTTAATGCTTCCCTCTGTGCTCCACCATAATCTCCCCAACCTCCTCCTTTCGTCTTGTGCGAAAGGATTCTCTGCTTGTTTCTGCAACTTCACCTACCCAGCTGAAGCAATTCGCCAGACATGTACTCCCTTGATGACTTTGGGTAAGGAAGCCCTGCTTGTCCAATCACGGCTTCTCTTGTTACTGTCTCTCTCTCTCTGCCTCATCTTCCCCTGCCTCTCTCTCTCCCTCTCTCCCCTCCTGTCCTGCTGCAGCGTTATGTGAGAAGGAGCGGATTTGGCTTCAGAGTTTTGCGGTAGCCGTTGTGACTGAGAGGGAAAGCATGCGTTGCCGCTTGTCCCGCTGGTATTTATTCAAAGCCATTCTCGCTCTCTTTCCAGCTGCCTGCAGTAACCACAGAGCTGGAGCTGGTTTTGGGTCTTTAAACAACATACTGTAAGCATGCAGGCAGGAAACACTGTCTGCAAGAAACAACACCTATGTCTTCTCTTCTCTCCTATTCTGTTCCCCTCTTCTATTCCTCTCCCCCCCCCCCCCCCCCCCCCCCTGTATATCTGTGTCTCTCTGCATCCTTGTCTTCCCTCATGCTTTCACTGCGTTGTTGAATAATGCACCAGGGTAGACTGAGTGATAGAGACAGGAAGAAGAAAAGGAGGGGGAAAATCCTCTAGGAGTTGTTGACTTTCTCTCTCTCTCTCTTCTCTTGCTCTCTCTTTCTCTCTCTAGCCAGCTGTTAGCAGGGAGGCGTGATTGGTTATTACCTCCCACAAATATTCCATTGGTCAAATCCTTTCTAGGGACGATAAATTGAGTTCCTCACTTTCTAGTATCACTTTCAGAGATAATAGTGTGTGTGTGTGTGTGTGTGTGTGTGTGTGTGTGTGTGTGTGTGTGTGTGTGTGTGTGTGTGTGTGTGTGTGTGTGTGTGTGTGTGTGTGTGTGTGTGTGTGTGTGTGTGTGTGTGTGTGTGTGTGTGTGTGTGTGTGTGTGTGTGTGTGCGTGCGTGCGTGCGTGCGTGCGTGCGTGCGTGCGTGCGTGCGTGCGAGCGAGCGAGCGAGCGAGCGAGCGAGCGAGAGAGAGAGAGCACTAGCCAGAGTAGGAGTAGGACCATCATCAAAGGCCAGATGACAGAAGGGTAGAAGGGTTTCTCTACATAATGACGGCGAGGGCAGATTACAAAAGAACATAATGATTTGTTGGAGCTCAAACACTGATGTGGCTCAGAGCAGGGTAGAGTTGATAACATCAGTGGGTTTTACACACGCTGCTAGCATACGCTGTTGTAATAATCTACTGTACAATGTCTGTACAGTCTCTCCCTTTCTCTTTCTCTCTCTCTCTCTCTCTGTCTGTCTGTCTGTCTGTCTGTCTGTCTGTCTGTCTGTCTGATCACTGTTTATGAGGTATAATAACTGATACTGACATGGTCGCGTCTATCACAGACAGCACATGCTGGTGTGTTTTTGCACAGCATGGCTGTAAGAAAATGACTTGCTTATTCTGTTCAATGGCTTATCAACTTAACGTGTTGTGACTAGAGCATCGCCGCAGTCGGACCTGTGTAACCTCGGATGGTGTTCTGTGTGTACCACTGTCTCCTCCTCTTCAGTTTCTTCTAGTTTTGTTTACCCATTGTCAAATCCCTCATGATGCTCCCTGTCTCGACTCCTCGTGAGTTGTGTTCCCCCTTGCCTTTCTGCTGACAGTCTGACCATTCAACCCATTAAGACCTGAGGCTGATTCTACAAATGTCTTCTAAATCAGTTTTCTGAAAAACTGTTGTTGCTATATAAACTTTTTCATGTCAGACAAGGACCCCCAAAATTATTTGTATTTGGCCACCGACCCCCATCTCAAAATAGCGCTCATAGCGTGGCACTCGGTGCATGGGTTAATTTGCTGCTGGTCAGACACAAAAATCCAGCTGGTCTCTATTTTGAGTGACTTACTGTATACTGATGTGCACACTGCTGAACAACACTGTGTGCGCTGTGGAGTGTTCTAAAAGGAGGTGGTGTTTCCCTTTAAGGATCAGGATTAGCGTCAGGACGAGGAGGACCCGAGAGCACCGTGGAGGATGGAGGGAGGAGGGGAGGTGGGGGAGGGGTGGCGGAAAATACATGCTCTCCATATGTGTCCATGACAATCAGCCCGAAGGCCTATTGGCAACTATGGAGTTATGTGATGAATACGTTATGTCACCGCAGGGGGCCAGTCACCTACTTTGGTCAGGAGGGGACTGTTTTAGTCGCTAAGAAATAGAGCCTCACAATAAACACTGGCATTATGAACATTGAGCGTTCATCTTCTCGGCCTATATTTCAGTATATCAGAAATGCAACTCATGAATCCTTATATTCATGAGAATTCAGTCATTATTTGACTTAAAGGCATTGCATCCTCATCCATCTTTTAGTAAAGAAGCCCTCCATCTTCCCTCAGGATTGGTGTTGACCCACTAATTTGATGCGTTTCGCCCTTTTGTGTTTCTATCAAGCACTAATCCCTGTCTCCTTCAAACCCAGTACAATATACAGACATATCATGCATAACACATAGGAGAAACATTATGTCAATAAGCACCTGCCACATAGAATAAGCAGCTGCCATAGAATTCTACCTGTGTTACCTGTTACTGTTACCTTATGCGATTCTTCCTCAATGCATTACGAATAACCACGATTCACAATTTGCAATTTAGGCATTTAGCAGACGCTCCTGTCCAGAGTGACTTACAATTGCGAAATAAGAACTCTAGTCAACAAATGACAGGGTAAATACTCTTAACCCATTAAGACCTGAGGCGATTCTTAAAAATGTTTTTTAAAAAAAATCGAAAGAAAAAAAAATCAAGATTTTTCAAAAATAGCAGATCTACAAGCTCATAGCGCGGCACTCGGTGCCGCGCTATGAGCTTGTATATCTGCTATTTGTAATAGCCAAAGAATCTAAAGTGACACAGATGCGTTCCAGGTCTTAATGGGTTAATAGAGTGCAGCAGAAAAAACAATCTAATGCTTCAAAGAAACCAGGATACCAGGTAAACATCAAAACCTGCATCTGACAACATGCTATCTATCTGTCACAGAGAGAGCGTGTTAGCATTAGCCTAGTCTGTCATCGACATGTACAGCGGGGCTCTCAGTCTCTCCATCAGCCTGCCAGAGCTACAGGTTAGCTGACACTAATTGTCCCTGACAGTGCTACAGAGAACAAAATCGCTGTTGCCTGCAAGTCTCATTTAACCAATCACTGTTGACAGTAACCTTGGTTTAACCGCTCACCTCTGGCAACCTCCACTAAGTCCCGGGTGGTCTCTTTGGCGGCCGTGACTGTGCGTTTTCTGTACAGTATGTGCTGCTCGCTGCGTTTGAGGTCAGTGCCTGAGGCTAGAGACGAGGCCGAGGGCCGAGGTCAGGGAGCAACATTATGTGTAAAGAAGACATGTCAGTGAAAGTACACAGTAACATCCTGAGTGTTAATCTGACTCTGAGAGTGTACAGCCAGAACCAAATGGACCTGTGAGGGTCCATTTGGTTCCGTCTGTACACTCTCAGAGTTACGAATGGATAAATTAACACTGAGGATTTGTGTGTGTGTGTGTGTGTGTGTGTGTGTGTGTGTGTGTATGCTGTGAATGTGTAAGGGTGTTTCTCTGTGAATAAGTATGACACTCAAGCTAGTGACTTTTAAAGCTATACAGTAAGGTTTATGTCCTCTCCCAATGGAGAGACGCAGATTTCATCTGTAACACTTGACCTGGCTGGGACTATAATCTGGGTATGCCGCGTGGGTAACCAAACATCTACTACCAAGAGGGAATCCCCACTTGCTTGACCAGGGGAGCTATTGGGGCATAAGAGCTTCTACTACTACTACTTCTCAACCAGTAGGTGTCCTATACTTCTCAATGGAGGAGTAGGGCGATCTCCTCCAACCACTGCAGATGTGCTTGTTATAACATAATATCTCTCTACCATGCAGAGTGGTTAAAATAATGTTAATTAAAATGAGTCCCGGATTACAGCCTTAAAAAGGCAACCCACTGTGTTTAACAGCGATTGAGCATTAGGGCGCTAACCCTTTATCCATTGCACTTACTGACAAGAGGCGTTTTATCGCAAGCGACTGTCCCATATCCTCGATCATTAGTTACCGTTGGGAAGAAACCTTGTATCTCCATTTTTTAACTTCAATTTTTTTCGTAATTGAATGCCCTTCTTTGTCGTACACGAGTGTCGCTCAAAAGTGTTGCGACGTGACACGTTGTGAGCTTGTAGATCGGCTATTTTAGCCATTTTGGAAAAGTAAAGTGGTTAAGTGTGTATTTATACATATTGAACTAATGAAACATTTTAACAAGAGCTTGTGACTAAATAACTACACTGGAGCCATTGGAACACAGGTTATTTTCTCCATTTCCTGCAAAGCAACGTTTTTGGACGTACAAGGTTTCCACCCGACAGCGACGATATCCGTTATGCTGTGTATGGGTGTTCATCCCCCTGGGCCAGAGGGCACCCCAGTCAATATGAACACACCACAGTATGGATGGAACCGTGGCTGTGGTACTTGATGGAACACACCCTGCCTAATGCTGAGTAGCTATGGCAACCAACCACTGACTGCTGGGGTGAGTTAAAGGGGAGGGGCTTAACAGCACCCCCATCCCCCCCGCCCCACCCTTCTACACCCCTCATCAAACAGTAGAGCTTATTGGACCAGCCTGTGTGTGTGCGCGCGCGCGGGTGTGTGCGTGCGTGCGTGTGTGCTCTAGATTCTGGGTGGGGGGTAGGGTCTGTTTGTGGCGGATATGAGGTAATCTCCCCAGGGGTTAACAGTATCGCAATAACACAGGGGTTCAGTGCCACACACACACACACACACACACACACACACACACACACACACACACACACACACACACACACACACACACACACACACACACACACACACACACACACACACACACACACACACACACACACACACACACACACACACACACACACACACACACACACACACTCACACACTATCATCTGTTTAGCTGCCAGACAACAGGCTGGTCAATGACTACATCATTGTCAGTCATCTCTTTGTTACTGGAATGGACGGATGGCCAGTCTCCTCTCTCTCATACTAGACACTGGATCCAGTGGTGTAAAACTTTCAGAACTGATGTGCATTGATTGTTATCGCGTTTCCTTTGCGAAGTGAATACAAGTGAAGCGTTCCATGTTTGTGGAGGTCGTTTGTAAAAGCCGCCACTCGTCGCGATTGCATTTTATATCACAGGCTTTCATGTGGAGGATTATGCTGCTTTGAATGAGTTGCAGCGTCTAAGGCTTGTTATAAATACGGGACATAACAAATGTAAGGGATCGAACCAGAAGCCCTCCTGTGTCTAATAGGTTGCTGGTGCTTATCGTTACGGTCACCTCTCTACCAGTTAGTATCACCACCAGTATGGACGTCCATCGGCTCCAGGCGCTGCGTTACTGCCTCCCCCAGAGTGTCAGTGACTCAGGGTTGTTCTACAACCACATCGCTGCCAGGTTTGTACACATGCCATCCCGGTAAAATCCTCAGTGTTACTTTAACTCTGAGAGTGTACAGAATGCTGTAACCAAATGGACCCGTACATCAAATTGGAGTCAGAGCGGCTGCTAAAGTTTCTGTGTGTGTTTGTCTGTTCCCCAATGACCTCTTTAAAGCTGCAATCCAGAACTAATTTCTTTTTTTTAAAGATATTTTTGGGGGGGTTTCTGCCTTTATTGATAGTATATAGTAGATCTAGATCTAGATAGTAGATATGGATCGGGATTCGAACCAGACTAGGTGCCCGGACCGCAAGTCCAGCGGTCCGGGCCTCCAGAACTTATTTCAACGAATAGAATATTATTCCAACCACTCTGTATGATGAGAATAACTGTCACATCTGCGGTTGGAGGTGGTCTCGGGTAGGACACCTACAGGTTAACAAGTAGCCCTGCCGGAAGCTCATGAACCCAATATCTCTCCTGGCAAAGCAGGGATTCCCTCTTGGTGAGTGGTGGATTCTGAGGACATAAACGTACAGGACTGCAGCATCAGGCCTCAGGTGATTTAGTACAGAAGCCCTGTTGCTCTTTCCATGCGACTGATAGCTAGAGAGTTTGGGCCGGCTATAGCTCTGTGGATAAAGAGGCTGGTTTATGACCAGTTTGTTTCTAGTTTGAGTTTTTTGGCCATTTTCAAGCCTTTATTTGACAGTGGCGCTAGACAGGAAATGGCAGGACATAGAGATACGGAAAGACATGCATGCAGAAAATGGCCTCGGGTCAGATTTGAACCCTGGTCGGCGGTGACCAACCAGGGCTATATATAATAATAGACATTAATTGCAGTCGAAGCAAAAAACTATTGGCCTCATGTGTTCTGCTAAATAAGCGAGTGTCTGTTAGTTTGGTTAATACGGTTCACTCACTTGGTGCTGAGAGAGTGTTACCATGAGCTAGTGACACAAACATGCTGGTCTGTGACGTTAAGCCAAATGTTTCTTTGTGTTGTTGTTTTCTGTATCAGTGCTAAAACCTAAAATCTGTAATCATAATCTCATGTTGAAATCCAGAATTAAGGCTATTTGGATTGTTATTTAGATAAAACATTTGAATTGGAGAGAAATTGTTCTTTTCTGATCCACTTTTTTTCTTTGTCTTTAAGACGATAATATTGATGATGATATTGATGTGTCATAGATCGATAAATGCAGCTAAAAGTAATACAAAGTTAGTTTCAACTTTTTTTAAATAATAAATAATAATAATATAATTTATTAATATTAATAATAATAATACAAAAAAAACATTAAATGGAAGACACAAAAAGGGGGATCATTTACTTGCGACTCATTCAAATTGGTCCGCGACCCAAACATGGGTCCCAACCCACTGCTTGGGAAACGGTGCTTTAGCCCATACACATCAAAACGTCTGCTGTGAAAAGTATCCATCGCTGTGAGCATCTTCTTTATTCTAAAAACACTCTCTCTGCAGTCCTGTACACAGTACACACACAGTACAATTCTCAGTGTTCTTTTATTCACTTGCAACTCTGAGAGCGTATGCATTTAACCAAATGGACCCTCACGCGTCCATCTGGTTACATTTGTGTACGCTCTCAGGGTTAAATTCACACAGAGGATTTTACAGTGTCTCTGAATAGCCGGGCTCTGGAAGGGCTCTGTACATATTTAATTCACTCCAAGACACCATAGCTTAAGGCTAAAACGACCGACTTTCGGTCCACTGCCCTCCCCCCCCCCCCCCCCCCCTCTCTCTCTCTCACACACACACACTCACTCTCTGTCACTCTCTCTCTCTCTCTGTCCCCTGCCAGAAGGTGGAGGGATGGAAGATTTTTGGGAGATAGAAAAGAGACTGAGAGAGAAGAGGGGAGGGTGTTTTTGTCGCTGGCTGCAGTTCCAGAAGATGCGAGCTGTAGTAGGATCAAAGAGCCGCGTTGGCTGTCGTCTTTTCATCACAGGAAGAATGGAAAAGAGGGGGAGGGGTGGTTTATACGGGGAAAAAAGGTTTTTATCTGTATGTAAAATATGTCAAATTCCATCAGTAACAGCTGGTTCTTAAAGCTGATCCGGCCCACTCTCTATCTAGGACAGCAGTGGTGTAAAGTAACTAAGTACATTTACTCAATGTCGAGGTACTTTTACTTTACTTGGATATTTATTTCCATTTTTTTGATCATTTATACTTCTACTCCACTACATCTGAGAGGCAAATATAGCACTTTTTACTCCACTACAATTATTTGAAAACTTTAGTTACTTTAACACACACTACTAACGTACATTAAACACTACAAGCTCACGACGCGTTGTAGATCTGCAGTTTTTGATCAAGAGATTATTTTTATATTATTGTGTTATGGCTACTTTTACTTGTGTTATGAGTACTTCTTCCACCACTGTAAGACAGCCAGACCTGCCTGGCCATTAGGTGCTGACATTAGGAACGCCATGTCTATTGAATCTCTCAGCTCATAGTGTTGACAGACAGATACTGTAGTGTACTGTACTTATTAAGCTTTGGTAAAAATCAGCTTATATGAAATGCAATTGATGGTTTTGACTTCAGAAACACCAACCCCAATGTTGTGACGAGTATATACCTGCATTTGTACGTTTGATTATTTTTTTTAAATTGTATTAACCACATGAACCCTGGCGTCCCTATTCTGGGCCAAACATTCTGCAAGAATAGCTCATCTATATAGTGCTTCTTCTTCCAACCACTCAAATGTGTACTTCACATTAACCCATTCACACACACTGCAACAAGACCATTAACCCATTCACTCTGGGAATTTCTTTGGCTATTCAAAAATAGCAGATATACTGACTGAGCTCGTAGATCTGCAATTGTTTTTTAAATCGTGACAATTTGTGCAAATCTTATAATATTTTTTAAAGCGAACATTTGTAAAATATTTTGTTCCAGGGACCTCCAGAGGCAAAGATTTGAGTTTAAAAAATGTTGTTTCCAAAAATATATGTATTCAAAGTTTTGCACAAAATGTTCACGATTTTTCAAAAATAGACAAAGTGTCAAATTATTTATAGCTCAAATCTAAAATGAGAGAGATACGTTCCCGGATTTGAATGGGTTAACTCATGACATGATTATGTGGTACACATTCATACAACAGTGCCAGCTCGTCAGGAGCAGTTAGGGTTCAGTATCACGCTCAAGGACACTTGATTGCTTCGGATCAAACCAGGAACCTCCCAGGCGGCCGCTCTACAGTATGTCCCGAGCCGCCGATTCAATATACCCATAATTAGCTTCTCAATATAATGTTTTAATATGATAATAATAATTGCAGTTTGAATGCCTTTGACTGATGTACTAATAACTAGTCCGTAGGTGTTTTATTACAGGCAGCTGGCCTCTACATCCTCAGCGAAAATAGCTAAATCAATTCAAATAAGCTTAAAAGGATGAAAAATCCATGAACGCCTCAAAGATGCCATTATAACTGATATATAACTACAACCACAAAAGTCCCTTGTTGGCAATACATTGCAGTAGCCTATACTGCCTACATGTTAATCACACAGGATGCATAGTATGTGGGTCATGTATTCACAAACACCATGCTCTTTACGTACGTGCATCAAATATGGCACCATAAAACCATAAACCATTACAAGGCATAAGATGGAGCTTTTTGCACACAACAAGCAGGAACTAAGAACATAAGCACATTAATGTGGATGGTATTAATGCCATTAAGGCCTGTAGTGCTGCTCTCTCTCTCTACCCCCCATTTGAGGCTTAATTGTAGCCCATTCAGCAGTATTCCACTGTACGTTTCTGTTGAAGTAGGTTGGGGGTTGGATAAACTCTGCATGGTGGAGCGCCATCATTATATCCAGAACGAAATGGTGGTGGTTCATGGAGTTTGAGGCTTCAGTGACAAAATCTTGTTATGCCAAATTTATAAATTGCTATATGGGTGTATTTGCAGTCTTATTGTTCTTGGTCATTAGATTAATTTGTCAAGTATTCACATGCTTCTAAAAAAGGATTTACAGGAAAGAATTCCTGTAAATCCTTAGTGTTCTGAATGCCAATACTCATAGATATTCTAATTATATGGAACGTATGATGCAGGAACCTTTAGGCACACTTGTCCTTGGCTTGGCATAAACTGCCTGCAAACTGCCGGCAAACTACTGCTTTGTGACCTCTGAGTGCATTTATGTCATGTTGTTGTTTCTCACACTGACTTTGCCGTACATGTAGTTGCATCATTTACACAATCTGGTTTTCCTGCCAAAATGAAAAGCTATGCTCATGCTCATTAAGTTTAATGACCTTGCTCCTTTTAGGTTCATGGCAGCAGGGTAGGGGGGAAACATTTTCTTAACCACTTAAGCCATATATATTATATACTTACCGTAGTTGTATAGTACAATAAATAGCCAACAAGCTCACGTGCCACATCGCGACATGATGCGAGCTTGTAGATCTGCCATTTTTTAAATACTAGAGGTTCGGCCCTCACCGCCGATCCGACTCATGGCGGCACACTTTTTTTTGTTTTTTTTTGTCTGATGTCCTGATGACACGGTTTGTTTGGGTCTGATGTCATGCTGTCACAGTCAGCATTTCACATGCTTTATTCGGGTGTGGCTGCAGTGGGAACTGTATACCGTATATGGTTATGTCTGAGTCATAGTGACGGGGCGGTGGTTCGCCCGCCAGACCACCTATTAACCAGTTTTAATATAGGATGCTTAAATTGCCCTGAATAGGGACACCAGGGTTGATGTGGTTAACATACATTCTTTATTAAATACATTGTTAAATTGTGATATTATCAAACATATGAAACATGTCAGACAGTCTACATTTACCAGAAGGAAATGTATTTGTTTAATTCAGTCGGACCAGAAGCAGGGATACAACATATCCCCACCGGCGATAAACATGGCAGAGGCATGGATTCAAACTCTGAGTTTACCGCACACACCGTTTCCTGGACCAACAAGCACCCCGCCTCCCACCCAAAGCGTGCTTACTTTGATCACATGCTAATAGCCAATAAAGTTGTCTCATACTGTTTTTAGTCTGTGTAGGCCTCAATCCCTCCCTCTGTCTGTGAGTGGTACTTTCCCTGTGGAGCAGATTAGAGGTCTTGTAAGAGAGTTAAGTCCTGGTTAATTTAGATTTAAGGCTGCAGTGAGGTAATAATAATCTGCCACCGAGGCTCTGTCTGTAATCCAGCTAGTCAGACAAACCTCCTCCTGCTGGCGACTGTACCCCTGCACCCACCCAAACACGCACACACACCCAAACACGCACACACACCCACGCCCTCACCCCTTGGCACACAGCCCTACATCAAAATGCCTAGTGAACCCTATTGGGTGTATCAATCTCCTATTGAGCTCTATAATAACAGCCGTGTGTGTGTGTGTGTGTGTGTGTGTGTGTGTGTGTGTGTGTGTGTGTGTGTGTTGCCTTCTCTGTTCACTAATCTGGTCTCCTGCTAAAAATAACAGTGTCTCTTATTTTGGGTGTATGTACTGTATAGGGACCATAATATACATGTGGGAGTGTGTAATGATATGTTGTGTTCCTCTTCTCATCCAAGTGACTGTAGCTCACAGCATAGCTGCACAGACTCGCTCTCCCGAGACAAAACTGAGGCTACAGTACATCCATTTTAAAACCTTTAACTCTTACTACGTTTACGGCTAGTGTACACACTACTACCCCGATATTTTCAAGCCCATTAACCTGAGACTTTTGAAAATGCTTTGTTTTTGTGTTACTTACTAGTCCGGACGGATGGAAACGAGACCTTTTGAAAACAATGACGCCTGGAGTGAGTTATTGATTTTATAAAAGTATTACTAAATATGGCAACATGAAATCATAGACATCTCCCAATTAAAGCAGTGTTTAATAATAATTTCATTACAGGAGTCATTTCTACAAGAAAGTAGTCCCTGACTGCCTGCACAAACAAGGCGGTTTCTCCAGAACGTTTACTTTTAGATTTGTTCAGTCTCAGTCTCTCAAGCTCGATTCATACCTCGTTGCACGGCGGTGTCGCTTGTGGAAGATAGCAGACCTACATGCTCACTACACGTTGTGAGCTTGTAGGTCTGCTATTTTCGGGGCGCCACACCGTCGTGCGACGGTGCATGAATTAGGCATCATTGTGTAGCTCTGTCTGCTGCCCTTTGCTGTTTCTAATACTGGCATAGAAGTCTCACAAGATGTCATTAAAACCACACCCTTTGATGTTGTTTGAACATACACCGTTTTCCTGACACCGTTCATCAAAGCATTTGACGGCCCATAATGGTTTTTGCTTCACTCACCCAAAGTTCGTCAACCTCATCTTTCCTGCAGCTCTGCGTTTCATCCTTTTAACCCATTAACACTGGGAACGCATCTGTGTAACCACTTTAACCAATGTTTTATACTTTGGCTATTCAAAAATAGCAGATCTACAAGCTCGTAGCGCACATTTTTAACTTAAATCTTTGCTTCTGGGGGTCCCTGGAACAACATATTTTGAGATGGGGTCCGTGGCCAAATAAATATAATTTTGGGGGTCCTTGAACGTTTGAGAACCACTGATTATAGCAACATAATTATTTAAAAAAAAAACTGTTATTAGAAGACATTTGTAGAATCCCCCAGAAGCAAAGATTTGAGTTACAAATATTAAAAGATTTGCTAAAATGTTCATGATTTAAAATAAAAATGCAGATCTACAAGCTCATAGCGCGGCACTCGGTGCTACGCTATGATCTTGTATATCTGCTATTTTTGAATAGCCAAAGTATATGATAATGGTTAAAATGTAAAATGACAGATGCTTTCACGGTTTGAATGGGTTAAGGAAGACATTTCCTCAGAGTACACCTGGGGTACTATAAAGACACTGACCCAGAACAGACAGGAGGGACAATTCTTTGTTGCTGCCCTACATGCCAGCAGACATGTAAGAGCAGTAAGTAAGCAAGGTTTCCAGAGACATTGCTTTATCCATTCCTCCATACTGTAGCTAAGGCTCCACGGAGATCAGAGTTGTTGTGGATTTCACCTTGACCTGCCCAGTGTGTGCGAATAGTCATGTGATATGCGTTTTCAGGTGTGTTAGTATGGAAGGAGGTTATTTCTTCTGAAATCTTGCTAAAACACACGTGCATGGATGGAGATTGATTTCATTTAAAACATTCAAAAATAAAACAAAACCACATTTTCTACATTACAGTATATTGAGTTATGGAAGATACATCTTTCTGTACATAACTTGTATGAAGTTCTTTTTAAAAAAAATATATTTCTGGGGCTTTTCTCGCTTTATATTGATGCATTTGATAGTATAGTGCAGACACAGGGAGAGAGTCAGGAAGGCAGCAAAGGTCGTCAGGAATCAAACCTGCGACTCGCTGTCAGGCTGTAGAGCCTAGGTATGCGCCTTAAACACTAGGCCATCGGCGCCCCATGAAGTACATTTTTATAGCCCTTGACCCCGAACACCTCCAGTCCTCCACCTGCAGTAACCTGTAGAGTCTAGACATCATTGTAAGTCTTTCCTCGACCTTGACAATCAGTTGTCAGCGACAGAGTGATGTCATAGCAGTGTATCGCCTCTATGGAGATGAGATAAGTGTCGTCTGAAGAAGCCGTGGCATTGAGTTACAAGCCTCCACTTACACTGTGTGTGTGTGTGTGTGTGTGTGTGTGTGTGTGTGTGTGTGTGTGTGTGTGTGTGTGTGTGTGTGTGTGTGTGTGTGTGTGTGTGTGTGTGTGTGTGTGTGTGTGTGTGTGTGTGTGTGTGTGTGTGTGTGTGGATTATTTCCAATGTTCAGTACTTTTACTTCTACTCCACTACATCTCAGAGGCAAATATTGTACTTTTACTTCACTACAATTATTTGAAAACTTAAGTTAATAGTTACTGTACTTTGTAGAATATTATTACAAAACCACTTATATACAGTATATATACTTTGTCAATTTGAAAATAGTCGATATATTAGATCACAACGCGTCGCTTTGCGTTGTGAGCATTGTGAACTTGTAGATCTGCTATTTTCAAAGGATTTTTATACATTTTACACATTTGAAAACTTGTGAAATGGGACCTTCTGCATAATGAGTACTTTCTACATTGGGTACGTGATACCAATACTTTTGTACTTTTACTCAAGTAAATTTAGAATTCCGGACTTCTACATTCGGTATTGACACTTTTACTGTAAGTAAAACATTTGAGTTATTTTTCCACCACTGGTATCCATGCATGTGTTTGACGATTAAGTAAGTGCATGCTTGCATGTGCCAATCTGTGAGCACAGACAGGAAGTGGAGGTCATCTCGGTTTTACGTTTCTCCAGTTAGTTAACCGTCCAGGGATAAATGAAAGGCTGTAATTAACACCCCCCACTCTAATGGGAGCTCCATTGCCTGTCTGTTTGCTTTCGTAGTCAACTGCTCATTGTTGTTGAATAAGAGGAGGTGATTTTAGGAGGAAGTGATTTTAGGACGCTGGTTAATTTTCTTGAAATTAATTGATACATTTAATATGAATTAATTGATGTGGCACCTGCTCTGCTGAGCGCTGGCGCTGCGCTGTACCGCTGTGTCACAGTGGATGCCATCGTTCATTAATTATTCACTCTGTGTATTACTCTTTCCACAGTTGTGACAATGAATAAGTATTTAATTTAGACCCAGACCGATGTAAATGGTAAATGGTAAATGGTGCATTTATATAGCGCTTCTATCCAAAGCGCTTTACACTGATTGTGCCATTAACCCATTCACACACACATTCATACACCGATGGCGGAGGAAACCATGCAAGGCACCAACCTGCTCATCGGGAGCAATTAGGGGTTCAGCGTCTTGCTCAAGGACACTTCGACACTAGCTCTAGGGGAGCGCCCCAGCCCGGGATCGAACTGGGAACCTTGCGGTTTTCCAGTTCACTCTACCCGGCCACTCTACCCCTGAGCCACTGCCGCCCCATGTACGTACAGTACATTGTATTGGTTTGGCAATTATGCAGCTGATGTGTCTCTCTTTTGGGCATGTCATTGTAGAGCGGCCTTTTCTTTTAATGTGTGAATAGGGCATACGTGGTTAAATGAAATAAAATTGGTGGTTATATAAAAGTTTCTGCAAAGATCTGCACTTTTTGTCAAAATATCTGTCAAAACATCGGTAGGTGAGGTGGTCTAAGACTCTCCAAAATTGAGATTGGCATTTAATTTGTGAGGTTCCTGTTTGCCCCGTTTGCGCCATTACAAAACCTTTACACAGAGGACAAGACACATTCACAACAACCCCGCAAAATAGACTATCTATAAAGCTCACAGTCGCAATGCGCTGAGCTTGTAGAGCGACTATTTTCAGCGCGGGACACCGTCGTACGACTAAGTATGAATCAGGCTTCATCACAGTGTAGCTTTGTGATTCATCAGTTGTCCAACGTAAATGAGTTCCTGCTGACAGTGCACTTGAGTCAAAGCTATCCATATCCTCAAAGGTTTGTTTTTTGAGCGATCAGTTGTTTTATCACAGGTAGAGAGAGGGAGAGAGAGAGAGAGAAACGGCAAAGCAAATCAAAACTGCTGTCGTGAGCAAGAGGTGCAGAGCTGTGCTGAATGACTGGTGATTCATTCGGGTGCCTTCCATTGAACCAGCAGCATTAAAACAATTACTCCGGCAACAAAGGCTAATTGCCATGGCAACAGAGGCCCTGTCCTTGGGTACCACCCAGAGAGGATCATGCCTCGTGGCCTCCCCTCGCCTCCCCTCAACCCCCATATCCACCCACCATCCAACCCTCATCGTATGTTGGCAAGGAAAAATCACACACACACAGGCTCCCCTCACCCAGCTTAAAACCAGGTTATTGCTAAATGGTGCATTTGTTCCGCGCCTTTTATCCAAAGCACTTTCACACACCAAAGACAGAAGGCCTCAACCTGCTCATCGGTAGCAGCTGGATGTTCAGTGTCTTGCTCATGGACAAGTCAGAGTGCTAAAGCCTAATTTTGTATACTAGGTAGTGCAGTGGTGTTACTGATTCTCAAGAAGGTAAATGTGTTCTTTTTGACAGGCGATGCCCTGGTGCGATGGAGTATAAATTACTTAATTTATATTCTGTCACCATGTCTGTTAACCCATTCAATCCGGAAACGCATCTGTGTCATCTTAAGATTTATTTCGCTATTAAAATAACAGATATATAAGCTCATAGCACGACACAGAGTGCTGCACTATGAGCTTGTAGATCTGCTATTTTGTAAAACGAACATTCGTAAAATATTTTGTTCCAGGGACCTCCAGAAGCAAAGATTTGAGATAAAAATGTTAAAAAAACGTACAGTATGTATTCAAAGATCTGCCCAAATGTTCAATATTTAAAAAAAAATGCAGATCTACAAGCTCGAAGCTATGAGCTATGTAGATCTGCTATTTTTGAATAGCCAAAGTATAAAATAATGGTTACAGCTCAAATCAAAAATGACACAGATTTGTTCCCGGATCGAACAGGTTAATAGACTGAGCAGGGAGGGAGAACGCAGAATATGAATGCAGATATGACAGGGGATGGTGCATAATGTAACCATGTGTGGTCACGGCTGTGCTTGCTGGATACGTGGCTTCCTTTCCAGTATGCTAGACTTGGGTCATTTGACATGGGTCAAAGCCTCCTTCACCTCATTCTCTCTCTCTATCTCTCTTTCTATGATCCCCATCTTCCATAAGCCCAATTCATACTACGTTGCATAACGCCGTCACATTGGCAAAAATAGCCGACCTACAAGCTCACAACAACAACGCGTCGCATCCGCGGCGCCTTCTGAGCTCGCTACTTTAGGCGCGTGACGCCACCGTGCGATGGAGCATAAATTAGGCATTACTCTTTCTCCTCCTTCCCTTCTGCCAACCCTCTTTTTTACTCCCACTGTGTGTCTGAGTGGAGGTTAATATCCTATAGTTTAGGAAGGCAAAATGCAGGGTTCACTGGCAGGGGAGCAACTCGACAGCTGTGCGTAGTACAGTATAATGCCCTTTTTCCCAAAGCAATAGACCATTGGAAATCAGGTTTATGTTATGCTCTCTTTATGTCATCAAACCAAATTTGCTCCTCTCATAAGCCTGTCTACTGTGTGCATGAACAATGCATGTATTTTCTTATTGATGCATACTGTGAGTTGGATGTGGGGCGGTTGCTCATGAATTTTTAAAGACGCATGCCTATAGAATATCAGGGCGGAAACGGTCCGGCATGCTGCGGGTTTAGAGCTTTGGTGACTGGGAGTGGGTGCGTCTAGGAACCTCAGGGAAACGCAGCACTGCCCAAATAACAGGTCAGCTATGATTCATGGGAGCATTCCTCACAGCCGTGTGGTGACCGTGCTTAAATAGCCTGTACAGAGCAGAGATGCATTTCTGTATCATTTATTAGCAACATTTATTTTATTGGAATTTATTCCATATTTGTCATTTCACTGTTGTGGGCTAGCAGCGAAAAAAATGTAGATTTCCCTGAATTGTACCTAAAGACAGACAATGCTGCTATTAACCACTTTCAACCTGGCATCATACGATGAAGTACAGTGTAGGATCTTCAATATGAAGATTTTATTTATCTGTATTGTATTTTTCACCAAAAAACGCTGTGTATTTTCTGATTGAAATATTATGGTCTGGTGTAGTGATCAAACTTGGCGTTCCTATTACATACCATGTAGTCCTACTGACCTTTTTCAAATGACATACATGTACAGTATTACACACTGTGCTATCATCCACTGTACATCAACTACATACAGCTACCAGCGTGCCGTTTCTCTGCTTCTCTCTCTCTCTTACCATTCCACCATCCTTGGCTTGCATTGTGTTTCTCGGCGTCCCCCAACCACTGAGCATGTGAGCTTCTGTGATTGTGTTTTTTGGCAGGCATTGCTAAGCCATCTAGAACAGGATTTGTTTGATCTGTTTGTCTTTATCTCTGTATCTATCTCTGTGTACCCTGTCCCCACAAAAGCAGACCAAGCTCACATATCATATATATACTGTATTGTCTGTATAGAACAAGGATCATGTTGGTCGCTCATCCCGAACAGGACTAATTTCTCGATAACAACAAGCAGTCCAGTTTGGTATGCTTCTGTGTGTTCTCGTTACCTATCTTGCACTATGCTAGCACTGCCGAGGGTGTATAGTGTGTACATTATATGCTGCACTCTTATTTTTATATATATATTGTTTTATTTTTCTTTGATGATAAACATTTCTTGTTGCCTTGAATATGATGTCTTTCCATCATGCTGCATCTACTGTACTTTTGTTTCTCCTTGTCCTGTAACCTGTTCTTAACTGCTGTACTGTCTTTGGCGCCTGAATTTCCCCTGTGGGATCAATAAAGATCTTATCCCATCTTATGTGCATAGACTGCATGCAGCCAAACACAAGGCCAAACTCCAAAGGCAGCGTTATCAACTTACAGTAACAAAGCTCACTTTAGCACATCAGTGGTGATGTATATCACTGTAGCCCAATATAAAAGGATGAAAGAAAACAATTCTCCCACTATATACCCTGAAGAAATGTTTTCAATGTACATTTTAATATTTAGGCTATATTATGTAGGGGCCCGTTTAAGAGATAACTGATGATTAATTTGACCAACTGTCTGAAAGCCTGCCTGTGAAATTGCACAGTGAAACTACGCTGTAAATAGACTCTGGTTTGTTTTTTTTAGCTTGAGAAGTAGCTGTAATGTTTTAACAGCTCTTATGCTGCTCGTGCCCGGTTTATATCTTATCATGTGACCTCATCCCCTTCAGTTATTGGATCACATTTTGTACTGCAGGTGTGCACGTGTGCGTGTGCATATGCATATCTTACATAAATGTTTCGCTAGGTTGTCTGCTTAGTACAATAACCCTTTTTTGTAGAACCACAACACTTTGCTTACATTCACGCTGTTTACTACAGTTGCGTTTGCCTGTGATGACAACACAGCAGCAGCTACGTTCCAGAAGACGTGACGAGGCAAGGCTTCTCCTTATGTGGTTCTTCTCACCACAAAAACTGAGCTGCATGTGAGCTCGACTATACTCGTCTGGTTTCTAAAGCACAACTGTGTTCCAAAGGACAGTGTGAGCCTAAACACAACACAGATCACAGATCAGCACCACATTGTGAAATACAATAAAGTCCTCTGTACGTAGCACATGATGTGTTGATTGAGCAATGTTGGTATATAAAAAGAAAACAAATAGACGGTGAGCCTGTTTTTATTTCTGACATCTTAGAGGGAAGAGAAGCTGCTAGCATCAGCCTAATGGCATGTTAGTCCTCTGCTCCAGACCACTCCAGAAATAGGGGTTGTTGTTGTAAGGTGATCCACGAGATGGATGGAGCCATCTCCCCTCCTCCCTCCTCTCTCGTTTCTCATTGAGACTTTAGACTCTAAAGTCTCTTAGAGGTTCTCCCAGGTCTCTGAAGTGTCTGTTATGTGATTAGGGCATCAGCATGGCTTGTTTAGAGATTTTAAAAATGTTGTTGTGTCTGTAGTTCTCTGTTATGGTTTTACATACTGTAGGAGCTTGTCTTGAGGTTGAAAGTATAATCATGTTTTAGCTTAGTTTAGTTTATTTGCACATTTTCTAATGCTTGCAGGCCTTATGGGGGGCGTGCCCATACAGAGCACGTTACCATTGGGAACGCATGGCCATTTGAAACATGTGGCCATTCTGAACGGGCTCATAGCTTAGGCCCTGGAAGTGCTGCTTGCAGTGTGCGTTGCGTCGCAGTGGGTTGTGAGCTTGTAGATATGCTATTTTCACCAACTAGAGGTTCGGGCCGCTACGCAGCCCTCACACCTACGTCGCACTGTCAATCCGACCAATATGTCTGAGTCATAGTGTCGGGGGGCCTTGTCAGATACCCGTTTTACCCGTCTGTCTGTGTCCCTTTTGTGCCTATATACAGGTATGGAGATCTCTGTATCTGTCAGTCCTTTTATGCCCGTATATGGAGATCTCATCAGTATATGCCCATATATTGGTATGCTCAAATATGGGCATATCAGTTGGATGGGGGGTTCCATCATATATGCCTATATATGGACATATCGGTGGGATTGGCGGTTCTAGACAAACTGCCTATCATTCTGAACGACTCGGTGGTGGGCGCCGCACTCCCTTGAGTCCTTGCCAATCCGTGGGCATAGCAGTCGGATCTGTGGCGGGTTTGTTTATGGTTAAGTCTGAGTGATGATGGGTTGTGATGATGGGCCAGCCTGCCCACCATTAGTCAATTTTAATATAGGACACACCCGCCAAGTGTGAATTTGGTTGGATGAACGGTTCAGACAGACAGGCAGACAGACAGACAGACAGACAGACAGACAGACAGATAAAGATATTCTGGGAATTTATAGATAGCTTAATTTGCAGACAGCTGTCGTCCACACTGGCTCATCAGAAATGGCACTGATCATCTTCCACTGACAAGGATGCCATCTTCTCAGATCACAACCCTGTGCTCTGATTTTGTTATTAGGACGAAGTTGGTGTCTGCATGTGGTTCCTGCACCTTGTTTGCATTATGTCTCTGTCAGGGTTTCATTGTGCAAGGACACATTTTAGCTGCAGTGAATTATTATTCGACTCAACAGATAGCAGTGTTTTTGAATTTATTATAAGTTGATACATACTCAGTTGGCTGAAACATGATTTTGATGTTCCTCTTTTTTTTATTGTGTAATACTTTTTTTTGTCAAAACATTAGCGTCGATATTGACTGCTGGTAACAGCCTGATATGCCACAAAATGGGTAAACCAAATGTTCTTGAGACTTATTATTACCAGCCACGACAGAGTGCTTGGTATTGTTTTCACCTTGAGTCTGCGTGGGGTTTATTATGTCTGTGTACACTACAGTGTGGTCTGGAGGAGGGACAACATGAAATACAATACAGGTCTCCGTCCGGACGGAATTGAACCAGGGACACTGTGATTACGTGGTCGGCGCTCTATCTAGTTGGGATGCGAAGGAGGACTCAGACTTTCAAGTTGTGTTTTGATTGCTTTGACTTTTGCTTTTGTTACACACAGCAGCTGCTGGATAACTGTACAACATTAGCACACTAAGAGTGAAGGATGGCTGGATGCTGGTGGTTGTTCAGCTGCATCTGTCAAAGTCAGCTTTCAAGTCTTCTCAATCTACATTTATTTGTCCTGCCTTTGTACTGTGGCTTTGGTGTTTTACTGAAGTAAACAAAATCTTTCACTACTAAAGACATTTAGGAAACTAGGAACTGGTGGGGATCTTATTGGAAGTAAACACATATTCAGTCCCATCAATTAGGTTGTGAAACTCTCCCTATAGCGTTGTGTGTGTGTGTTCTGTACATAGACCTGTACAGGTAGGTTAAATAGCGAATCCGATAGGGTAAAATTTGATTTAATCATTAATTTCTTTGTGAGGTGGTTTTGATATTAACGCCAGAATCAACATAGTCGCTTGCATGTTGAGGCATCCTTTTTTTTAATAATGTTCAACGCAAGTAAAACCATGCTGAAACAACAAAATCAACTCTTCCTTTCTGGTGTTTAGTTAGCATTCGCCAGTAATGTCCCCCCCACAACTGTTTACTGTACATATCTTTCTTTCTTATTACTACTCGTGTATATGATTTTCTAGTGCATATTATTGCATATTATTGTTTGACTTTATGTCTCGATGAATTGAATACACAGGACCTTAACCGGAAACAAGCCCTGAGGGCTCATCTGGGTTATCCTTTTAGCGTTCTTTTGTATAGATCTGTGCCACCGTGCCTCGTTTTTGCAAACTGTTAATAAAGTATTCAGTCAATCAAAAGGAAAGTACTGTGAGTGAAAACATGGTGAATAAATTCAGTCGAGATGATATAAATATCATTGGAAGTATGAATCATAGTCATAGACCAATATAAAAAATGCAAACAGAAATCACCAGAAATTATACATATTATTGAATCTGAACATTTAGAAGAATCGCAGTACAGACATGCCAAAGACATAGCAATTACTTGTCTTAAATACATATCAAATTGGCATCTAATAATCCATATTCAACATTCAAGATTTTAAAAACGTTATTGTCCATCACATAGTAAGTGATAAAAAGTTCTCTTTATGTTGTTGCTCCCATAAAACATAAAACGCATGCAAGAAAAAATAACATTGTATCAGGTAGTTCCTGACAACTCCCGTCCCTAACAGACACTGCAAGTCATTTTGATTGAGCAAAAGAATGGTGCGAGGAAGTGCTATAGAATATAAATCAACGTTTAGCCTTTCTTCAACAAAAGGAAGTTGTTTGGAAACATGGAGATGAAAGCTCTGAGTGAAGACACCAGAAAGCGTGAAAGCCAAAATCCAGTCAAAGCTTTTTGAGAGGACGGCGAGGAAACTAGAGAGCAGGGTGATGACAGGAAATCATTTGAGAGAAGGGAAGCCGCTTAAGTTGAGACCAAGCCATGCAGAACCAGAGTCCTGCGGAGTCTGAGGGGCCACGCTGTCTTCCTCCTGGAGGGGAGCAGATTGAAGGACAGGAGAGAGACAGAGAGACACATGGAGAGAGAGAGAGGTCACATGTTGTCATTTAAATGTTACTGGTGTCCTCAGGCACAAGCCTCCTACTAATTGAATGGATGAGCGATTCGTGTCAGCTTTACACATCATGTACTGTTGGTACTGTAGCTAAATCATCTCAGTTTTCCTGCTGCTGTCAGTGTTGCTGCATCATCCTTTTATTCATTCATTTTATATACTTTTTATATTTAGGTTGTGAAGATGGCATATTTTATTGTTACACACTTAAAAAACGCCACATTCAAGCTGTACACATAACATC
This sequence comes from Gymnoscopelus microlampas, assembly GCF_963454915.1. Classification (NCBI taxonomy): domain Eukaryota; kingdom Metazoa; phylum Chordata; class Actinopteri; order Myctophiformes; family Myctophidae; genus Gymnoscopelus; species Gymnoscopelus microlampas. The sequence goes on from NC_139957.1 coordinate 29,811,743, forward strand.
CATAACATATTGGTCTCAATTTAGTTTACATACATACATTACACACACACACAAACACACGCAGCATTGTTTTCTTCTTATTGACAGACAGTGTGTGTGTATATACAGACACGTGCACACGCACACACACACACGCGCGCACACACACGCACTCATTCATTCATCACTATCAGTAAGCTGATGAACTACTGTGTGTTCCTCACACCTCTGGGCTGTCAATGTGAACTGTATCCGTCTGGATGACAGATTGTATCCCTGAGGTGCTGAAGGTGAACATTAGATAAGCGTTTAGCTAATTCACAGGTTCCATGACGATAGAGTTAACCTCATCCCTGCTGTTGTCTAGGATAGATGAACTCTGCACTGACTGGACTAGACCAGTGGTTCTCAAAGTGGGGTCCCGGAACCCCCAGGGTTCCTTGAGGGGGTTCCAGGGGGTCCCCAGGAAAATGTGTTAAAACAGCATCACAATCATTTTAACCATATTTTATACGTTGGCTATTCAAAAATAGCAGATACAATAGCTCGCAGCGCTTGTACATCTGCTATTTGTTAAACAATTGCAAGAAATTCTTTTTTTCTCCTTTTCTCTTTTTTTACACAAATCTTCTCTTCTGGGGCTCCCTGGCACGAAGTATTTTCAGATGGGGGTCTGTGGCCCAATACAATATCAATTGAACCACTGGAATAAACTATACTGTACCTACCGTATGCTCATTTCATTTCCAATTCTGACTGTAAGGCAAAGATGGTCACAGTCACACATGGTCACAGGCACCCCATGTCTATAAACATACTTATAATGCATTGTAATGTGCATATAGTACTGTCTAATTATAGTTATAAGAATTCATAAATACTCATAATGCTTTATAACAATAGTCATAACATAAAGAATTATATAATTACTTATAAGGTGAAGTTTCATACTACTTTAGAATTGCTGGACACACACAGACAATTGTTTTAGCAAGGATCATAGTCTATTATAATTCTCATAGTAATACATTATACAAAATGTATAATGTATTATATTCACTGTTTTAATGCATTATAGTATGATTATAAGTCACTATAAGTGGTCAATGGGTACTTAAAGTAAATTAATTACATTCTTAAATTTTTATCCCACGATTTTGTAACGCCTATTTTTTCACCCAGTGCAAATGCCTAAGCATGTACTGTAATCCTGGGCACTACCGTCCCTCTGCCAACCTAGGGAGGCCAGGGCCGAGCTCATGCCTCCTTCAATGCATGAGAGCCAACTGACCTTCTTATCACCTGACAGGGGAGAGTTTCCCTGGTTGGACGTAGCGCGTGGAAGGAACACGTTATTCCAACCAGTTCCCTTCCCCTCCATCAGGCGCCCCGGCTGGCCAGGGGGAGGCAGTATAGTGACCAGGATTACTGCATGTTTTCTGTGAGGGTACCTACCCTAGGAGACACGGGGAGAACATGCAAACTCCACACAGAAAGGCCCTTTCGCCAACCCCACCTAGGGTGTGGGCACTGATAATTAATTACATTCTTGAAGGTGTAGGGCCTACACCTGTAGGCAGAATCATTTTGTGGTTTTCTTGCATATATTGAATGCTATTTTTAAACTTTGCTTAAAGCAGCCACAGTACCGCTTACAGTATATATAATATACTGTAATATATATAATCACATTAGAATGCATTATAACAGTGATTATAACGCCTTATACAATTATTATGATGTATTACGATTATGAAAATTATAATACACTATGATGTTGGCCAAAATGAAAAGTCAGTGAATGACCAATAATCATGAATTATTATGATATACTTGACCTTATAAGTCACTATAAAAGGTGGTATAATGTGTTATGATTGCACTTTGAGTACTTCTGAGTGCTTATATCTGTAATTTTACAGTGTTATAAGACAATTACGATGTATTTATTAGACTTGACCTTATAAGTAATTATACAATGCTTTATAATGTGTTTTAATAGTGTACTAAGCTGAGTATAATGCATTACAAGTATGTTCATAATGCATTATAGACATGGTATGCAAAGCAAGTGTTACCAAACTATTTATAGAGCCTAGTTGAGCCGCATGTACTATGCTTATACTTCTGTTTTTGAATTTGATAATTAGCTGTGTAGTTAATCATAGAAGCGCTGAACCACAATTGAATGGCCAAAATGTTCTTGTCCTTGTTTAGGGAAAGGAATTCCTTGCCAGTTATGTGGTTGTAAACAACATGGTTATGTAGATGTTACTTCATTATTCGACTTAGCTCTCTCTCTCTGTGTGTGTGTGTGTGTGTGTGTGTGTGTGTGTGTGTGTGTGTGTGTGTGTGTGTGTGTGTGTGTGTGTGTGTGTGTGTGTGTGTGTGTGTGTGTGTGTGTGTGTGTGTGTGTGTGTGTGTGTGTGTGTGTGTGTGTGTGTGTGTTTGTGTGTGCGCGCTTACACGTGTGTCAAGTCTTCTTGTTTACTTTTCAATAAGTGAGACTCCTGCTGGCGATAAGCCTGTTGATTAAACACTTGTGTTTTTAACTCACCGTATCATTACCCAGCATCCCCAACACACCCTTTTACCCCAATGCTTCTGAACATTTATGGAAGTGCCATTCTGGTGCCAGTACAGTATGCCACAGTAAAGGGCAAGGAGGCAAAGGGGAATTTTCTGTGGCTTGGGTTTTGAGGTTGAGGTTTTACTCTGCCTGTTTATAGGCTGCCCCTCCCTCTCCTCGGGCCTACAAGCTGTCAGATAACTACTGTAGTAACATATTATTTCTATAGTGTTAACTGAGGAAAGGTGTGGCTCTCCGGTACCCCATATGCTAACCAGCTGACTTTATCATAGGCTAATACATAGGCCTTTATATTTTATTTAACAACTTTCAACCATATTTAAAAAATACAAATAAATAAAACATTTCAAATAAAAAGTACGTCTCCCGAAAAATGTCTGACAATGCATTCTGATGCCATGCATTGTAAGCTTGTAGATTGGCTATTTTTTGCTAATCATCGTACAACAAAGTAAACGGCTTAATTGTTGCAGGCAGCACATTCACCAGTATTCAAGAAATATACAGTATGTGTCCACATAATATGCAACATACAGTATCTGTCTCGAGTATTGGAAGCAATCAAGAACTGCACGTCTTTAGGATATATCCATAGCTACAGTACATTGTCATGTAACCTCTCAAATGTTCACCTTCAGCCGAACAGTCATTTCCAACCTATTCACCTGGAGTCTTTTCTGCTAACTAGCTAACTGTATCATAGGCGAATCATTTTTCTATTCTATTTAACAACTTTCAACCTGACATCCATATTAACTCCATCGTTGGATGGTCTCTCCTCCATCTCTCTGCCTCCAGTGAACAGAGTATCTGCCAGGCGCGAGCCTCGGTCATGGTCTACGATGATGCCAGTAAGAAGTGGGTGCCCATCAAGCCTGGCCAGCAGGGCTTCAGTCGCATCAACATCTATCACAACACTGCCAACAATACCTTCAGAGTGGTGGGCGTCAAACTGCAGGATCAGCAGGTGAGACCTTCAGACATGGCTTGAAACCTTTGTACTACACAGAGGATAGAGAATAGCAACTGCATGTGGATTCCTTATGTTGAATGAAATATTAATTCATAAATATAATTCAGTTTTTCTTTGGGTGCCCGCTGGCCTAGCGGTCCAGGCGCATACCACATATAGGCTCTAATGCGGGTTTCAATCCCGATCCCGACCGCCTTTGCTGCGTGTCACTCCCCGTCTCTCTCTCCCTGTTTCCTATCCATCTCCACTATCTACTATCAATAAAGGCAGAAAAAATATATACTATATATATAAAATTAAGTTTTAATATTTGTATTTAAAACTGAATTTTATATATATTTGTGTTATGAACATGTTTCACGACTGAAATTGATTACATGAAATATATGACTATGGATTTATGACTACTTATGACTACTGTGATGCATTGTAAGCTTGTAGATTGGCTATTTGAAGGATTATGTGTCGCTCTTTTAGAGAGACATTTTGTTGAATAGCTGAATATAAGTTTATATACACTTATATCTGTCTGTGATGTCTCTTAGGTGCACAAGAGACTGTGATATTCTCCCTTCTTTTGCAAGCATTTTATCTATATCTGATATTGTTGTGCTGTTATCTAACTTTTTCCTTTGTTTCTTTTTCTATTCTTAACTCATTCCCTGCCTAGAACGACTAAAACGACTTCTGTCCCATAAGCCATGCCTGTCTAGAACGACTAAAACAACTTTTTTTTTTTTTTTTGACCCAAAGACCAAGGAGATATGATTTTTCGAAGATCTAGACTCCCATCCACTTCCTTGTTAACTTTAAACTTAAAAATTCTGTATCTCGGCTCCTGAGTACTTTTTTTTTTCAATGAAAAATCTTCGCAGTGGGCAAACGCGGCCAGAAATAATTCAGGCAGTGAATGAGTTAAGACAATATTGTGCAAATCGTTGGAGCGTGTAGGGAAAAACATTTCAGACACTCTTTCACGCCTGTTATCTCGTGATGTGACAGTACAGTTGAAGTTGTAGTTGCGTCCTAGAGGGTTTATCTGTTCTTTCCTCCCTGTCTCCTGTCCTGCCCCCACCACCAACCCTCTAAAGGTGGTGATCAACTACTCCATAGTGAAGGGTCTGAAGTACAACCAGGCCACCCCAACCTTCCACCAGTGGCGTGACGCTCGCCAGGTCTATGGGTTGAACTTTGCCAGTAAGGAGGAGGCCACCACCTTCTCCAACGCCATGCTGTTCGCCCTCAATGTCCTCAGCTCGCCTGACAGTGGAGGTATGTTTCCTGGCAGTTCATTTATCTGTCAGTCATGTGGCTTTAAGCCCACTTCAAACCAATGATTTGCAACGAGACAAAACTGCTTCAAACAACTTTGCTGTATGACGGTGTCGCGGGTCGGAAATAGCATCACATTTTTGAAGCGTTGTGAGATGGTTGATTGACTTTTTTTGACGCATGACACCGGTGTACAACGGAGCATAAGTTTAACGGAGCACAGCAGCCTGAATTTCCCCCTTACTTGTAACAGACTGTGTTACAAGTAATGTCCATAATACGAGTTCAAAGCACTATTAGTAGTAGTAAGTAAATGAAGTGTAAAAGACTAATAAGTGTGTTGAGTGATCATAGTATATACAGTTTTGAAATGCACCGTCCCTGGTTAGCTAGGTAGGATATATGTCTATATGTTGCAGCCCAAAACAGAAATATACAGAATCTAGAATATACAAAAAATAATGGATTAAGATGTATTTGCGAATGAAGTTATAGAATATACATACATTAATGCAGCAGAAAAAATAAATAAATTAGCGACCAAGTAAAGTAAATTGCGTGTTTAACACTGATCATGTATTTATCCTGCTGGGGTACTGTGCTCGTTTTACATGGTACGTTTGTGCTTTAGTTAATCTCCTGGAAGTGATAGAAGCTCTTTTTACGTGGTATGGTTGTATGTTAGTTAATCTTCCGGAAGGAAGTAATACAGTAGAAGGTCTTTTTTGTACGTGGTGTGGTTGTATGTTAGTTAATCTCTTGGATGAAAGAGATAGAATCTCTTTTTACACGGTATGGTTGTACGTTAGTTAAGCTCTTGGAAGAAGAGACAGAAGCAGTTTTTACCGAGTATTTTTGTACGTTGGTTAAGCTCTTGGCAGTGGTGTAAAGTAACTAAGTACATTTACTCAAGTACTGTACTTAAGTACAATTTTGAAGCATTTTTTACTTTACTGGAGTATTTCCAATTTTCAGTACTTTTACTTCTACTCCACTACATCTCAGAGGCAAATATTATACTTTTACTCCACTACAATTATTTGAAAACTTTAGTTACCTAGTTACTAGTTCCCACTTCAGCCTAAAGCTCTTGGATGAAAGCGATAGATGTTATTCTAAGACATTTTCAAATGTCAGGGTCAAATGTAATGGCCCAATTCCAGGGAAGATGTGTATTGGGCTATTCTGGACTGACATGTTTTATATGTAGCCAATTCATTATTTTATTCAGTGAATTTTCACGAGTCCAGTTTATTCAAATGTATCAGGCGAGATGAATCAATCACAGCACTTCAAGTGTCCAGTCTCCTTTAATGAATCCGACACTGCTTTAAATCAGCATAATCAGATTATTGTATTCACGTTGCTTGAGCATATTAGGTTCCATTGTCATGGATACACGTTTAATCTTATGCTATAACACTTTATTTTCACAATCACAAAAGAGCTTAGATGTATGTGGTACAAATGTTAGAAATAGTCAGAGAGATAGCAACTGTTTTGAGAGATTAGGGATAGAAATAATTAGGTTGATATTGCACATTTGTCTTAGACAAATTTGTCTACATACAAATAAATACTGGCTTCAGCTATCCCGCAATGTCCCTATTGATTTAATGGTCTATTAGAGCTGCTGTGTGTGATCTCATCTGAGCTGTATTGCCCTCTGCTGGTTATTGATGCATACTGCAGATAGGCTTTACTCTTTGTTAAAATAACAAAGCTAAGAGAAACCTGACAAAAATACTAATGTCAGTTGGAACTTGGAAGCTCTTGATTGGGGAATCTGTGATACAATTTCATTCCAAAGTGTTTATTGTTGCAATACTGTCAACCTTAATAAAAGTAAAAGTAGTGCCTTGTGGTCTGGAAGTGCCTTGTGGTCTGGATAACAATGGAACCAGTATTTGAGGGACACGTGATTGTTGAATGTGCAGTATTTAAGGCTGCTTTGAAGATGTGACCCATTATACGTTATGTTGGGACTCAGACCTGCATCTGAGGCCTGTCTCTGCCCTTACTTTACTAAACAGCTCTGGTTACAAGCTACTTTTAAGCTGTGTGTGTGTGTGTGTGTGTGTGTGTGTGTGTGTGTGTGTGTGTGTGTGTGTGTGTGTGTGTGTGTGTGTGTGTGTGTGTGTGTGTGTGTGTGTGTGTGTGTGTGTGTGTGTGTGTGTGTGTGTGTGTGTGTGTGTGTGTGTGTGTCAGCACACATTTTTATGTCCAAGTCCAGGAGGTAATATTTGTGAGCGTGTAGCTCCGGTGTCATCCTGTTCTGTCCTGGTTGCTTTCCTATTGGTGCGTGGCCCGGCTAAAATACCCCATGGAGCCTTCCTGTCTTGCCCCACCATGCTCACATGCTGCCTCTACCTTTTTGGGGGAGCATTTGGATGTGGCACCATGGGCCTCCTCGTGCAAACCCAAGGTGTCTTGGAATACAGCGTCGCTCCTGCATGCAAAACCTACCTACCTCTACAGTCACCGCTGTCCGTATTCTTTCCTGTCAACCAGTGCCCCTGCCGGACAACCAGGCTCCTCACTTCCTGTTGTCCCAGTTAGCCGCCTGACATCCGGCACAGGGAGTAACATTTGCATAGAAGTCTACGTATCATAAAGCAGTGCTGGTATAGAGGAAGCGGTGACATCAGTGCAGGGGACAGTAGGGCCGGTACGTCGGTACTGCACAGGAGGGTGCCTCACCATGCTGACTCCAGACATGTCACCTGGTGTTCTCAGAAGAGTTTCTTCAGCCATTATCACCCTCAGTAAGTACTGTAACAGTCAAGAAATGTAAGCAGTAGCCACAACAACATGTTGTCTTTGGGAATGGCACGCTTGTCAAAGATAACTACATTAACCCTGGCCGGGGCGTCCCTATTTTGGGAACATTTAACCAATCAACCATAAAAAACTAAAAAGAGGAAAATATTTCAAACAAATTTGCTATTTGTCCGACAAAGTATGTAGGACTTAATCGTTGCCCATGACCCCATTCTGTGATGTGAAGGTGATGATATACATTACATTACATTGAACCTGTCCACAGATCCAATGAAGGTGTGGTGGATATCTCTGTTATGTTACTTATTTTCTTCTCTGAATCTGTCAGAATCTGCTTTTCTAATGAGAAAAAGTATTGGGACGGTCAACAGAGATATGCAAAACATTGAACTGAATATCATGCCTAGAATAACTTCATAACAGATGTATTTGGCTGGAGGTTTGAAGATATCTCGCCTTCCCCATGGAACACAAAAAGATAGGAATAGAGAGAGTGTGTGTGTGTGTGTGTGTGTGTGTGTGTGTGTGTGTGTGTGTGTGTGTGTGTGTGTGTGTGTGTGTGTGTGTGTGTGTGTGTGTGTGTGTGTGTGTGTGTGTGTGTGTGTGTGTGTGTGTGTGTGTGTGTGTGTGTGTGTGTGTGTGTGTGCGCGCAAGGGGGGGGGGTCCAGCTCCTGGCTTCACATCTAGGGGAGCTGTTGATAGCAGTTGGGTATTGATCATACAAGCATGCCTGCATGAAAACGGAAAGAGAGAGAGAGCATCATAGACAACAATCTCCTTGGCATCACACACAAACACACACTCAAAAGCACACGCATACAGTATACAGTATACTACACAGCAGCACTGGCCTTGTTTATTCCCCCGTGTTCTCCATACCGTGGCTGCAGGCCTGATCAAGCCCTCTCCTCCCCTGGGCTGTCTCTTTTTCCTTAACCTTTACCATAGCAACAACTATGTCCACATCAGTCAGTAGAACCCACACACACGCATGCATGCACACACGTGCATGCAGACACACACGTGCACACACACACACACACACACACACACACACACACACACACACACACACACACACACACACACACACACACACACACACACACACACACACACACACACACAGTGCTGCATAGATCAGGAAGATAATTGTCTCCTTAACAACTGTCTCGTTAATATGTGCAGATGGGCTGTGAAGTGTTTATAATCACCCCAGGTTGTGTTTAAAGACTTAAAGCTTTTTGGTGAAAAGATTGTGATGGTTAATGAGAGATGGCAGTCGGTCAATGCAGTGAACACGTTGACTGAAATCATGGCTATGTAATTCATTTCAACTGTGTCTCGTGTTTTGACATGTCATATTTGTTTGACTCTGGCATTGCAGCAGCACAACATCAACATTGTTGATTGTAAATATCCATTAAAGCGAATTTGTGTTGATGCAACAAAACCATGCTGTTAGTGTTGCCGTAAACAAAGAAATGTATCTGGGGGCACTTGTGCTGGCACCAACATATATTATCAAGCTTCTCAGAATAGGAGAAGACAAGACGCTTTAAAACACTTTGCTTAATCCTAGAACAGCAGTGTGTTCTAGGAGTTCTAGGATCAGCAAGCAGTGTCTTTTAAAGCGTCTCTCTTTCTAATGATCTGAACAGCAAAACTTATACTAGATTAGTTCTGTTAGAATATAGTGCTTAGTAGTCTATGTAGATAATTAGTAATTATATCACTGTCCCATCTCTCTCCTGGCTTATGAAAAAAAGCTGATTTACAAGCTTTTTTTTAAACACGCTTCAGTTCAGTTTTTGGCAAGCGACACCGCGGTACGATGAAGTATAAATGAGGCTTTAGATAGAGAATCTCTGTGCCACAGTGTGCAGAATATTTGCTAAATTTAGTGTGTAGCTGTGCCAGCGGAGCAGATAATTACCATGAGCTAACGAGCGGAGTTCAGAGGCATGTCATGGAGGGGAAATGCATCTCCCAGGCATCTTCTCTCTTTCTCAGCGTGCAGCAGCAGCAGAACAAAAGGATTCAGTCAAACAAGTCGACTACAGCAGATGAAGCACTGTCTTGACACACCAGACCAGATTTCTAATAATCAGCGCCCAAATTGACACTTAAGTCCGATTCATACTTCGGTGCGTGCCGAGAATGACAGACCTACAGTACAGTAGAAGCTCACAACTACAAGCTTGTGAGCTTGTAGGTCTGCTATTCTCTGCCATTGGACCATAAATTAGGCTTTACAGACAAATACAGACGTTTCAACAGTTATGCCGTCAAAGCTGGTTTGTGTTGAATCTGCGGCATCCTTATTTACTGTAGGCTAACTCTTCCCTCATGTTGACTAAAACCACTGTCCCACCCCACTGCCGCTGTGCTCCAGACACAGCAGAATGGAAACATCACCCACGGGTGTTCTTGGTGTCACGGTGGGCGTTGAAGTTGAAGTTTAATGACTGGTATGCTGGCTATGTGTTAACTGCTCCCCCTGATGCTCCCTGTTTATAGTCAGCTCAGAATAGGGACTCTAACTTTGGTACTCAGCAGGGGCCCCCCCTGCTGAGTGAGGGGGAGGTGGGGGGTGACCATCACTCTGCACGGAGGTAACAATTTGTTAGTCACCTCAGGTCAACAAGCACATCGCTAAACACATCACTTTAATGATAATATATTTTTATGCATAATCTCTAATAATAATAATATTAATAACTTTTTATATTACTAATACTAATTTATATAGAGCCTTTCAAAAACTAAAGGACACTTTACAATTCCAAAAATAAACAAACTATTTGCCAAAAGCCTGAGTGAACGAGTGACTTGAAAGAGTCCAATGTTGGCGTCTGGCGAATCTCCATGGGGAGAGAGTTCCAGAGGGCAGGGGCTGCCACACTGAAAGCTCTATCGCAGAGGGTCCGCATATTGGTGTGAGGGATGGCAAGGAGCCCTAAGTCTGAAGACCGCAGGTTCCGCACTGGGGTGTAATCCTGGAGGAGGCCTAACAGGTACTGCGGGGCTTGGAGTGCTTTTATAGATGAGGAGGAGCAGTTTGTAGGTGATGTGGAACTTGTGGAGCTCGTTATTGAGCCTGGCTCTTTAGCCGACTGGCAACGTATGCGCCATCGGATCCAGGGTTCCCGGGTTCGCCTCCCGGCCGAGACTACTCTAGTATCTGTGTAATTTGGGGCCCTTTGCTATTTGCAAATTTATATTGTAATATAAATCTCTTCTATCTGTGTTGTAAGTGTTCATTTGCTACGTAATTGCCCTCCCTTAATTCAATTACTCTGGTTTCTATACTGCTGTGGTTGAAACTCCTGTGGTTAGCATCATTAGATTATGAACAGAATAATAACAGCTTGCTTGGCCCTCCAGGGCAGAGTCACTGTATCTCATGTGATGCCTGCTGAGGTCTGCTCCTTCATTAAACTCTGCCTCTTACACGACACTCATGTACAGCATCTGTATAATATCATTTCAGAAGTACGATGACCAGTCAGATGACCATTCTCAGACAGAATCTCACCCACTACTCACCCTGGCACGTACAGAGTGCAGATTGAGTTGTTTCACTTGCTAATTCAGTTGTTTATTCTAAAAAAATAAAATAAAACGTGTTGATCTCAGGCATTCGGGTGGCGCTGAGATAAAGTTCCGGCCCTCCACTGCAGACTATTGGGTTTGAATCCTTCACGGCGCCTCGGGCTTGGATGGGCGCTCCCATGAACACAATTGACCCCGTTTGAGGAGGGTGAGAAGCTGGTCGGGAGAGCTATGTCTTGGTGCAATCTCCTTCAAGGTGCCTGTTCAGCACGGAGAGGAACTAGGTCAGATCGTGTGTTCCTCCGCACACGTTACACCTTCCCGGTGAAACTCCTGAGACGCGTACACTCTCCCACATAACTAACTGTAGGGGTTAGCAGTGTGTGGGGAAAATTGACAGTTGGCATAACGACTAAATTGGGAGAAAAAGGGGGGGGAAAAGAAAGGTTTGGGGGAAAAAACGACAACACCATGTTACTCTCTAATCACAGTGACTTAATTTGTTTACGTTAGTGTCCTATGCAAAATAATACAGGATACAGACAAAACTATTTGCATTCATGGGTCAGCATACTGTAGAACACATGAACAGCATAATTATAAAGGCCTGCAAACTTCTTATTTCAATCAATCTTATTTATTTGGTGTGAGGACTAATGTATTCTGTCTTGCTAATTGATGTAAGGGCAAAATAGGATATGGTGTTACAACAACAACAACAACACAACAATGTGGGCACAATGATGTGGGCTCTAATGTAAACAAAACCAGCATGATGCAGCTGATGCTGGATCACGCTGCAAAGAGTTTAATGAGGTGATTATTACAGTCTGGTAGAGAGAGAAGAAAGGTGGAGGAGGGAGAGATGGATGAAGGGATGGAAAGAAGAGAAGGAGAGCAGCTCATTATCAGGAAATGATACCTATGGATATTCAGTGGAGGAGAAGAAGGGAGGTTTGTTTGTGCTTTGCTAATGTAAAAATGGTCCTGTTGCATCAATAAACCACATCAACCCTAGCGTTTCTATTCTGGGGCAAACATTCAGCGAAAATAGCAGATCTACAAGCTCACAATGCATCGAGGTGGGAGGGATCAATAATGAAAGAATGTGAACAGGAATGTGAGAGGTAGATAAACCCCCTAGCACTCCTCTTTCCTTGTATCACTTTGTTGCTACTGTAGTTACACTATGCAGATCTACTTTGGTTTCTTGCTCACGTGAGTCTTGTTATTTAGATTTGATTTTGCTTTAACACAAATGTTAGGAATGTTCATTGGAAGGGTTTTTTGCATTTTGTTTAGACAGCTGATAGGTTTGATGACCTGGTATCCTAGTTTTCTTTGCACTCTATGTGTGCAACTGTTTACCCTGTCGTTTGTTGACTAGGGTCCATGCATAATTTATACGGAGCAAGAAATGATAAAGAGAAAGGATAAAGCCTGATTTATACTCTGTCATATGACGTATCACACACAGAAAATAGCAGATATACTGTACTGTACAATCTACAAAGTTCGGCACGCGACTCCATCATATGACTGATTATGAATTAAGCAAAATTGTGACAAACATTGGGTAATACATGGCAACATTTGGGTGGAGGTGGAAGTGACAGAGGTGAAACGGAGGATGATGTTGAGAGAGGGAATGGAAGAAGGCAGAGAAGGAGGGAGGAGTGCAGATGGATGTCACACCTCAGCTGAATGATGACACATGACCTCACCTCAATTTATAGAATTTACTGACTGTCAGTCAGTGTTATTTCTGTTGGGTCATATCTGGTCTCTCTCTCTCTCTCTGATGTATTCATGTACATTACTTTTTGACTTTGCATAGCGGCTACTGCAGAGATCGTGTTTGTGTGAAATTATTTTTGCTGTTATGGTCTGTGATGTTACATTGTTGAGGTTGTTCATGTCTGACCACCTCTTCACTAAAAAATTCTACGAGAAAAAGGGCTATCTGTAAACAAAATGCCCAGACTCATTACCCTTATTCTTTTATTACTCTTATCATCTAGCCCATTGGTTCTCAAAGTGGGGTCCGGGGACCCCCAGGGGTCCTTTTGGGGGATACCAGGGGGTCCCCAGCAAAATTAGTTAATAAAGCGTCACAAAAATTTTAACCCCATTATCCATATGTTATACTTTGGCTATTCAAAAATAGCAGATATACAAGCTTGTAGCGCGTTATCGAGTGCCACGCTACGAGCTTGTAGATCTGCTATTTTTGAAAAATCTTGAAAATGTGTGCAAATATAAAAAATAAAAAAATGTTTAAAGGCGAACATTTTTAACACAAATCTTTGCTTGGGGGTCCCTAGCACAACATATTTTTAGGTGGGGGTCCATGACCACATACATTATCAATTTGGGGGGCCTTGGCACGAAAAAGTTTGAGAACCACTGATCTAGCCACATAATTCAAAGCAGAGTGAGCAGATTAGTCTATCATTCTGCCTGTTGAGACGTTATTAGGAGAATCCACTGGCTGATGTTTTTCAACTGGGTGCTACGGTCGCCTATGATCATATTATTATTACCGGTATGTCTCTTACAGGTCCAGTTGTCCAGCGACAAAATGGTCCATCCTCAGAGGACGCCGATGCACAGAGGAGGTAAGGAAACCTCTGACCAGAGGTGGAAAAAGTACTAACATTACTTAAGTAAAAGTATCAATACTGCAATGTAGAAATAAAGTAAAAGTCCGGAATTCAAAATGTACACTTTACTGCATGTCATCCCCTCTCTCTTTCCTGTCTTTCCCTGTCTTGGTGTAAAATAAAGCATAAAACAATGTAATGATAATAATAAATACATAAATAAAATAAGCTCTATAGCAAACAAAGGCTTACGATATTAACACATCTTGTCAACATGATAATCTTCACAGATCAACACTTTTTTTACAATCGAGCCACACAGGAAATGAATATACATTTAAAAAAGGCGGCTTAAAAAAGTCATAGAACAAAACATGATTTTATGTTAACCACAGACCTTAGTTTCTGCATAAATTGAAAATCCTATGGTTAAAAGCTTTGGAACTATAGCACCCATAGTGAACTCTGACCGTGTTTAAGCACTACAAACTGTAAAACGCTATTGGCAGTGATCGTGGGTGAGAAGCTGGCAGGGATTTTGTCCTTGCACTAGCGATTCGATTCCCACTGGTCACTCTGTTTGGCATTGACAGGAACTGGGGAAGATAAAGCAAACCTCTGCACAGTGGTGTTAAGTAACTAAAGCTCTATATATATTTTGGCTATTTTAAAATAGTCGATCTACAAGCTCACAACGCATCGCATCGCGGCGCGTTGTGACCTTGTAGATCTGCTATTTTCAAAAGATTTTTATACATTTACATACATACATTTCGAAAACTTGAAATGGGACATTCTGCATAATGACTACTTTCACTTTTGGTTCTTTAAAGTAATACTAGGTAACGTTTTCAGTAAAACTAAAGTTAAATTGTATATCTTTTGTGAGTGGCAAATGTTTCACAACACCCACTCCATGAATTTCACCCCCGAAAGCCTTTTATTTATATATTTTCTATTGAACGCTGTCTAGCATGACTTTCCCTCGAAAATGACGTCACCTGGCCGGAAAATGGAAGCGGAAATGCACCAGGTTCCTGTTTGGCCAGGAACTACCGTGCCGGTTTCCTGTTTGGCCAGGAACTACCGCGCTAATAACAAAAGGAAACTCAAGCTGATTTTAAGAGATTGTATGATTTGAAGAACGAAAAAAAAACGGAAAAAGAAAACACAGCTCACGGTAACTAATGCTCCACTGGCTAAGAGAAACGATCCACAGATCGTATAAAACAATTAAAAGAACGCTTTTTGAAACACTTCCGTCTTCCGGTGAAAACAAATGGAATTATGGGTGACGCAGTAATAAAGAAACGGCCTGCAGTGACGGTAATGACCAGCAGAGGCTGCTAAAAGTCGTTTTTTTGGAAATCTGCACAGAACAACTTTAAGTATATATTGATGCCAATACTTTTGTACTTTTACTAAAGTAAATTCTGAATGCCAGACTTTTACTTGTAAACAGAGTATTTCTACATTGTGGTATTGATACTTTTACTCAAGTAAAAAATGTTCCACCACTGCCTCTGCATTCATTGCACTCTCCTTCCTCGCTGTCTACTCTCCACAAACCAACAGTGGAAGTTGGCAGTGACAGGGACCACCCAAGTAGACATTGCTAAATTGGGAGAAGCTTACAAACAATTGTTTGAAAAAACAAAAAAACACAGACCACATGTATTTTTGGAGTACAATAGAACACATCAACAGAGAACTGCAATTAAAACACTGAATAATAATAGAAATATTTTAACTGTGTCATATTCTTTCTTGTCTGTAGGATGATGGAACAACATCAGATGCAGGCGCACAAGGAGAGAGAGCGACGAACATCAGGATCAGGTGAGGCCTAAACTAACATGCCCACGCCTACTGTACCTACATACATACTGTAGTGTGTACACACACGCACTCACACCCTTCTTATTGAGGACAACTCCACACCTTTGGCCTGGATACACAAACGGACACACTCGACGACACAAGACTGTCAACAACAAACATTTGACAATGCACTTAAGTTGCCAAGCGACAGATATTTACTCTGCTGTAAACAGTGCTCAATACTTTCACTCTGCAAACAGATGAAGTCATCGATTATGTCAGAGTCCCAGAACGCTGTTTCCTATGGAAACGTCGAAATCGAACAAGGGTGCAGTACTGTAGCTCCTAGATGTGTGTGTTGGATCCGCCCTTTAGGTTCACCCACTTCTTCCTTGTTGGTATGCTGTTTATGCTGTTTGCTCGTCCGTGCACACCTGCCAACACTGATTATGACCCCTTAAACACCATAAACACAACCATAAATACCCTCCTCTTCCCCTATCAGTATTTTTATTGTATTATCCTCCCTGCCCCTGCAACATGCCCTGCACTCCATCTTGTTCTTCCAGCTACTGTTGGTGGTGCTGGTGAAATGTCACATGCGTTCTGGCTCAGTCATGTTGCATTCTGCTGCTTCTTTTAGTTTGACGCTGTTTTTTAAATTATTTCTTATTTGCTGTTGTTTGCTTCTATTTTTTCGATTGCTCCTGATTATTTTATTTTTTTCTCATCGTGCTCGGTTGCTTGGTTGATTGCTTTTCATTCTTCTCACGTTTATTCTCTTTTTCTTTTTGTTTTTTCTTTGTTTGTTTGCCTGTTTGTTGCTTCCCTCCCTTCGCCTGTATCTCCTCTTCCTCTCTCTTGTTTCTGCCTTGCACTTTCTCTCTCTCTCTCTCTCTCTCTCTCTCTCTGTCTCTGTCTCTGTCTCTGTCTCTCTCTGTCTCTCTCTGTCTGTCTCTCTCTCTCTCTCTCTCTCTCTCTCTCTCTCTCTCTCTGTCTCTCTTTCTCTCTCTCTCTCTGTTTCTCTCTCTCTCTCTCTCTCACACTCTTTCTCTCCTCTTTCTGGCCGTCACAGTCGTTTCCACCCTCCAATACAAAGTGTCCACAAACCCCGTCCACCCAGACACTCCTCCTGAGTACAGACAGTTCCGTGCTAGCACACTCCCACACTCCCTGCCTCCCTCCTACGTCCGTGTGGCGTCCGCCTCCCCTCCTTCTTCCTCGGCCTCCTCCTCCTCTCCCTCCCAGGAGAGAGAGGGTGGCGGCTCGGCCAGGGAAAAGGCCCAGCTCTCCTCCCAGCTCTCCACCTCCCTGGCCTCGGCCTTCTCTCCGGTGCAGACTGGGGTGAACACCCAGGGCCGCCAGGTTCGCCAGATCCCCTTGTCTCCGCCCACGGCCGCCCGCCACCTTCACCAGCACCACCAGGACATCATGCTTCCCCCTAAACACGGCACCTGGTCTGCCTCTCACATGCACCATTACATGTACGGCCACGCGCCCCCATCATCCTCTCCCCCTGTCATGATGGCCGTGCACGTGAAGCAGGGCCTGCCTCCGCAGCCCGTCCTCCCCGTGGCCCTCCCCCTGCCGCCGCTGAGCTCCAGAGCCAAGCCCCCTCCGCTCGACCCGAGCATGGCGACGGCCCCCCACCAGCACCCCCACCACCAGCCCCCGCCTCACGCCAATGGCCAATCGGAAGACTACTACTCCCCCCATTCCCAGCACCTGCCGATGACCCCGCAGTACTGCGAGGCGGTTCCCCTGCCTCCTCTGACAGGTCAAACGGCCCCAGGCCCCGCCTCCAGCCATCCCCAGTATCCATCCAGCTTCCACCCTCAGCAACAGCAGCAGCAGCAGCAGCAGCAGCAGGTGTACCAGCAGCCCCCCTCTTCCTCCTCACCCCCCTCTTACACTGCCATGTCTGACGGGGGCTCACTCAGGAAGACACCCTCTCCCCCCGTCCCCCTGCAGGGCCCCTCCGTGGCCACCAGTAAGTATGATGAGGAGAGAGGAGGAAGGAGACTCTCCGCAGAGGGATGTGTGTTTGTGTGTATGTTGGCGCAGACACGTGCACAGGTGGGCGCTATTGAACTTTACCCTTCCACCTCATGATTAGACATCTCACTCATTACATTATACAAACCCACAAGAGCCTAAATGTTACATGCATATACATCAGCCCTGTGAACTAATGACAAGCCATGCTGAACATGACCTGATCATTACCAGTTAGTGTTAACCAAATCATAGGGTATGTTCTTTTATCAACCAATTCATAAATGTCCCACTCTCCCACTGATGTGCTCTTGAGCAAGGTACTTAACATCCAACTGTTGCCAAGTACCTCCCAGAGGTGCGTGCGTGCGTGCGTGCATGCGTGCGTGCGTGCGTGCGTGCGTGCGTGTGTGTGTGTGTGTGTGTGTGTGTGTGTGTGTGTGTGTGTGTGTGTGTGCGTGCGCATGTGAGTAGGAAGTAAGCTGTTAAGCCTTTCCTGGGCGAAAAGGTTAATAAAATAATCTGTTTATTTAGCTTTTAACGTGTCCTCTTTGTTTTGTCCGCTTCCAGGTCCCCCTGTCTCTGCAGGTCACCCATCATCTCTGCTGTCTGTGGCCCCACCTCCAGCCCCAGCCCTTGCACCCATGGCCGGCCCTCCGGCCCCACCACCTCCTCCCGGACCCCCGCCTCCGATGGCAGTGCCGCCGCCCATGCCCCCTCCACTGCCTGCCTGTGGAGGGCCTCCGGGAGGGGCGCCTGGACCTGGACAACAGCCCTCAGGATTGGCTGCTGCAATAGCTGGAGCCAAACTACGCAGAGTACAGAGGGTATGTATATCTGTCTGGTGTCCATAATCTCTTCCCTTAGGACAGTGATTTCAAACCTTTTTCCCCTTCTTTGCATCTGACAAAATCTGAGATCCCCACATTTGCACATAAATACACACTATATACTTCTCATACACACACTATATACCTATAAACAAGCACTATATACTTCTCATACACACAATATATACTTATAAACACGCACTATATACTCATACAATGAATAGCGTTGCAACGTGTTTTTTTCTTGGGGGGGGTGTTGCATCCGAACAGACAAGGCCTCGCGCAGCCTCATGCGGCCTAACCCCCCTGTGATCTTTGGCTGGACTCCAGGTTGGGAAACTGCCTCAGAGGATGATCACACCGAGATGTGCCACTAGTAATGTTTCGCCAGCAAAACCACTCTTGCACTGTGTGTTGGGTTTTTCTAGCAGTTTCTAGACTCACATAAAATTTACAATATTCTCAACTTTTCAGCGCAAGGCAGTGAGTCGCTCTGTTCCTGCCTGTTTTGATGCCGGTAGATGTGGTAGGAACAATTTCAAATGCAGATGAAAGTTTAGTATTAGACTCAAGGCGATGCGCTGTTTTTAACGCTTGTGTATCTTCTTCATTAGAGAGGGAGATACCGTACTTTGGATTCTAACCTCAGATTGACATTTGACCGAAACACAAAGGGAGCAGACATTCTTAGCTGGGACCGGGGTTGTTTTCAGTCACTCCTAATCCAGAGAGTAATATATCAGAGTTGAACTCACAAAAGACGTGTCATACACGATATGTGGCTAAAATCTTGGCATCTTACAAACAACTCCAGACACTGTTAGTCTATTTCTGATCTTTTGGTTCCACCCTCTCTGTATTCCGCAGGATGAGAGCAGTCCACCTGGTTCTAGTGGTTCCAAGTCTGACTCCAACCGGTCCAGTGGTGGCAGTGGAGGAGGTGGAGAGGGACAGGGACTGATGCAGGAGATGAACGCTCTGCTAGCGCGCAGGTAAAACCATTACAGAACCCCCAATAAGATAGGTGTGTAGACCAATATTGATACCTTAGACTGGTTTGTTTACATTACACTTTAAGATATCCTTTACAGGCTCATTTATTTTGTCACTGTTCACGATTATATACTGTAAGCTACTTAACCATATACATCACTCTCAAGAAGGTAGTTTTAACATATTATGTGTTCACCACCAATCAGAGGATGGTCTGCTTACGTCTCTTTTTTCATGTCTATAACGTTCACTTCACAGACGGAAAGCTTCAGAGAAACCAGATGAGGTACAGTATGTCCCTAGTTCTTGTCTAAAAACACTTTGTTGTCTTGTCTGTGAAACTGTAAGGGCTACACAATATAATCCCCAGGAAGTGTACCATGTTTAAAAATCATAAAGTGTTTTGTCATCATCCAATATTCTTTCCTTTACAGGACGACTCCAGTGGCCGGAACTCGACAGGTACACTTCTTCAGCTGAGTTTTGTAGCCCGAGTCTTCTTTCCATAAAACGTATATGTTGGATTTAAAGACCTGCTTGAAATTGTCCCCCCAGATGCTGTGAAGAAACCATGGGAACGATCTAACTCTGCAGAAAAGTCATCGTTGGTGTCAAGGTCAGTAAATGGGTAAGAGCTGAGAAATGTCTACTCTGTAAGCTCAATGGAAAAGAAAGTGTGAGACCATTGTATGAGACATGATGGGGATGTGGTCCTCAGCTTTCTCTGTGGGTGCTCCGGCCCTGACGCACCCACGGAATCAGCATCTACAGCGCTGTAATTATTACTTTCAACATATGGTATTCAAACAACATGAATGATTAAATGGCATCCAGACCAAAGTCCCTCCTTTTCACCAACTTACCGTAATTTTCGCACTATAAGCCACACCTGAATATAAGCCGCAGCAGCTAAATTGAATGATTTGTACATATATAAGCCGCACTGGACTATAAGCCGCGGGTGTAAAATCCCTAGATTTAGGAGGTCCCCTAGTGGCCGTTAGCTATAAGAATCCATAGATAAGCCGCACCGTTATATAAGCCGCAGGGTCGAAAAATGGGAAAAAAGTCGCGGCTTATAGTCCGAAATGTACGGTAAAATGTATTCCAGTCAGTGAACGCCTATGACCCAGCGGGGGAAGACCCATAACACTCCATTATGCAGGTTTATTTAAACTACTTATGTGGCATTCCTATGGGTAGGTTAATATAGAAAGAATAATCAAAATGTTCCTTTTTCATAAATATCGAAAATCTCGAAGATCTACAAGCTCGTAGAATAGATCCGCTATTTTCCCAGCACAACATCATTGTATGATATCTTTTGATGTTTTGTGTTGCAGAGTGAGACCCATCGGTAGCACCAGTGATGCAGACACAGAGTTTGACAGGATGAAACAGGTTTGTTAGCCAACCTTATTTTTTGGCAAATTGGAATGATATTATACATTATATACAGGGGGGGGGTTCTTTGTCACTGCACTACCGACTCCTACAGGTTGGTTTAGGGTAAGGAACAGAGTGTTCCTACGTCCTCCCAGTGAAGCTCCTCACTGGCAGAGGCAAAAGGGAGGCAGACGATTTCATGAGTATGAGAGGAGGCACATAGTTTCAATACCGTCCTTATGACCAGTCAGTCCCAAAACCAACCAGTAGGGGGCAGCAGACTGAGGAAGACCTTGGTTCTAGAAACATCACCTTTGATGGTAATTTAATCAATATCCATGGGAGCATGTAGTTGTAGACTCTATTTTTTGGTTTTAATGTTTGGACGTACATGCTTTTATAAACTTATCGCATTATACAGTACACCCAATACTGAAAAAGAAACAAACACAAAGTTTATGCTTTTTCAGGAAATCTTGGATGAAGTTGTACGTGAATTGCATAAAGTGAAAGATGAGATAATTAATGGTAAGTGATTCTCAACCTTTTTCATTTCAAGGACCCCCAGTTGGATATGCATAGCATAGGCAGCGGAGCCCCATTTGATATGATTTTCATCTTTGGAACCACAATCTACACTGAAATCTGCAGTGTTATTTTAAATCTGAGTTACAGAACCATAAGGGTCTATTTGATTTCTAACCATCAATAATTTAGCTGGGGACCACCTGGAACACCCTCAATGAGCCCTGGGGGGTCCCTGGACCTAACGTTGAGAACCCTTGGTGCACAACATTCGTTTGCGTATTGTATGAAATGCTATTACCAATGGCAGAATAAAGTAATACAACCTGAATACCTAAAATGCTAAAGCTTTTCAACTCCATTAATAATTCATGGCTGTCATTCTTTCTCTGTACCATGTTAACAGTGTGAGTTCAAGGTCTAACTGTGAAAAATAACACAGGAGCAACTTCCATGGTCTAAAAATTGCACTTTTCTTTGACGTCCGTAGCCATCAGACAAGAAATTGGCAGAATCAGTACGTCCTAATCTCACGGGAGCAACAGATAGAGTGGAAGAGCAGGGATTCGGAGCTGGAGGAGGACGGACACACAGATGCACAGACACGAGGACCAGGGAATGTTCTCTCAGCGTTTCTGTGACCTTGTGCGAAAACGTTGCCATGATTCAAGTTGCAGAAATGTTGTGCCAACATTTTGAGTCTGCTGGACAGCAAAGTAGAAGGAATAAGCAAAAAAAAAAGTGAAGGTTGATTTATGCTCTGTCGCGCAACCTTTTCGACAAGCGTCGAGGTATAAGTTAACCTTGATAAGGAAAAAGGACTGACGAAAGAAGGCCAGAAGAGAGAAACGAAAGACTGTACAGAGAAAGTAAGACTGATAAAACTGAGAAGAGGATGTGAAGTATGGAGGTGGATGGATGGCGGCTGGGGTGAATATGGACACTCGTGCCGAGTTTGGTGTTGTGATGGTCCTCTCTGTGCACCTATAAACTCAGTCAGCCCAGTGTTGCAACTCTCTGTTCTCTGTTCAGTCCGAGTCTTGAAAAGAAAATATTTTCGTTTTCTAAGTTTTTACCGTTTTATTATTTAAAAAAAAAAGAAGAAGAAAACCTGTGGTGGTGATATTGATGACAATGATTATTTTATTGATATTATAGAAGGCGAACGGAAACTTGCACACCATTAATGTCAACCTTTTATATTTTATATTGTTATTTTTATTTAGTTTATCCCTAGTAGTATGATGACAAGCACAATACGGGCACACATGGTGCTGCAGACTCACCTTTCCTCCCTCAAAGCCTTTTTATTACCTTTTTCATACTGGGATTGTACAGCACTTTTTATTCCAGAGAGTATGTTGCAGAGCATATTGATAAAAAAAGAAAAATAAATTATTAGTGTTCAAACCATACTTATCCACTTAAAACTAGCTCTTTTATTCTGATTGGACATACAATATTGGAACAGTGCAGTGAAAGTGTTGATAATGAATCAAGGGAATCATAACAACTACAATCCCAGTATGGTCAAGGTATTTCATTCTACATGTTTGGTGTGCGAACACTGGGATAATTCTCAAAACAGACCCGTCACTGTAAATGTGCCACCTGGTTTTACCTAGATATATAAAAAAGTGTAGTAGCAACTATTTAGTCATCCTATGCTTTGTGAACCTCCCGAGTATGCATGAAACCCTGTCTCGATAAATGAGTTTTTCATTTGGTTTTCCTAAAAAGATGAAAAAGTTAAATGCTTAATTTATAACCCATTGTATGGCAGTGTCGGTCACCAAAAATAGCAGATCTAAAAGATCGATAAGATGAGACACCGTCGTATGATGAAGTATAAATCAGGCTAAAGGTGGTACGTTTGCCATAGTGGTTTGTTTCCATGAATATTCCCCCTTTCTATACAGTATATTAAAAGGTTGAACTTTAAAAAACGATAGCTATGTGAAAACATAATGGGTTTGCTCTGGCAACACGCAAATATTGCATAGGTAAAAAAACAATGTGCTGAGAATTAAAGGTATGTGATGATAGCTAAATGTTTCTTTGCAGGGAAGATTTGCTGGAACATTGGTTGCATTTTCTCCATTCTGTCTGCTCTCGAAAACGTTCTGATTTAAAAGCTGGAAGTAAATTCATTCAAACAACATTTTGACCTGCCAGTTGTCTACACAAGCTACTGTTTCGTTCTTTCACTCGCATCTACAAAAGAAAACGTTAAAGCTGGTATAACTTATTCTTCAAGTCAGTTAAAGTTAAATAGCTCCATTTTCAGATACAGTAGTAAGCATTGCTATAGTGTCTCCCCATCTCCTCAGTTCTTTAGTAAACAGAAAATAGAATTTCAGGTCAGGATAGAAATTGTCCTATCAGCAATGAACTCCTTAAAGATAAATCTCTTTTTTTGCTATTTTGTCTCATTTACAATTTCAGTTGTCCATCCTGTATGAGTTCTCTTTACTGAATGGATAAAATTGGTATCCTACCCTGAAAAACTAAAGAGATAAGAGGCAGGGAGACCCCCCGTTACTGAGCAAACACCCTATTATAGCAATGATTACTCTGAATATAGTAACACCTATTTTCTCACACACACAAACTGAATTTGACCTTGAATGCTTCTGTTCTGATTGTGGTGAAACTAAAGACCTGTCATCACAAGAAAGGTACTGTACATCACAAGACGCTTTCAAAGTATGTCATATCAAATGTATTATGCACTCTTATTCAATAAGATAATTTATTTTTCACAAAGCTGCTTTGAAAAAAATCACACATTTAAAATCATTTAAACGGAAATAACAATCAAACTTCTCAAGTATGACAAATGATTAAGTTACTCTGACATCAAAATGTTTACAGCTGACACCACAACAGTTCCAAATGGAAGCAGAACGGGGCATCACTGACGAAAGGCTCTTAAAAGGTAGTTTCAATGCTCATTACCATCTCCCTGCTCTGCACATACTGTATAGAAATAGTACAATGGTAGTTTTGCTCTGATAGTGAGAGCCTTTCATAGATATACAGTTGTAGATTCACAAGGAGGTGATTCTGTGTGTGCCTTGATTTTCATCCTCAAAGATTATATATACTGTATATTACAAAACCAGACCTAATGGCTGCCTATAAAGCACTGGTAGTTTATAGACTTTGTAATAAAATATCAATGATAATAAAATTCATAGAAGCAGTCAAGTTTTAGTAAACACAAATGCATGTGACATTTGCCCCACAGCCAAGTGGGGTTCTTCCTTTCGGTAAAACAAAATCTAATAAAAATAAAATAAAATCCACTTCCTTCTTAAGTCTCAGATAACTGGATATTAATTAATAAATAACTTATGAGACAACCAAAATGACAGTCCTGCATAGTAGCTTGTTCATGTTTTGTTCACCTGAGAGCCTACTGGACTGAAGGAAATTGGTTACTCTTTGGCCTTTCACAAGGCAGCGCCATACTGCAAATATTGATTATTTGGTTGCATTTGAATTCTCCACCATATTCCCTGAAGTGCATTCACATTCATCCGTCATGTCTTGGATGTCCTACATGCTTTGATATTAGCTTTAGGACAGTGATGAGTGCAAACATACAAATGGGTGAGGGAGAATATGTTGGGTTGTACTCGGGGGAGGAGGGGTGTGGTCATATCAATTTACATTCCAATTTGAATAGGGGCATAAAGTCAAATTCAAATCTATTCCTGTTTGACGACTTTGTATTCCCGTTTGATTCTGGCATAGGGGCCGATGCTGTCATCAAAGACAAAGTCCCATAAAACACGGGTCCAGGAGGTGTGCTGCGGCAGGGAGTCGTAGTATTCTGCTGCAATTTGTTTCACCTGGTGAAAAGAAAGACACATGGTTATGCTATATATTGTTATGGTTCATCCTACGACATAAACGGCAGATCACAAGTTCACAACACGTTGCATCAAGTGACATCGCAATGCGATGTGAGCTTGTACATCAGGTATTTTCAGCTATCCAACCTGCCTTTTCAACTTCACATACCTGCGTATCAGAGCAGGCTTTGAGAGAAACAAGGTCAAGTTAACTCCTTATTTCACAGTCAACTACAACAGGCTGATGGGAGGCATTCCACTGTTTGTTGGCCCCACATTTACATCCAATCAGTGAGTGTGCAGGAGAAAACATATATTCTACAATGGTAAGATCAGTGGTGGAAGCAGCAGAATAAGCATGGCCTCCCGAGACCCCTAGCGGGGATTTTGGGGCCCTCGTCTTTCTAGCGTCAGAATTTGGGTCATTTATGATTCTCTAGAAACGTATCACTTTGAGGCTGCAGTTAATCAGTTATAAAGTCTGTCTTTTCACTTGATAAATGTTTGCATCCCTCCCAAGGGTCTTTCTGTTTGACTTCCAGGAGAACAGAGGCCTGTCTTATTTGCAAAAGGCCTGGTACTAGATGTAGAGGGAGCAATACCTAATGTAATTATCTCTCCCTACCATTATTGGGTAATAATTATTGTACAAAATCTAGACTTATTGTAAAAAGTAATGTGAATTAGATCATTGTTTTAACGAGATTATGCCTAATATTTCAGTAGCTGTAAAGATAAGATAAAGTTTTTCTATAATAAACTACTGTTTCACAACAGTTATAGGGTCTCACCTGAGGTAGCTTGCTGCCAGGGATACTTGGGAAGTCATGATGTTCCATATGATACCCAACATTGAATGTGATCCAGTTCAGTGGTCCGTAGTAAGAATATGTCTCATGTCCCTTCATGAACATGTAATGTTCTGCAATGAAATGTCCAGAGAAGGGATGCAGCCCCATACACAGGATAGAACCTGCGATTAGATAAACAATAGGCTTCATTCCCCACAGATAGTAGATAAGAAAGTCCACTGTGAACTGAACCACGGCATTCTGCACCTCTAGTTGAGAAACCGGTTTAGGATTGACCACTAGGGGGCGCAGAGCATAGAAAAGGGGCTGGAGGAACAGCCATAGAACCTTTCTGGCCGGGGTACAGAAGAACCATCCTTCAACATCCGTAGGGATGTCCACATCCAGTTTGTCCCCCCCCAGGTACCGATGGTGGTCGATGTGGTACTTTTTGAAAGAGGCGGAGTAAGGCACCCCGATAGGCAGGTTCGCCCACATGGCAAACCAGCGGTTCCACTTAGCCAGCTTGTTGCCAAACGCCACGTTGTGAGAGATGTCATGTATGGCAAGGGTCAAAGAGTGATTAATGCAGCCCCCAAAGGCATAGGCCCAGAAGAAGATCCATTTCCAGGAGAGGTTGTGTACCATGTAGCAGGCCAGGAGCTGGGTTAGTACCATGCCCGATACCACCCACTTCAAGTGGGGGTCCGGACCCATCAGGGACTTGATCTCTGGATACTTGGCTGAGGAGAAAGGTGGTGGGAAACATAATGAGAGAGGGAGATGGTTGGAGACAAGAAGATAGGTGCAGGAGGGAGTAGAAGAGAGTCAGAGTGAGAATGAAGAACAGAGATGAAGTTTTAGAGGAAACATAAATGAACAGAGAGAGAGAGGGAGCAGTCATGAATTAATTAATTAATTAATTATTGTTACAGTATCATTTAACCTTTGTGGTAGTAATATTCTGATTCACAAGCAATACTATAATTGAAAAATAACCATCTCTCTTAACTCGGATATACAAACAAGTCACAGAGACACAATGTAACAACAATATAGTTCCAGGCCAAGGAATTGTCACATGTATGTCAACCAGTTACAGTATCACTTAAATATTGAAACAAGTGGAAATTCATTTCTAGTTGTCATGAGGAACCATAAGTCAAACAGACCAGTTGTAACTTGTATTTACACACAAGTTCTAAGAGTGATAGTAGATCCAAATATGGTCTGCTTCTTTGCTTTAACCTCATTTGTATGCCTCTGTGCAAATCCTCTTTTACTGAGCAACAAAACAAAAGAGATTCAGGACACTGAAAACTGGTTTCAGTGTCCAGAGACGTTGTGAAAAGGTTTTCTAAGAGCAAGTTGGACTCCACCCTCCAGGCCAACCCCTCTTTATTTGGTTAACTTTTAGGTCAGGTCATTAGGTAATTATATACATAGACCTTTTTAGCACCTTGTGGTCAAATTAAATAATCACTTTTTTAATTAGCATATCAGCTTAATTTCACATTTCCTCTCTTTACCACCAAATTCAAAGGTTTGGAGTTGCTGAGGTACCCTTATTAAACGAGAAGAGAAGTTATGGTATTTAGAAAGTATTCTGTAAAGCACCCGTTTTTTTATTTGGCAATTGACAATCTTCCTTGGGGGGTCTGTCACCAACAATGCTTCCCCTCTCACTACCATACAGGCATTGTATCTGTGTTTGCTGTGAGTAGAGAATGTGTCTTGTTACCTAGCAAGCTCAGAGGCATTGTCAAATGCACCTGCTATCAGCATGTTGACATTGTTTTATAAGTCAGAGAAAAGGATAGGCAGCAATTGATATAGATATAGGTTTAGGTTATTTCCACCTGGGTAGTCAGAGAGAAATTATGTACTTTGGTGTTTCATGGAGAATAAATATTAATCTATGGGTAACCTCGTTTTACTAAGATTTATAAAAGGAACGTCACAGGACGACACTGTAGCATACCTAGTGAGACCTTGATACTAGGCTAAACAGGTTCCATTATGTTATATGATCTTGTTTTATAATATTCTGTGTTAGGCTACCATGACAGGAGAGGAATGCCCTACAGGGATGTCTATGTTTAGTGTCCTTTCACTTATATTAGGACTGTTGAAGGATATTAAAGAGCATGTTTGAGATGTTAAGGCCTACTCAAGATGACTATTAATTTAATGTAATGTGTCATGATTTCCCCCCAGCTTCTTTAACATTCAATTACAGGCTACAATCAATTTTCCTCTCACAACTCAAATTATGGAATAACGTTTTAGCAACTGAAGTGCCAAATCAGAGCAACCTAGATAGACATAATCATTTTGAGATATCATTTGAAGGTTAAAAAGTTTTGATGGAACTTTCATCGACTTTCATTTACATCCACCACTGATTTCTGGACTTGCGGCAGTTTTGAATGCATGAGTAGGCAGGCTATTGACGGTGGCCTACTCGTATCATCTATAATCTCAGCCTTCTCTGGATCAGGGCCCACTTGAAAATCTAAAAAGCGTTCACGGCCCAGCTGCCGTGTTAAGTGGTCAGATGGGTGGGCTGCGTGCATTTTCAGAGCATGTTTAGAGCATCAATTAATCGATTGTGTTCTGGCTTGGATCAATACTCAGTACTTTAAGTTCTTATTTATCACAATGAAAACTCTGTTTGAGGTTTTAAAGAACACAACGTTTTATTTATTTATCATTACATAAAAAAAGTATATTATTTATATGATCAATAAAAAAAATGCCAATTATTTAGGGGCCCACTTGCAATATCCTCACGGCCGACCAGTGGGCCCCGGCCCACAGGTTGAGAATTGCTGATCTGTAATGAGCCGAGCCTACCTCAAACTCATTGTGGACAGAAGATGACTGGTTCAGTAGTACAGTTTGTAAACTGGTTTAACCGGCTACGCTTTACAAGTAGGCTGGAGTCAGGGAAACAAATACATCTTCCTTTTAAAAAATGGTCAAGTGCAGAAGACACTTGTCTAAGTTGTCTTTACATTTGCGGGTTCATCTTACCCAATATTTCTTTTCTTCTGGATGTGTGAGGCTGGTCATTGTAGACCCATTCAAAGTCCTGTCTTCCACCCGATTTCCCCATGTCTGTCCTTGCTGTGTGTTTGGACGTGGACGAACAGGCGACTGACTGGCTTGTGTGAAGTGTGTGTGTGTGTGTGTGTCTTGTGTCATCAACCTTCAGTTTCGGGTCACACCCACACACACAGGTAGCTAAAAGGTGTAAGGAGCGATCCTACAAGCCCCTCCCATTAACCACTTAAACCCCAGCGTCGGTATTGTGGGGGAAACAAATAGCAGATCGATATGCTCACAATGCGAAGCCCACAATGCCAAAAACAGAAAATACACTAGCATTGAGCCCTGAGGGACTCCAGTTACCCATATGGGGTTTAAGTGGTTAATAGGGAACATGTGACAGTGGCACCTGTTCATATTTATGTAACTTGTTGCATGGACCAGGCAGCAAGACATTTGCATTAATAACCAGCAACAATTCATACCACTGAGTTGGAGAAGGAATACCCTGTTTGTTGGTTATATAGACATCAATATATATACATATATATATATATATATATATATATATATATATATATATACATATATATATATATATATATATATATATATATATACACATACATATATATATATACACACACACACACACACACACACACACACACACACACACACACACACACACACACACACACACACACACACACACACACACACACACACACACACATACAGGCTATACACATCTTCAACCGCTTATCCGGAGTCGGGTCGCAGGGGCAACAGTAGCCGCAAGCAACTTTTTGATTTTATTTTTTATATCTGGAATGCAATACCAACCCTTGACAGCCCATACATCCAAACATAAATGTCCTATCTGATTGTATTAAACAACGTTAAACTCACCAACATTGCAGCTGTACGGAAATCTTGAATTATCCTCTTTCTATCTGCAAAGTTTTTGTTTCATAAAAATCCACCGTAGACATGTTATGAGCTGCTTTCTGTCAATAAATTCTGTGCAGGTGATTATTTTTCTAAGCGTTTGAGTTTGGAAGCGCTTGTTTTCAATAACGCAACGTCCTGCTGCCTCCTAGCCTGGTTCCAGCCCATAGACCCCGCCCACTCTCTGAGTGAGCTCCTCTTGGTCTGGCATTATAATGTCAGCCTATGGCTTTTCGCGATCAAAGAGATACCTGACAAATCAGAGTCGGAGGTGGGAGTGGTCTAACGACAAGCCAATCAGTGAATATCTGCTAAAACAAGCTGTACGATGACGTCAGATGTAGGCGGAATCGTGAATCTCTTGTGATTGGTTTAGGGAAATTCGAATCCCCTCCCTCGCGGAATCGCGGACACTGCAGCCAAAGCCCTGGTCAGCCGGGGCGCCTGATGGAGGAGAAGGGAACTGGTTGGAATAACGTGTTCCTTCCACGCGCTATGTCCAACCAGGGAAACTCCCCCCTGTCGGGTGATAAGAAGCGGCCTGCTTGCTCCTCATGCATTGAAGGAGGCATGAGCTTCAGCTTGGGCTCTCCCTAGGCTGGCAGAGGGTAGGTAGTGCCCAGGATTACATAGGCAATTGGCACTGGGTGAAAAAAATGTGGGTTACAAAATCGTGGGACAAAAATTATTAAAAAAAAAAAAAAAAAAAAACTGCAGCCAATGTCAGACTGAAGCTCCACGCAGCTTCTGTCTGATAATCAGGCTAGCTGCCTCCTGCATTATGTGCAATTTCGAAACAGGTGATACGCAAGACCGTTGAGTGATTTCCAACGAGCGCTTCCAAAACTCGAACACTTTAGAAAAATAATCACCTGCACAGAATTTATTGACAGAAAGTAGCTCATAACATGTCTGTGGTGGATTTTTATGAAACAAAAATGTGTGTGTGTGTGTGTGTGTGTGTGTGTGTGTGTGTGTGTGCGTGCGTGCGTGTGTGTGTGTGTGTGTGTGTGTGTACGTGTGTGTGACTGTGTGTGTGTGAGATCATAATAGGCTATGAAGAGGCAGGTTCCAGTGTGTGGGATGTTTATAACAGTTGATGTGATGTGAGTGAGCACTGAGCTCTATGGATGTGAGTGAGTAAATTGATATCTGCATAGAATACAATATATAAAATACACAACATAATGATATATCTTTATAACCCATAATGTTTTATGGTCAATATTAAAACGTGTTTGGGGGGGGGGGGGGTCAAACCCATTAAACCAAATAGTGTGAAATCACGCGAGAGCTTTGAACCGGAGCATAGTGGCGACGAGAGCAGAACAACAGTGTGGACTGGAGCAGTGTTGCCATGTCCGCTTATTATAAGCGACTTAGGGCTTATTTTGCTGTAAAGTTGCTTGTAAATATTGGTAGTTGGTGGTTGCGTTTTCTTGGGCTTCTTTCTAAAGTGCAGTTGCTTATTTGGGCTTGTTTCCTAATGTTGTTTAAACCAGTGTTTCTCAAATATATTCAAGTCAAGAACCCCCAAATGAATATGTATTTGTCTGCGGATCCCCATCTGAAAATATGTTATGCCACTCCCTGGGCCAGGGACCCCCATACAATATTTGTGTTGTTAAAATGTATTCAAGATTTAAAAAAAAATAATAGCCAATGTATATGTTTAAAGGGCGAAGGCCCACATTTTGGAAATAAATAGCCAATTTAACACTGAGGTGCCCAGTGCCACTCTTCCTTGGTGCCCACCTATCCTGTTACCGTTTTCATAGACCTGGTTGCTTGTTTCTCTCTCAAAGCCTGGCAACACTGGACTGGAGAGTTGTGTTTTGTGTAGAGACTAGAGGAAGGAGGAACAGGCTGAGTTAAAGAACGGGGGGGAAGAAGCACACAAAAACACCGAAAGTGGCGGGGGAACAAAGCTTCGACATGATGGCGTCGGGGGATACTCTGTATATAGAGACGGATGGCTCGGAGATGCCGGCCGAGATCGTGGAACTCCACGAGATAGAAGTGGAGACCATCGAGACGACGGTGGTCGGCGGGGAGGACGACGACGACGACGATGATGATGATGAGCACCACCAGCCCATGATCGCGTTACAGCCGCTGGACACGGACCACCACTCGATCCACCACCACCACCAGGAGGTGATCCTGGTGCAGACCCGGGAGGAGGTGGTGGGCGAGGAGGATGACTCCGAGCTGCACGGGGACGACGACGGGTACGCGGACCAGATCCTCATCCCCGTCCCGGTGCCAGCCGTGGACGACGACTATATCGAACACCAGACTTTGGTGACGGTCGCCGGGAGAAGCTCGTCGTCGACGGGCCGGGGGAAGAAGGGGGGAAGTAGTGGAAAGAAAGCGGGCAAAAAGACTTATTTGAGCGGAACCGAAATGGGCCGAAAGTGGGAGCAGAAGCAGGTCCAGATAAAGACTCTCGAGGGGGAGTTTTCGGTCACGATGTGGGCATCTGGTAAGTTCAAGAGTCTGGGTTGGAATTCCTTCTCGCATTGTTCTCTCGGTGTGTCTGCTACCCCGCCACTGGGCCGCGTCTGGGCCTAGTCTTCTCCGAGGAAAATTTGAATCGTTTGCCACGTCGGAACCACTTTATATACCCCACTGTAATGTTTTTGTTTTTATGGGAAGCCATGTTTTATGTGTTGATGGGCGCCGCCATATTTCCCCGGTTTAGAAAGTATGGCGGCCCGAAAAAATGGCGTTTATTTGGGGCCGAGGAAGATGGCGGACGGTGTGGGGGAGAGAAGTGCACCGCTTGCTGGCTGTGGGGCTGCTGCAAGGCCGCTGTGGCGTAGTTTAACATGAGAGTCAACGGGAGGGGGAGGGGCCTGGTGGTTTAACATGGCATCAGTGGAAGGGGGAGTGACTGCTTTTAACATGACACTCAATCAGTGTTGCCAGATCTTGCGAGAGAAATAAGCAGCCTGGTTTGTGAAAACAAGCCTTAAAGAAGCGACCTAGGCCAAGAGCACTTTAAACATTGGCTATTTGAAAAAAGTGGAATATTTTTGAACATGTATTCATCTTATATGGGGTCTCTGGCACAAATATTATCAGATAAGGGGCTCCGAACAAATACATATGAATTTGGGGGTCCTTAACATGAAAGCAACATTAGACAACAAGTCCAAATAAGTAACTACAGTTTATAAAGAACCCCAAAAAACCGCAACCGCCAATATTTACAAACAACTTTGCAGAAAAACAAAACTCAATGCCCAAACTCGCTTATAATAAGCGGACATGGCAACACTGCACTCAATGGCAGGGGGACGGACTGGTTTAACATCAGAGTCAACGGGGGGAGGAGCCTAGTTTAACATGCGAGTCAACGGGCGGACTGGTTTGGTTTAACATGACAGTTGCAGTTCAGTTCAATCAGTTGGAGTAAGGAGGAGGGGTCGGTTAGACGGTGAACTACAGAACTGTCTACTGCAAGCAAACAACAATCACAAGACCCGAAGTCCCTCCCCCCCAAAAAAGGAGAACAAATAATTGCGATTATTTTATATTTTGTTCATATTGCAATTATGACTTAAACTGATTCACATCCTCACGGGTCTGTTTTTCAGAACATGAATATTGTTTAAAGAAACATTTAAAAAAAAAAAATATAGATAAAGAAAGGTTTCACCAATACTTGGATGAATTGCCCAAAGTTTGTGTTGACTTTAAAGGTAGGGTAAGTGACGTTTTGTTAAAAAGGTTAAAGTACTATATTCTGATAGTAATCATTGCTACAGAACGTTTGTTCGTCACAGGGTCTCTCCAGCTCTTTAGTAAACAAAATATAGTACATTTTCAGGTAGGTGACAAAGTTTAAGCCAATCAGGAGAGAGTGCTGAAAATGCATTTTCTGTTTAATAAAGAGCTGGCGAGACATGGGAGACTCCTATTACTGAGCAAACACTCTATCCACCTGTTTCTTGGCTGTGTGTTTTCCACTTCCCGTCGGATTTCATTGGATATCATTAGTCATCTGACCGGTTTCATTGGATCAAGACAGGAAGTGGAACACAGTGAAAAGCCTAGGAAACAGGTGGATAGCAGTGAGTACTATCAGAATATAGAGCTATTTAACACTTATTTTAACCAAAGAAAATCACGTACCCTACCTTTAAGTCTATTACATGCCTGCATCCTTTTTATTAGCCACAGACCTGAGTTTAGAGGATTGAGGATCAGTCTTCAATGTATAATCCTCTATAGATGCATATTGGATTTCCATCTGGCACACAAGTAGATACACAACACAACCTCGTAGTGTCACTGAGGGGCTTCTAACTAGTATCACAGTTATTATAGGGTTTATTGAGTTTGCTGTGGAAACGAAAGAGCCAGAACAAGGGTTCAACATATGTCTGTCAACTCTGACATTGCACACCAGTGCAAGTATTCTTCACTACTTTTGCAGAATGTTTGCCCCAGAATAATAAGGTCACTGGGGATCAAGTGGTTCATCACTGTATATAAACAGGTGTGAGAAAGTAGAAAGTAAGTCATTTGCCTTGGTTCCCAAGCTGTGTGGCCCATAGTCAGGGACCTATCTGCTGTTTACCTAGCATAAGGCAACGTGATGTACAAGTACACCCCTTGTACGTGATTCTAGTATGTTGCAGGGCCTTCCCCCAATCCAACCCTTGGTGCAGATTGAAAGCAAGGGAGGCATCGGTATGACTCGGAAAGAACCCTGACATCCCAGTCTCAGGGCGGACAGTGGGTTCATAAAATTAAATAGAATCACAGTCCCTTTACTTAAAGGTAGTGAAAGTGATATTTTATGGTTAAAACAAAAAGGTTTTTGTGAAAAGTTGAGGCTCTATATTCAGATGGTAATATTTGCCATCAGTGTTTGTTCAATAATCGGGGTCACTCCAGCTCTATAAAACGGAAAATGACAGTTATAATACTTACATTTTCAGATTTTCCCTTTTAGCACCCACATTTTTTTTTACCTCTCTTTTGCATACATAGTATTGTGCATGAGGCTCGTGAACTCAATCCCATTGAGAACCAATGATCAGTAAATCTGCAGTTGAGATTGAGAATAAGAACCTTACACGCACATGCAAGAAGGAGGGCACATTGCTATGGAGAATGGGAACCTTATAGTAGATGGTTACTATAAATGTCTGAAAGTCATTGCCACATTTTGTGCGAAGAAGTTGTGAAAGTGTTTATAATATTGTAAATTTTTTCATCAGTGAAAAAACTATTACACTGTTCTATTGTTAGGTGACACAATGCCTTTAAGAATGCATGGCATAAATAAGAATTCAATTTCAACCTTTATTACAGCTAAAAGCTTTTAACTTTTCACATACAGCTTTTTAAACAAGTAAAAAAGGTAGCGAAATGTACTTTGGTAAACTCCATGCATAGTTAGGATAGGTGAATGCAGAGATCAAATTTCATGTATGTGCAAATGTACACAGACAAAATTACCCCAAAGGATAGCAAATAATCCCGCCTCTCCCATTATTATGTTAAGTACTAGTTAGTTAATTCGTTTTTCTAATTCATTCACATTCTTGGTTAAAATCATTTGAGGATAAAACACAAATGCAGGACCTATACTTCCATTGCGATCCTAGTAGAAATGCTGGGGGGAAAAAATGTAGAAAATGTTCTTGTTTATTTACCAATTATTTCAGAAGATAATGTACAATACAAGGGGGCTGCTATATACAATTTCATGAAAGACAAAACATTTTTAAGGTGCTATGCTTATAAATTCTTAAAGGACAACTTTGTTTTTTTACAAACA
Organism: Gymnoscopelus microlampas; assembly: GCF_963454915.1. NCBI lineage: Eukaryota > Metazoa > Chordata > Actinopteri > Myctophiformes > Myctophidae > Gymnoscopelus > Gymnoscopelus microlampas. The sequence goes on from NC_139957.1 coordinate 29,847,496, forward strand.
AGGTTTATGTTTTAGATTGTAATTAAAGTAAATAAAAGTTAGCAATTTTCGCTATATTTTTTACAGTGGGCGGGGGCATTCTGTCCGGTGGCTAAATATGTATTTTTTTACACAATAACCCGCCGATTTCTTTATTATTATTTACAGTAGCTCTTCTAGCCCCCAATAACTCACATGTGGCCATCAAAGACCACCGTACCTTTTTTATTGTGTAAAAAAGAGCCACCGGACAGAATGCCCCCGCCCACTGTAAAAAATATGGCGAAAATTGCTAAAACTATAGAAAGCAGTAAATGAAAAAAAGATAACACTCATCTTTAATTTACTTTAATTACAAGCTAAAATATAAACCTTGGTTGTAAAAAAAACGAAGTTGTCCTTTAAGTTATCTGTCAAATTCAGTAGACCTAAAAAATATCTGTGGTAAATAAATGACCGTACAAGACAAGTTGAATAATGGTCAAGTTCTCATCATACACCAGGTCAAGTTACTGTTGATGTACTTTACCTGCAAACTTTTTTTTTTTATTAAAAAAGATCTTCTCTTCTACCTCCCATTGCTAGATGACAAGAAGGACATCGACCACGAAGAACAGATCATTGGTGAGAACTCTCCTCCAGATTACTCCGAATACATGACAGGGAAGAAGCTCCCTCCAGGAGGCATCCCCGGCATTGACCTGTCAGACCCCAAACAGCTAGCAGAGTTTGCACGGTGAGTGATAACTAGAGATTAACCCATTAAGACCTGAAGCCGATTCTACATGTCTCCTAATCCCAACGGTATTCTGAAAAACGTATGTTTCTATATCAGTGGTGCTCAATCTTTTTCATGTCAAGGGCCCCCACAATTATATGTATTTGGCCGCGGACCCCCATCAAAATATTTTGTTCCAGGGGCCCCCAGAAACAAAGATTTGAGTTAAAAATGTTCGCTTTAAAAATATATTTATTCAAAGATTTGCACACATTTTCACGATTTTTCAAAAATAGCAGATCTACAAGCTCGTAGCGCGGCACCGAGTGCCGCGCTATGAGCTTGTATATCTGCTATTTTTGAATAGCCCAAAGTGTAAAATAATGCTTTCTTAGCTCAAATCTAAAAATGACACAGTTCCAGGTCTTAATGGGTTAAGTTTTGCAACACACACAAAACAGGCAACAAATTAGAGAACACCTATTGATGTTGTAGAGTTCCACTTGTGCTGTGCTGGTTAGCAACCTGCAATGGAAACTTTTCACAGAAGTCATTTTGACGGGTAGCTCAGCCACAGCTAGAGGTCCTTTAGGTGCTTCTGTGTGCCAGCATGATGTTAACCATACAATAGCTGTCCATATGGCTCACAGTAACACCTAAATGAAACACACACACAACTAGAAAAGTATGCTTCTCTGAGTGCAGATCTCTGCCAGGCCAGGTTGCCTACCTAGCAAGGGCTGTGTCAGTCATGGGGTGCAGCCGTCGGGGCATGAGGAAGCTGTGGGGAGAAATAGATTACCGAAGTGTGACATCAGAAACCACGCTCCCGTGGTCATGGAATTGTATGATATAGTAGACCTAAGTCTACACATAACCCATTGCACACGTGGCAGCTGCCAATAATCAGTGTCACATTGTGTTGCATTTGATTTCTTTCTTTATGTGGGAGAGTAGCGTTGTCATTTCTCAGTTGTTTCATCAAACTAAATAAAACAAACTGATAACACATGTCACAAAATCTAAGGAATCTCAGGAAAGTTTTGGTAAATGTTACTGCATTTTAACAATGACATTTGTAGCATTTGGCTGTGTGTTTAGAGGCCCCTCAATGAGTGATTATGATTTGGGGCAGATCAAACTCATTGGCATTTTTGTGGAATGGGCATATTCCATTGGCCAAACTTTAGAACCAATGGAGCCAATGGAATATGACAAATCTGACTGATACGTCTTTATTTGCATGACTCCAGAAAGAATGTGTACCAATTTGTGATAATGTGATTGTATGCCCCATGGTTCAAGAGTTATAGGCCAAAACGTTATAGTGCCTCCATGAGGCCGATTTGAAAAAATGTGGGCCTGAGGTTCCTCTTTGCCTACTGGGGTAGGGTCTAGTCTGTCCTAAAAGTAAGATATAAAAGGCAAATGGTGTGATAAGTTCTATTTTCATTGTAGAATGAAACCAAGAAAGATCAAGGAAGATGACGCACCCAGGACGATAGCGTGCCCACACAAAGTAAGTTAATTGTTCTCCATCTCACCAGCATTTATTGTATAAGAATTGTTAGATGATGTTTGTATTTGGCAATCAAGATTGTTTGTGGTCACTCATAAATTAAATGGTTATGACTCATACCAATCTTAAAAATAAACCTCATAACTTAGGAGGTTTGTTTTTAAGATTCGTATCACTGATGGCAAGATAACATTAGAATTAAGCAGCCATAGACACCCTTTTTATGTTATAGACAGAAAATCCTCAACTGCGTCAGTCTGTCGGGGGAGTCTGAGGAGGCAATTTGCACTGGCATTTGAATGTCCTTCTTTTTATCCAAGGGATGCACCAAGATGTTCAGGGACAACTCTGCAATGAGGAAGCACTTGCATACCCACGGACCACGTGTACATGTCTGTGCAGAGTGCGGCAAAGCCTTTGTGGAGAGCTCAAAGCTGAAGAGGCATCAGCTTGTACACACTGGAGAGAAACCTTTCCAGGTGGGTTCCTTCTCCCTGCCATTGCAGTTTGACTCCTCCAGGGTTTCATGTACTGTATATTTTTATATTCTAATGTAACGTGTTTTACACATTCTGTGGTCCTTGATTGTCTACCATGATCGTTAACCACTTTAAACCTAGCATCCCTACTTTGGGATAAAATAGCATATCTACAAGCTCACAACTTGTAGATAAAGGGTTCATTTCGCTATTAGCCATCCAAATAAATATATAAGTCGTTAAACTGATTTTCATCGCTCATCTCAAGCTATTGCGTTTGTTGGACTGATCAGAGTTGAGACAAATTTTATTTTGATATTTTCTTCTCTTTTTGTCTCCAGTGTACATTTGAGGGCTGTGGCAAGCGGTTCTCTCTGGACTTTAACTTGCGCACACATGTGCGTATTCACACTGGAGACCGACCCTATGTCTGCCCCTTTGACGGCTGCAACAAGAAGTTTGCCCAGTCCACCAACCTCAAGTCTCACATCCTCACACACGCCAAAGCAAAAAACAACCAGTGAATAAACTATTGCTGACGAACCTAGGAACAGTGCATCAGAGGACCTGTATGTCCACTCCCTCACAGATGACAATGTCCTGTTGTTGTGAAATATGAAATTTCCCTTTGTATTGTTTCTAGGTAAAAAAAAAGAAAAAAAAAAGGTTTTAAGAGAGAAATTAACTTTTGTACAGAGGTGAAGATGAACTCTTGAGAGCCCCTGCCCCCTCCTACTTCCTACCCTGCAATGACATTACCTGGAAGGAAAAGCTTACAGTTTCTTCTTGTGAAGATGTGATTTCATGGATCTGTACCCGAAACATTATTTATACCTTAACAAGGCAATTTCAAATACAATTTTACAGAAGTTTAGTTTCATTCATCCCAATCAATAAATTCATCGTTTTTCAATTTTGTACTTTCCTTAAGTGTGCATATTGTACACTTTCTTTGGCTTTGTGGTAATAATGTACGTAATGTTTTTCCCTGTTTATCTCTTCAGGAGATTTGTATGTTGCGCCCTCTCCCTCTTTTTCCCTGTTTGGAATCCGGGGTAAATAGGGGTGTTCTTTACAGATTTTCATTTTGTAATATGTAATGTTCAAATATATCAGAATGATGTAGATAATAGCAATGTGATTTCAATAGTGTTGATTAAAACTTTTTTCCTGCACTATCCATTTCAAACATGTCGTGATTGGCCTTATGATTTGTATCATCTAGTCTGTTGGTCCTAGTCAGTTACATAAAGCCTGAGTTATACTTGGTTGCACATATCCAGAGCGACTGCAGTAAGAAAGGTAAACACACACACTTGAAAATCCGGGCCAGAAGGTGTAAATCTCGCGCCAAGCCGTACCGCAGCAGGTCTCCAAGGTGAACTTGGAGACCTGCTGCGAATTTTTGTTTTGGGTCTTGAGTCCCAAGACTCAAGACCCAAAAGAGAAATTTGATGTCTCCCCAGGTGCCGAGGTCTTGACTCAAGACCCAAAAGAGAAATTTGATGTCTCCCCGGAATCATACGAGGAAGTAAAATGTATAATAAGCAAGAAAAGAAACACAGCCGCAATAAATGGATCCAGGGAGAAAGCGTGGCAGAGTATTGCCGACAAATGCACAAGTCGTCCAAAAATATATACAATTTATATACAAGTCCATAAATATATAATTCAGTTAGGCTTAAACATGAGGAGTGTATAGTGAATATTGGAATTATCGCCTACTAATCTACAATGCGATAGCCTATTATATGCGCCATGCATCCAACCAATATGTCTGAGTCTGTGCTCAGGAATAGTATTTTTTGGGTGAACTATTCTTTTAATTGTCTTGTTCAGGGACACTTGTCCAACAACCTTTATGATGAAGGCGAAAAAAGATAGACCCATAGGAGCCAGATTGCTCAGATGCCAAGGATCCTATGCTGGGATTTGATCCCATGACCTTGTGGTCTGAAGTCAAGAGCTCTTCCAACAGGGCTAACCAAGCACACTGACCTTTGTACATTGACATTACATGAATGTGATGGGTCATTCCACCAAATTAATTAAAGGCATTTGGCTCATGCACTTTACAAGTGGGCTTATTGTCAGCAACAGCCAAGAACACAGGAGTCTATCCCTATTACAGCACTAGACCCCAGGGAGACAGACACATGCTGATTTGCCATTTCCAGGATTTGAGTCTTGAGTCCCAAGACTCAAGACCCAAAAGAAAAATTTGATGTCTCCGCGGGAGTAATTTGTTCGACTCAAGACCCAAAAGAGAAATTTGATGTCTCCCCGGAATCATAGGAGGAAGTAAAATGTATAATAAGCCCCCCATTACCGCAACGGGGACCCTGCGGGGTAATGTGTGTGTGTGTGTGTGTGTGTGTGTGTGTGTGTGTGTGTGTGTGTATATATATATATATATATACACACACAGACACACACACACACACACACAGACACACACACACACACACACACACACACACACACACACACACACACATTACCCCGTGGGGTATAATAAGCCCCCCATTACCGCAACGGGGACCCCGCGGGGTAATGTGTGTGTGTGTGTGTGTGTGTGTGTGTGTATATATATATATATATATATATATATATATATATATATATATATATATATATATATATATATACACACACACATTTGTGCCAAGTTTGATTATAGTTAACAAAATAATGTAATTTTTATGTTTGAAATGTAGTTTTCATTTCAGTAAGAGAGGTGTTTAACCTAGCATCAAAGACAAGCATGCAAATGGGGATTTGAACCCATGGGTCTCTCATGTCACAGGCAGTAGCGCTAACCAGTTGGCTAAACAACAGACCTAATATGGTTTGTGATATACATGTTACAGTTATACCAAGCTCATTGGGGAGACAGGTATCAATCAACTGTAGTCAACCTACCAGGTTCTGAGAGGGGTGGGACTAACAAAGGAGGAAGAGAGGCAGTATGAGAGTGAGAGAAACATGTGAAAACAGTGATGTTTTAGTGTTGGTCATAACTATAAATTCAATGATCTGGTAAATGTTGCCACCAAATTAAGAGCCAGGGTTGGGATATGCATCAAATGGATATGTATCAGCATGTAACCCTGCTAAAAAACAAGGTCAGTGTGTTTGGAGCTGGGTTTTCACTCAGTATTTCTACCATAACCAGCTGACAATAACTACACTGTGATCACACTTGTGCTGCGCGTATAATCATGTTATTCTAGAAGTAGGAAGGCAAAGCAAAAGCTGACATTGATCCAAGATTACTTTTCGATTTTCAACCCAACCCACTTCATTGTATTGTGTTCCTAACGTGTAATTTCCCAATTTTAGCACGCATCATCCTAGTTGTTCATCTAAGGTGAAGATGGCTGAAAGGCTGAGTGAGGAGGTGAAGTACTAGAGTCAAACATTTAGGTGAGCCACGATGTAGGCTGGTTGTATGCACTGCTGAGAGGGTGGTGGTGACATGTTCACCAATGTCCAACTGCTTGTATCTGTACAATATATTTTCTTCCTCTGTGTTCAAGCACGCGTTGCCTGCATCCTGTAAGCCTGCAGAGCTGATCAACCAGGAGCTCCCCCTCCTCACCACTGCTGTGGAGTCTGGCTCTCATGGTGAGTCACACACACCTACACACCTGTACAAATAAGATAACTGCAGTGGTGGAAGAAGTACTCAGATATTTTACTTAAGTGAAAGTAGCAATACCACAATATAAAAATTCTCTGTTACAAGCAAAAGGCCTGTGTTCAAAAGGTTACTTGAGTAAAAGTATCAAAATATGCTTAAAGTACCAAAAGTAAAAGTACTAATGTTTGAAAATAGCAGATCTACAAGCTCACAACGCGCTGCGATGCGACGCGTTGTGAGCGGTTGTGAGGCTTGTAGATCGGCTATTTTCAAATAGCCTAGGTACAAAATAGTGCTAAAGTGGTTAAAGCATGTTACATAATATAATAATTTATATCTCCAAAGTAACTAGTTACTAAAGTTTTCAAATTAATTTTGTTGAGTAAAAGTACAATATTTGCCTCTGAGATGTAATGGAGTAGAAGTAAAAGTATCGAAAATTGGAAATACTCCAGTAAAGTTAAAATGCCTCAAAATTGTACTTAAGTACATGTACTTAGTTACTTTACACCACTGGATAATTGTGCAATGAGGAGTTTTATTTAACTGTGCTTGATTCACTATATTCATTAGCCAACAATGGATGATCAATTGGGAATAAGGTCATATCAATGGGGATAACAGAGGGTGATCACGTGTTTATCTGTAGTTGGCGGTCGTTATCTGTAGCTAGCTGCACGGTTTAACTGCTTTAGTAAATCTGAGACTCCTTGGACCATGTCATTCACTCATCTCTCCATCGCAGCTCATTGCTCTCAGGAGAACCTGTTCCCCTGTCGTCAGCCTCCAGCACAGAGGTAAGCCCAGGCAAGGATAACTTTTATTACTGTGTGTAAAAGTGACAGATCATGCTCATTGTCTGATGTGACTTTACTGTTGAAATTTAAGTCAGTATGAATGCTAATGTGCACTGATTATCATCATCAATGTATGATTATTTGTCTAATTGTTTGTTTTTAATGTCACCTTTTCTTCAATGAAGCACTGCCAACTACATCACATGGCCTGTTCCTTGGAGGAGTTGATGCAAAAAAGAGTTTAGCTTGTTATTAATTCAGTTCCTACATTGACACAATAGTATAAGACAGGGGTCTTCAACAGGGGGTCCGGGACCCCTAGGGGGTCCTCAGAGTTACTACAGGGGGTCCGCCAAAACTTTGTGTGCTATGATTTTTTTTTTTTTACATTAACCACTTGAACCCTAGCATCCCTTTTCCAGGGCTGCCAACACTCCTGGATCCCGCATGAGTCTCCTGGTTTTTGACCATGTCTCCTGACACTCTTCTGGATCGTCATTTCTTCTGGTTTTCTACTAGATTTGGTATCAAACTGACAAACTCCCAAAATTCACCTGGGGGAGGATTCCCAAACCCCCCGGTTTGGAGGTGTGGTCAGTGCATGCCATCATACAGAGATATTAACTTTTAAGTAATGAATGGTTATTATTAAAGATGAGTCTTACACTTTGTAGTGACCAAAAAAGTCACTACCAATCAACTCTAAATTGCCTGAAACGTACTCCTAACAGGTTTTTGGGGGGACGATTTTGGCCTGTGATTTTTTCGGATTTAACTTTCGTTTCGGTAGTGACAAACTTTCGTTTCAGTAGTGACACAATGGTGAAAAAAAAAGATTTACTAGCTCGATGAATGTTAGGGACCAAAAAAAAAGTCACTACAAAGTTCTACCAATCAACTCTAAATTGCCTGAAACGTACTCCTAACAGGTTTTTGGGGGGACAATTTTGGCCTCCACACTTAGTGATTTTTTCGGATTTAACTTTCGTTTCGGTAGTGACAAACTTTCGTTTCGGTAGTGACACAATGGTGAATTATTTTTTTTACTAAGTCCAAAGCTTGATGAATGTTAGGGACCAAAAAAAAAGTCACTACAAAGTACTACCAATCAACTCTAAATTGCCTGAAACGTACTCCTAAGAGGTTTTTGGGGGGACGATTTTGGCCTCCACACTTAGTGATTTTTTCGGATTTAACTTTCGTTTCGGTAGTGACAAACTTTCGTTTCGGTAGTGACACAATGGTGAAAAATGTTTTTTACTAAGTCCAGAGCTTGATGAATGTTAGGGACCAAAAAAAAAGTCACTACAAAGTACTACCAATCAACTCTAAATTGCCTGAAACGTACTCCTAAGAGGTTTTTGGGGGGACGATTTTGGCCTCCACACTTAGTGATTTTTTCGGATTTAACTTTCGTTTCGGTAGTGACAAACTTTCGTTTCGGTAGTGACACAATGGTGAAAAATGTTTTTTACTAAGTCCAGAGCTTGATGAATGTTAGGGACCAAAAAAAAAGTCACTACAAAGTACTACCAATCAACTCTAAATTGCCTGAAACGTACTCCTAAGAGGTTTTTGGGGGGACGATTTTGGCCTCCACACTTAGTGATTTTTTCGGATTTAACTTTCGTTTCGGTAGTGACAAACTTTCGTTTCGGTAGTGACACAATGGTGAAAAATGTTTTTTACTAAGTCCAGAGCTTGATGAATGTTAGGGACCAAAAAAAAAGTCACTACAAAGTACTACCAATCAACTCTAAATTGCCTGAAACGTACTCCTAAGAGGTTTTTGGGGGGACGATTTTGGCCTCCACACTTAGTGATTTTTTCGGATTTAACTTTCGTTTCGGTAGTGACAAACTTTCGTTTCGGTAGTGACACAATGGTGAAAAAAACATTTTACTAAGTCCAGAGCTCGATGAATGTTAGGGACAAGTCGTCCAAAAATATATACAATTTATATATAAGTTCATAAATATATAATTCAGTTAGGCTTAAACATGAGGAATGTATAGTGAATATTGGAATTATCGCCTACTAATCTACAATGCGATAGCCTATTATATGCGCCATGCATCCAACCAATATGTCTGAGTCTGTGCTCAGGAATGTGTCAAAAACAAAAACAGTCTCCATGAATTCAAGGCTTCATGGAGTGTGTAATTGATAGAAAATAAGTATTTTTTGGGTGAACAATTCTTTTAAGTGTCTTGTTCAAGGACACTTTGACACATTGCTGAGGCCTGGGATCAAACTTGGGATTTATGGCTTGACAGGCAGGCTCTCTAACCATTCAGCTATGGTCACAGTCACAACATGTGGCCGGATGGTGGTGTGGTGGTCTAAGCGTCAAACTCTCAGTGCAGAGATTCTATGTTCAAATCCCAATTCTCTTATAGGTCAGTGCTGGAGTATTTCAATCTAAATTGAGTGCTTTGAGGACAGTCAGGGCTCAGGGTATGATTATACAATATCAACAGATAAGATAAATAATGAATTGGGCTGGCAAAGTTCGTTGGAGGGGGGCGTGTTTTGCGCTGCGTAGCCAACAGCAGCCATGCTGGTTGTAGCTAGTACAAACAGCGGTACATTCAACACGTTCCGTGTCAACCATGTTAAAAGCCAGCTGCAAGGAGAAGGGGAGCTATGTGGACAAGTTGGATATAGACTCACAGAAACGGTACAAAGACAAATTGTGTTTAATTAATGGCACAGATCCATATGAGCTTCCATCCAAAGACTGGTGCCTCGACTCTGCTCTGCTGCCTCCGGTAGAGGAAACAGATATTTATGGGTATCTAGTGTGCGGAGTTAGCGCCTATACTAAAGAAGAGTATAACTCTTTTAAATCCCTCGAAGCTCATAAACAGCTCACGGACGGGTGGGTGCAAGACTTAGAAGTCCACAAGCCACCGGAGAGCCGTGGGAGAGCTATCGTTCGAGCCAGGGTACTAGCTTGTGTGTGTGTGTGTGTGTGTGTGTGTGTGTGTGTGTGTGTGTGTGTGTGTTTGTGTGTGCTTGTGTGAGCTCTCCGTGTTCCAGAGAGAGACTCTAATCATAACGAATATATGTCTTATCTCATCATAATGAATATATGTCTATCTCATCATAATGAATGTGTATATATATATCTCCTCTTCATAAATATATATATATTGTGTGTGTGTGTGTGTGTGTGTGTGTGTGTGTGTGTGTGTGTGTGTGTGTGTCATAATAATAATAAAATAGGAAAATAATATATATATACTTAAAAAATAAAAGTTTATATTTAAGTATAAAATACGTCAATACAGTGCCAGTCAAAGTAAACAATGCAATGTCATTAATGCAACTTTTTTTTGTATCTGTATAGGTCATGCACAGTATGAGAACCACTAAGACGTTCCTGAAGCCATGGGTTGTTCTAGAAAAAAGTGGCCAAGTAACATGTGCACACTGTGATTGTGTGGTTGGCATAGGCGAGACATGCACCCACGTGGGGGCTCTGCTGTACAAGATAGCGGCAACAGTACATGTCCGGGAGAGGAAGACGGTCACAGATGTATCTGCGGTTTGGCCAGTCCCATCAAACATCAAAACGGTCAATGCAGCGGAGGGACGTGACATGATCTTCACCTCTCCTGCTGCCCGGAAGAAAGCACTGGACTGTGATACCATTGCAGGGTCTGATATACGTCGGACACCTACCAACATGCCCACTTTTCCTCCGGATGCCACACTTAAAGACTGGGAATTTGCGTTCCCTGTGATACATTCTCATAAGGGCATTGCTTTATTCGGTGCGGCTGCATACACACAGTCATACAGAGATCCGATTCGACCATGCAGTCTACCACCTGCCCTTGGAGGTCTGCGTGACTACAAACTTGACGGATGTGAACTGCCTGTCCTCCGCCAACACTGTGAGGGATTAAAAGACAGCGCTGATGTGACTGAGGAAGAGGCTGTCGGTATCGAGATGCGCACCAGGAAGCAGCATACATCTGGTACCTGGTATAAAGCACGGCAAGGGAGAATAACTGCCTCAATTATGCACAGTGTTTTTGCTACCCGCATTGAGAGTCCCGCTGCAACCACAGTGAAGCAGGTGTGCAACCCACGTAAGATGAAACCAACAAAAGACATGGATTTTGGGATAAAGAATGAGATGGTGGCACGGAACGCTTTATATCAAGCCTTGAAAGCAGAAGATCACACTGACCTTTAAAGTTAAACAGTGTGGGTTCTTCATCAATCCCCAATTTCCACAAGTGGGCGCTTCCCCTGATGGACTCATCACTTGTTTGTGCTGTGATGCGAAAGGCTGCTTGGAGGTGAAGTGCTCTGCCAAGCACAGGCATCGCACCATCAGGCAGGTGTGTGATGTAGACCGTGACTTCTACCTCCATGTTGTTAATGGGAAGTTTCAGTTGAAAAAGACACACAAACACTACACACAGGTGCAGACACAGATCTTTGTGACCAACTCTGCATTTTGTGACTTTGTGGCATGGACACAGCAAGACTTTGAAGTAGAACGTGTCATGCCTGATGTGGACTTCTGGATGCCACGCCTGCGGAAGGCACAGGATTTTTTTCTGAAGGTTGTCCTCCCTGAGCTAGTTGCACATTACTACACCGAGCCGCCTGCCATGGTCCCTAGTGTGTCAGGAATAGAAAACATCCCACCCTCGAAAGACCCTGGACCGAAAAAAAAGAAGCAGAGGAAAGGGAAGAAGACACAAGTATATTGTCACTGCCAACAGTCTGAACATGGATTGATGATTCAATGTGACAACAAGGAGTGTGTGAAAAAGTGGTTCCACATTGTTTGTGTCGGACTGAATGAAGCCCCTGATACAGATGACGTGTGGTTTTGTCCTACTTGTCTTGCACACAGTAGATAGAAAAAAATCAAAACCCATGCCAATCGCTATGTGTGCAATACTTTGATTTATGTATGCCTTCTTGCACATGTTATTGCTGCCAAAGGTGTCATGCATGCCTGCCTTAAGTAGTATATAATGCACTGATTGTTTATCTCCTGTCATTTTGAAATGCATTATTTTGTGTGTGTGTGTGTGTGTACAAGGAGAAAATGCTATGTGCACCTGTACTGTCACCTGTTAGCAGGTATTTTTCTTGTATTTGCAATATTTGTTTTCTTATCTGCATGCTGCTGTTTCCCACTTTGTGCAATATTTTACATGTGACATGCTGACCTTACATAAAGTGATTCAGCTGAGTGTTAAACAGTGTGTACCGTGTCATTAAATTCAAAATGTACTTAAAAGTACCAAAAGTAGAAAGTACTACTCTTTATGCAGAATGTCCCATTTCACAAGTTCATAATGTATACAAATCTTTTTTTAAATGGCAGATCTACAAGCTCACAATGCATCGCATTGGGAGCTTGTAGATCGGCTATTTTCAAATGGCCAAAATATATATAGGGCTGAAGTGGTTAATGTATGTTTTGTGATAAATCAGCAAAGTAACTAAAGCTGTCAAATAATTGTTGTGGAGTAAAAGTACAATATTTCCCTCTGAAGTAAAATTATTGAAAATGGGGAAATACTCCAGTAAAGTAAAACATCCTCAGAAGTGTACTTAAGTACAGTACTTGAGTAAATGTACTTAGTTACTTTACACCACTGATAGAGTAACTATCCAAGAAGAGGTAGACCTCGTTGCTTTAGAATGTTTATGCTGAAAAGTAACAGTTTTGGCCATAATGAGGTTTCCGCCCGATTCCAGTGGGGCAAGGCAGCCTACTGTAAGTCTTAAACAAAATATATAAAACAACCCTAACAGTGGGATAAAATCAATAGAGTATGTATGCACATGCGTCACTTTTCCACCGGGACATCTGAAATACATTTTATACCCATATCCTCAGACAGATGTAGTGTCTGCTTATGGACACTAGATGGCGTCCAAACAGCAGTTTTTAGTCTTTTTAGTCAGTCTGTCCAAAAAGAGGGTTAAACACTCAATCAAACATACCCCAAACACACATACACGAAACGTCTTTTTAAAAGCTGTTTATTTAAGATTATTTAAAATGATTAAGCAACAAAAACAGAACGATTGATGGAGTAATAACCAAGAATTAAACATGACTAAAATACAATAATTATGGGTCATCAACCATCTGTAATCACAAAGAGACACAAGACACAACAAGATTTGAAAACAAAGGCGAATTTCTGTGGTTGGCTACAACAGAATGGGTGATGGGGTGCTAATGTTGTAATGTTGATTTTTTTGTTTTTTTCCCCTGGGGGAGCAGAGTTTTCCAGACCGGGCCATGGCCCCATTGGCCTCTATGACGATACGCCCTTGGACACAAGACACAATTAAGGGAACATCTTTATGTATCAGCTAACCCCGGGCCGACCCCGGGCGACCCCGGGCCGGGGTCGCCGTTACCCGCAGCGGTAAGGGGTGTATTTTTGGGACGAGCGTTCCTCTGGATCATGTATACTGCGTCTCAACCCATTGAGCTAACAGTTGGATGACAAATATAGCCTTCCTGGTAGTTTTCAGTTGATCTTCTGGAAGCCAGTCTGCAAAGGAAAGAATCATAGGAAAGACATCAATGGGATTTGAACTCATGGCCTCTGGATCATGAATACTGCGTCTCAACCCATTGAGCTAACAGATGGCTGACAAGTACAGCCTTCCTGGTAGTTTTCAGTTGATCTTCTGGAAGCCAGTCTGCAAAGGAAAGAATCATAGGAAAGACATCAATGGGATTTGAACTCATGGCCTCTGGATCATGTATACAGCGTCTCAACCCATTGAGCTAACAGTTGGATGACAAATATAGCCTTCCTGGTGCTTTGACTTGAACAACAAACAAGACAAATAACTTTAAAAAAAATGTGTTACAGCATAAATATAAATCTTTTTCATGGGGGGCCCTGACACTACATCTTTTCACATTGGGGTCCACTGCCCAAATACATGTCAATTTGGGGGGTTGACAACAAAAGGTTTCAGAACCACAGATTCCAAGGAAACAGCTGTAGGTGAATGGATAGAGTCACTGACTAGTGAGCCGCAGGTAACAGGTTCAAGCCTCAGCTACAACAGTAAGTCAGGATGTCAAATCAAATAGGTATTATTAGGAGTGAAATGGTTGAGTTTCTTCACCCCAACTGCACATGACAGCAGTTTTATATCAGTTTACATGTACGTTATTTTCAGTGATGAAGACAAACCGCACAGACGTTCACTGTACTTTAGTACATTTTGTATACTTATGACTCTGAGTAGAGTATAGCCTGACTTAAACAAACAAATAACAACTTAGTATAGTCAGATTATTTTTTACACAACTTCCATTTTGTAATCAAACTACCGAAACGAAAGTGTAGAGGCCAAAATCGTCCCCCAAAAAACCTGTTAGGAGTACGTTTCAGGCAATTTAGAGTTGATTGGTAATTTTCGTTTCGGTAAAAATTATTTTACCGAAACGAAAGTTAAATCCGAAAAAATCACTAAGTGTGGAGGCCAAAATCGTCCCCCCAAAAACCTGTTAGGAGTACGTTTCAGGCAATTTAGAGTTCAGGATGTGCAGGGTCAGCTGTGCACATCCCAGTAAGCAAGGTAAATATCAGGAGAAGACTAACAGACCATGTGTCTGTATATACAACAGAGTTGGTGGCGATAATCATAGCCTTACAATGGATAGAAGAAAAAGCAATAAACAACACAGTCATAGCGTCAGATAGCTTCTCAGCATTAGAGAGCGTAAGATCAGGGAGATCTGCATGCCGAATGGACCTTATAAATGAAATATATATGATTTTGTTTAGAGCAGAAAAGAAAGGAATAACAACACAATTCCTGTGGGTCCCAGCTCATGCTGGTGTGGAGGGGAATGAGCATGCAGACAGCCTGGCCAAACAAACACTAAGATTTAGACAGATAGACATGAAGGTACCATTAAGTAAGAGTGAAGTTAAACCAATGATCAGGGCCTATACACAGTCAGTGTGGCAGGAATACTGGGATGAGGGGGAGGTTGGAAGACACATGTACAACATCCAAAAGCAGGTCGGTACTGAGAGGGCGGTGGGCTGGAAGAGGAAGGAGGAGAGTATCATCACACGGTTGAGAATAGGACATACAGGGCTGAATGATTCACTACATAGAATAGGGAAGCACCCGACAGGGAAATGTACAGAGTGTGACGAACAAGAAACAGTAGAACATGTACTTCTCCAATGTGGGAAGTACAACAGTGAGAGGAATCAATTATATCAGGAGTTGGAAAAGGGGAAACATCATGATTTAACACTGTCAGGTCTCTTAGGGAAAGCAGCAGGGAAAGTATACGATAACATCATTAGATACACAAGAGAAACCCAGTTAGTCAATAGAATATAGAGTTTTGTTTTTATTTTTTTGGTTTACTGTACATGTCCAGTTCACAATCCAGTCCAGCTGGTGGCGGTAATGCTCCTTAAATGGTTGCCAACTGCCAAAAAACACGAAAGAAGAAGAAGAAGAAGATTGGGTTTGGAGGTCGTTTTGCTTGTTTCTTTCACGAGACTTGGCAACATTGGTTTTGCTTAGCGGTCTCACAAGACGTGGCAACCCCTGGACAACTGAACAGAAGAGACTATAAAGAACAGAATTGCAAAAAACATTCATTCTGAACTCAGTACACTGCATAGGTGAGTGATAAAGGATACATTATTTGAAGGAGATGTTTATTTGTGTTGACATAAAGTTAGTTGGTCATGTACTAGTTAGCATTAGCCAACTAGCTACCAGCTAGCTTCTGCCCAAACACAAAGTACTGGTGTTCAATGTTTTTTACTGGTGGACCGTAACGAAGTACAATCACTTGAGTTTAAATATTTTTTTTTAAATACTTTAACAATAAAATGATCTTTTATATGTGTAATGTTTAATCTGGAGTTAAAACTTTACATAACCTTGTGAAATGTTTGATTAATGTATTCTTTTTTTCTTTTTTTTTTGAACGACCTGTACCAGCAAAACCCACAAAGAACAATAATAATGGTGCT
The DNA here is from genome assembly GCF_963454915.1 of Gymnoscopelus microlampas. NCBI lineage: Eukaryota > Metazoa > Chordata > Actinopteri > Myctophiformes > Myctophidae > Gymnoscopelus > Gymnoscopelus microlampas. The sequence continues at coordinate 29,863,654 of NC_139957.1, forward strand.
ATCAGATCAAACACCACAGGTAATTATTCATTGATTGTTTCGTGAGTTTTAACTGTAACTTGCCTTAAAAACAATATATCTAGCTATTCCTCACCACTAGTAAGACATCATTATTCACCTTTCCTTGAGTTGGGCCATGTGTTGAATATATTGTTTAAATCAATCAGTAGCCTATTTACATTTATTTACAGCTCTCTTCTAGGTGTTGTCTAGAAGTGGCAAACTGCTGACTTTTGTCACATTGTATCTATGTATCTATCTATCTATCTATCTGGCTATTCCACGACAATGACTGCAACTCCTTGCAATTATTTGTGGAGCAGTTACTCTGCTCTTTTCCTTATGATAGTAGGCCTAAGGTCTAGATAATCTGGATGGTAAAGTGCTGAGAATATAGCATCTCCTATCTGTCATATTATTAATAGATGTTAGGATGTGGGTCTATGTCAAAAGCTGTGGAAGGAGGCTAAGGTTATTCCTATAAGTATTTTACCTGTTTTGAGAAAAATCATGGAAAAGTTGGTGCATTCACAAATTCAAGCTTATTTTGTTTTAAACAAGCTTGCAACATATTCTCAACATGCCTATAGAGCTGGTCACTCTACTTTTACTGCTTTGATACAGCTGACTGATGACTGGCTTAAAGCTATAGATAACTCCATGCTGGTGGGAGCTGTGCTGTTAGATTTGTTTGTTATTTTGTCCTTTTTATTTTGGGAGTATTGTCATATTCGTTAATTACAATAATATACATCTGGCCTAATTATCTTCCCCAGGTGAATCACTGCCCAGTGCCCATAGCTAAGACAGTTTTGACAGCCCCTCTACACACCTCAACACCAGGTACATTTAAATGCTATGTTAATTGATTTAAGCCAAAAAATTACAGCAAGTATCGGTGTTAATGTCCAAACAAAACCTTAAGAGTTTTCTAATTCCTTTATTTATTTTTCTGTGGTAGATCTTGACAAAACTCCGGTCAGCCGTAAAAGACTGTCAGTGAAAAGATGGTCGGGGCTCCCGAAAATTCTCTCGCAGAAGCACTGCTGCGCTGAAAATAGCAGATCTACACGCTCACAACGCGTCGCAATGCGACCTGTTGTGAGCTTGTAGATCTGCTATTTTCAATTATTAAGTAGGATTGGGTCAGTTAATTTCACACAAATATATAGTACATTCACCCCCTGATAATGGCATGTAGAAAGTCTACTCCTCGAATATAATATAGCTCACCTTTTCAGCTGTTCTGTCTGAATAATAAACTTGCAGATACAGAATAAAATATTCCAAGAATAACTGTCTGTAGAAGACGAAAGAAGCTCTTAAACCAAAAATCTGCAAGCTTGTATATCAGGTATTTTCACAGAACGTTCACCCAGTTTTCGCAGAATGTGAGCCTATTTACGCCAAATGTTTGCACCTTTTTCACAGAAAAGGGCAGTGAGCCCATTATGACAGGCCCAGAATAGGGACGCTAGGGTTCATTTGGTTAATATCCGGTCATGACATCGAACCCCTTTTCCACTCAGGTTTTACCCCAGTCCTGTGATCAAGATGGACTCTTACCCAGAGGCCCTGCATGTGCCCTCAAACAGCAGTGGAGGAGCACCCTCGGGTGTCAGGGGCCGCAAGGAGGCGAGGGGTCATACGAGTTCCCTGACCACCAACCAGCGGCGGTCCCTGAGCACCTCCCTCGACCGGGCCATCCGAGCAGCTAGAGACATGAAGCATACCTCACGACGCATGGCTCGCTCTCTAGCTAGTGGACTGCACTACCAGGAGCTACTGTCCCAGTCCTGCATCTACTAGTCCCATGTTACCATCTCAAACGATATACAAGTTTCTGACGCTGTTGGTCAGAAACCTCTCTATATTCTAACTTTTTGTGCTTTTTCATAAATCAATGCCCTACTTGATCATACTACAGCGTCACACAAAAGTATCAAAAGTTTGCGTCGCGTTTCGAGCTTTTTTTTTGTGCTATTTTTGGAAAGTAACAGTTTTGGACATATGAGGTTTCCACCCGACAGAGACGATATATATTGAATGTTTCAAAATAAACAGCCAAATATAAACATCCTACAGATGGAAGCTTGCACAACAAAGAATTTCACCTACTTTTTTTACACTTGCAAACCTGTGATGTGACATTTTAGCTGAAGTTGAGTTGAAGAAAAATATATTGTGGGAGAATATATATTGTCAGTAGCTAAAATATATTTTTGAAAATGGATTTCTAATGACCAAATTATATTTTTTACTACACTTTACACTTGAGTTCCTAAAACAAGCCACTAGAGAAAGTTTTTCAGTTCCAGAACTAAGAGTTGCCATGTCCAGCGTTTAGGATGAAAAAGAATTGGGGGCTGAGCACTGGAGATGGGGACCATAATAATAATGTGCCCATTTTCTAAACATTGTTCATGTAAGGAAAACATCCAATCCGCTTCAGTAATTGCTTGTCTGAATAATTGTAATTCTGTGTCTAGAAACCTAGCGCTGCACCAGTCACTCATGTGAAAGATGTTTACTTGCATCTCTTTCAAAGAACGGTTTACTGTACGGCCAAATGAAAAGGTCATCAGAATTTCAAGCCGGAGATGGAGCCACCATGCAAGGGAAAGGTGTACAAGCTCACAATGCGTCACAGATCTGTGAAGCGTTGTGAGCTTGTAGATTGGCTATTTTAACCATGTGACGCCATTGTACGATATAAATCAGGCGTGAAATTGCTTTTAACCTCAGGATGTGCTTTCTTTATTTGGAGGGCGTATTGAACAAACAATATCCCACTGTAGACTCTTACACAATTTTATATTTATGTTTGTCTGTATTGCAGTTGTTACAATAATGAATTACTCTGTCATCATTTATTTGTGGATCCTTGCAGTGAAGTAGAATCATCTGTATGGGTTCATTTGTTTTTATCTCAGGATTATTATTCTACATCCGTAGCAGATGTTATATTCACCTGTGTATACTGCTGCACGTTGCAGTGGTAGAACTGAAGTCAGTTCTTCATACTAGCCTTCTGCACGCATCAACCGTTTTAAATTGATAATGCATCATTTCTGTCATACAGTGCTTGTCTTAAGGGTCAGGCAACAAAGTATGATTTAAGCCTTAGCTTTTTAACAGTGTTTTGTTGAACAGTTTGGATTTAACAGTTGATTTTTCAAACCAACGATGAAAGAATAGATAATCGCTGCTATGCTGTGCTGGAAATGATGCGATGCTGACAGGCCTCAGAATGATTTTGTTCTTTAAATTATTGGTAACGTAGTTGTAAATGTTTTTTTTTTTGTTAATTAAATGTGAGTTTACTCAGTGTTAGTTATTGTACAACACTATTCTTTTTAACACTACAGGTATAATTGGCTGAACATCACTCCTTTGTTGTCCCAGTTGAACTGGGCCACGCCATTTAGACTTACTATGATTCGAAATGTTCACTCCGTATAAATTACATTTTGACAAAATCATAACCTGAATTACAAGATGATTTAACATAAATTGTTATACATGAATACAGCAAAAGCTAATAAATCAAGCATGTCATCGGAACCTGAACTAATATTAGATTAATTTAATCTAGGATTTAATGTTTATTTTCCTATAATTTGCTTTTTGATTTATTGTTGATCATTGCATGTAAGAGTGTGTTGTGTTTTGTATTTCCAAAATTTATATTTTGGGCTTTTTCCTAACCAGATTATTTTCTACCTTTGTACAATGGTTGATTTTCTTACACTTGTGTTCATGAATATTTTGTAGTTTTAGTTTCTATTGTTCCTTGAGAGCCAAAAAAAAAAAAATGTATTTATCTCTGCCAGATAAAGCCTGGATTATGTTTTCTGAGTACTTTTTTGGCACCAGGTTTACAATTCCTGACATAGACACAGAGAGAGAGAGGCGATTTCCTAATTAAGGGGTCTTTTAAGTGGAATTCATAATTAATAATGTGCCTGCCCCATAGATAAGGATGATGATGATGATAACAATGATGGAATATACTTAAACCGATTTCATCTTGGTTGAGTGTCTTGCTCAAGGACATCTCGACACATTGTCAGGGCTGGGATTCCAACCTTTACCCATTCAGCTTTCAGCCAATATGATGATTCTTAAACATTTTCATGTCAAGTCCCCAAATTAATATGTATTTGGCAGAGGACCCCCAAAATCACAAATTGAGCAAATGTCACACTATACTAGGCTACATCAATAAAAATATGCCAAGTCTACGGTGGATTTTTATGACATTAGCTCATTAAACATTGATAAACTACATGAACACACTGATGTAAATAAATTTGATTACATAAGGCCTGTTCGCCGTTACCCGCAGCGGTAAGGGGTGTGTTTTTGGGACGAGCGTTCCGCAAAAAAAGATAAGCAAACTCAGAAACAGGCTAATGACTAGCCTCAGTTAACAGGCTGAACCCGCTGAGGCTGCGTAATGCTATCTACAAAGATGGTTAATTTATCAAGATACGCACGGTCTCCTACGTCACGCAGAAACGGGAGGTAAACTGGAGTTGCGTATCTTGATTTATTAACCATCTTTGTAGATAGCATTACGCAGCCTCAGCGGGTTCAGCCTGTTAACTGAGGCTAGTCATTAGCCTGTTTCTGAGTTTGCTTATCTTTTTTTGCGGAACGCTCGTCCCCAAAAAAACACCCCCACAGTTTTGGCCATAATGAGGTTTCCGCCCGACAGACAATATATTTATATTTATATTGTACATGCAAAATTGCTGCTATATGAAAACGTATTGTTACTGCACTGTTTCTTATTTTTATTTTCATTTGTAATAAAATGTCACTGACATCACAAGGTATTCTTCATTTTACGTATGGTCCCAGTATATTATTAATTCATATCAGTCACTGTATTCCAGTGGGACATGGCAGCCTACTGTAAGTCTTAAACAAATATATATAAAACAACCCTAACAGTGGGATAAAATCAATAGAGAGTAAGCACATGCGTCACTTTTCCACCGGGAGATCTGAAATACATTTTACACCCATATCCTCAGACAGATGTAGTGTCTGCTGATGGACACTAGATGGCGTCCAAACAGCAGTTTTTAGTCTTTTTAGTCAGTCTGTCCAAAAAGAGGGTTAAACACTCAATCAAACATACCCCAAACACACATACACGAAACTTCTTTTTAAAAGCTGTTTATTTAAGATGTGACGGATGTCAACACAACAATCTGAAGGGAACAACAAACGCTTCAGTTAAAATAAGGTGACCGTTATTTAAAATGATTAAGCAACAAAAACAGAACAATTGATGGAGTAATAACCCAATAATTAAACATGACTAAATACAATAATTGGTCATCAACCAACTGTAATCACAAAGAGACACAAGACACAATTAAGGGAACATCTTTATGTATCAGCTAACAGTATGGAAACTGTATAAGGCTATAAATATGATTTGTAATCAAACTGAACAATTTATTCAGTTAAATACAAAAATGTACCAGTCTGGTATTCACACTGTCACAAAATAATATATTTAGAGATTAAGCATCATTAGAATAATCTCATTGCGTTTATATACAAATGATAAATTATCAATACAAATAATCAGTTTTCTTCCCCTACATATTCATAATCACACAGGGAAATATGTTTGTCACAGTCAAGTCCTGACAGTAGTACTGTATATCTGTGCTGTCGGGCAGAAACCAGCTGTGTCCAAAATATTAAGTAATTGGTTCGACTCAAGACCCAATAGAGTCTTGAGTCGAACCAATTACTCCCGCGGAGACATTAAATTTCTCTTTTGGGCCTTGAGTCTTGGGACTCAAGGGCCAAAAGAGAAATTTGATGTCTCCCTGGATCTAATTGGTTCGACTCAAGACTCTTTTGGGTCTTGAGACTTGGGACTCAAGACTCAAATCCTGGAAATCAAATCCTGGAAATGGCAAATCAGCATGTGTCTGTCTCCCTGGGGTCTAGTTCTGTAATAGGGATAGACTCCTGTGTTCTTGGCTGTTGCTGACAATAAGCCCACTTGTAAAGTGCATGAGCCAAATGGCTTTAATTAATTTGGTGGAATGACCCATCACTGTGATTTTTTTAAATTTTATATTTAATGATATGATATACTATATTTAATAAATACCCTTTGTTTTGCCGTTTTCAAAAAGTTTTTTTCACAGAATCAAACGTTTTATGGTCATGATTCACCAGGATCCTGGATAGCTTGATTCTAGGCTTAAATTAATTTATATAAATATCTTTGTAAAAGTCAATGGGAAAAATGCATTGAGTATTTACTTCCTGCACCAGGAAGTGGGCGGGAACTGCGACGCTCTAGCTCCCACAGTGTCAGAACTAAGGGTACGCCGTACCCCCCCCGTACCCCCTACAGCTCAACCCTGATCATTTTGAATGTATTTCTGTAAAACCTTAGCTGGACGGACATAACCCCCCACCTTTACCTCTCAGGAAACAAGTGCAAAGCCTGCGCTTCGCCTCAGGGAGGCAGTATAACTTCTATATCCAGTGAACAAAACAGCTTATGCAGACATTAGCTTTAATATTTACCGTTTTAAAGATATCAAAACATGCAAGACATGCTTAAGATACTTTATAAAGAATGTATTTAGTAATTTGAAGGTCCAACGTCACAGTGAAGTTCTCAGTCAACTCAGGTCTTTCAATACTGTCTCTGGCAAGAAGAGCAACCACAAAACTTCTAGTGATAATGAGATGATATAATACAAAGCACAACTGTTCCAGTCAAATTGAGATTTGTCAACAACTATGTGAACAAACCAAATAGAAATTGAACTCCAAAATTACATCCATTTGACTCAGTAATTTGAAGAGAAAGTACAAGTTGACAATTCAAAATACATTTCATCTTTATTAAATGTTGACAATCAACACAACATACGGTACATATACTTGCCAAGGTACATTATTTACAGTATTAAAAAGTAACAAGAAGTGCAACAATGCTGGTGGACTGATTTACGATTGCATAAAGTTTACTTATAAGTACATTTGGTAGGCTAACTACCACAACAGTACCTGATCAACGTGGTCTTAAAAGTACAAACCAATTTAAAATAAAATTGATCCTCCTAAAATATTTTAATCAAGATGTTCCACCACATTACATAATGCTCAAATGTCAAAGTCAGAGCATAGCATTTTTATAATTGAAATCTCTGAGCACACACATGCAAACATTGTCACATGAATTGATAACTAGAGGAATAATGCTACCTAAGATATTTCTGGTTCCTTAGGCTGGTTTAGTACAGCAAATAATTTGGGAGTAATCGCCACAAGAAAAGTAGTTTTGACCACCTTTAACAATCTACAAACCCAACCTGAGAAGAACTGCATGCTAAAATATGAAAAATATGAAATCGCATTTGAAACAGATTATTCACATAATTACATAAACCTGGCATGTTTGGTGCCACTCTGTATTGTAAAAGCCATTTAGGCTAATCTGTGTGGATTTACAGCTGTATGTTTCACTCAAATGCCCAAATATATATCGGCATCATAGTTGGACAATCATTTGTATTCTTAAACACGGTAGGAAAAATTAAAGGCTTTGCTTAAAAAGGACTGCATCAGACCTCTTTTCCCTTCCTGTGCGGTTGATGTTACCAAAAAGCTATTCTCAGTGGAGGGGGGGGGCGTATTATTGATTCAATTATGATGTACGGAGACCTTGTTGCAATTCCAGCCTAAGCATTTCCAGGGAGCACGCTAAGTGACAAAGTGATAATGCCATAATGGTGTCAAATAATTGAGCCTTGAGCCAAAGGAGGACGCCATGTGACAATGAAATACAAGCAACCAAAGTTTAAGAGCAAAATGAGGCATGGAGACGAGTTCAATGATATACCAAGTTATACCAAGTTCCTGAGTTTCCTCTGCATTTAAAATCAAGAAGAAACCCAAGACTGAAGATCATCTTAAGTTTTAGAACAATCTTTCTTTTCTGTGTTTCCAGTGTTTCCATAACTAACTATAACAAAATTATGACATCAGATGAAGATAGGTTTGGGATTCAAGAGCACTTTCACAAGCTATTCAGCTTGGCAACGTTAAACCTTTTGGCTTCAAAATTAAAAAGAGAGTTGGGGTGCAAGTAACAGTAGTAGCAGGCAACTGTAGTACAGTATATTATTGATAGAAGCAGTAGTATTCTGAAGCCCAGCTCAGTTACTTGATAAAAAGTATCTACTCAGTCATCACAGAAGACTAGTGACTGAAACTATGATGAAATCACAGATATCCAAGGAGACCTTAACTTCTATGTGAACAGACCAGGATAGGAGCTTGGTTCAGGATTCAAGACCTCTCTGCCGTTCCTTTAGCAAGGTTTCACTTATCAAGCAGGGCAGCCAGCAGAGCAGGGTAGTTTGGAGTTCCCCAGCCTGTAACAGGGTCCCATGATGGTGCAGCACAGAAACCCTTCCCCTGAACCTTTTCATCCAGACAGCTCAGGTGACAGCCCTCAGTCACCTGTGAATGAGGAAACATAATTCACAGTTCAGTATAATTTAAATAAAACACTAAATTATGAAATCGCATAAGTAAAGGTCCTTACACACCGGGGCGATTTTTTCGTGCGAATAATGAGTTTTTTTTAAAAACCTTATAAAGTCAATGGCTCCGTACATAGAGCGAAAAAGCGTCTTTTAATTATTCAGAACGAGTCAGAATTTTGCGTATATTCGCCGGTATGTAAGGATCTTAAGACTTCTTATGCGTGTACACACACACACACACACACACAAAAAAAAGGTCGAAATATGACCTCCAACACAAAATGATGTGTTGTGTATGCCCGTGACATCAAATGTGTCATTTGGGCAGGTTGTTTCTCGTCAATGGGTGTACATTTCGTATGCACAATGATGCGAATCGACGGCAAGGGTGTTTTCTTTTAAATGTAACAGTATAGTAAAAAAATATGATACAGTATTCAGTAGGTGTGCCTCCAATAGGAATCATATTGTAACCCCAAACTGTGTGTTAAAGCCCTTTTCATTGAGTTACACTAGGAATCATCTCTTAAACCCCAACAGTGGTAAAGCCATTCCCATTGGGCTACAGTAGGCAAGTAGAAAGTAGCAGAAAGTATAATAATTACATCAAAGAGGGCTTGTCCCTTCAACTGGTAGAGGCGAGGGTTGAGGAAGCCCAGCACAGGTAGGCCTTTCAGAAGGCGTTGATCGTTAATCAGAGACAACATTCCTCCAACCACAGGGGTTGATGCCTGGAAGGAGCGGTAGTAGACAGAGTGATTTGAAAATATTACAACAATTCCAATTCTTATGGTAAAGCCATGCTTTAACCCATTAAGACCATCCGTGTAATTTTTTTATTTGAGCTAAAAAGCATTATTTTACACTATGTAGCGCGGGACCGAGTGCCGCGCTACGAGCTTGCATACGATTTCACGATTTAAAAAAAATATCAGATATACAAGCTCGTAGCACGGCACTCTGTGCCGCGCTATGAGCTTGTATATCTGATATTTTGAATGTGCAAATCTTTGAATATATATTGTTTTAAAGCGAAAATCTTTTACTCAAATCTTTGCTTCTGGGGGTCCCTGGAACAACATATTTTGAGATGGGGGTCCGCAGCCAAATACTATACATTTTGGGGTCCTTGACATTAAAAAGTTTGAGAATCACTGATATAGCAATTCTTTTTCAAAAAACTGTTGGGATTTTAGAAGACATTTTGTAGAATCGGAACCTCAGGTCTTAATGAAATAATATAACATCCAAAATATGACAGACGATATGTCACCCAAAATACATAAAAGTATGCTACTTACTGAGGTCCCAGAGACCCAGGGGACGGGTACTCTGTTACTGACCACCCAGTAGTTATCAGACAGAGCAGCCAGATCTGGATAGGCCCTTCCACTTGTGTTGAAGTAGGTCTGTGGTGGTAGGCCGGCTGCTGTGGCCTTCAGGTAACTGTTCACTGCACTGGCCTATGGGAGAACATGGACACATACAAACACACTTAACCACTTTCATCCTGGCGTGCATATTTTGGCCATGACAAAAATTGCGAGTGTGTGCTGGGAGCAGGGGTGCAATGCTCATGGGACGGCCCTGCACGCCGTCAGACAGACAGAACCGTACCTGGTAGTCTGGCATCTTGAAGATGTTGCTGAAACCTCCTCCACTAATGTAATCTGTCACTTCGTAAGTCAGTTTAAATGGGTTCTTGAAAGAAGTTCCTCCAACCGTGGTCACATATGGACTGGGAGGACATGGAGAGATAATCAGGTTATTATTAGAGAATGACATCCTGACCCAATCACTTTTACATGACGTCGCTGTCGGATGGAAACCTTGTATGTCCAACACAGTTGAATCCAGTTTAGTTATTTAATCACAAGCTCTTGTGATACTTTTCATTGGTTCAATATTTATTTAACCCATAGGCAGACTTAACCACTTTCAATTTAAACAGGGCTAGGTTAAACCTTTTTTTAAACCTTTTCTTTTTTAATAGTAAAATTAGATCTACAAGCTCACAATGCTTCACACATTGAGATCTTGTGGATCGGCTAGTTCTGCTCATCTCCATATGGCTGTATCTCCATGTTTCAACATAAAAAGTTGAAATATGGAGATACGAGGTTCCTGTCCGACAGCAACGATGAACACTTTTCAATTGTAGGCTGTTTTTGCCCCTTTTTAACTTCCAGTCTTGATGCTTTACCTAGAGGCAGGGAAGCTTGGCCTGAAGGAGTTCTCTCCTTTGGTCAAATGTCTGCAGCCAGCGCCGCTGTCACCTACATGAGATTAAAGTAAATAAAACATTAGGCAAAAGCTTCCAGAACACTGGTTTCACCATATACAATTTAGCTTATAGCTCTATAGTAGTCATTGCTATAGAATGTTTGTTTAGTAACAGAGGTTAAATCCCTCTCCACCTCTTTAGTAAACAGAAACAATATCTTTTGGTGGGACACAATTTCATTCAATCTGGAGAGAGAACCCATTTATCAGATTCAATTTTATTATATAGGGTTTTAGCCAAATTGTGTCTGTTCATGTTTTTGTTTAATCACTTCCACTCATTTAACCTGTATCCTGTATGAATTCCCTCACCTGACTGGATGCAATTGGTATCCTGACCTAATTCCCCCCCCCCCCCCCCCCCCCCGTTTACTAAAGCCAAGGGCTTGAGAGATGGGGAGACCCCTGTAATTTCTCAATGCTTTAATGTATATACACACACATTTATTCTGTCGAGTTAAAACATTCTTCAGCTTTATGTAAGGCAGTTTATTTGATCATTGCTTTATAGACTGATAAACGTAGTGTTGTGTTCATGCTACAGTTCAGATAATAAGCTGACATGAAGAACATAGTGGCTCCGTGGATACTTGTCTTTGTTACCAAGGAGACAATCGGTTTCCTTACAACAGTGCTTCCCAAACATGTTTATAGCTCGCAAGAAAATACCCTTATTTTAACGTTTCCTAAGAAATTACGATTTCCCCCACAAAAACAAAGTAGAACTTTAAAAAAAAAAAAAAAGTAGAGCCAGGCGAGGTGGTAAAAATCCTCCAGATGGAGGACGGTGGACGAGTACTTGATGGAAAATGTGGGCTGTGTACCGTTTTCCCAAAGACTAACCTGAAGCGAAGAGCAAGGAGACGCCCCTGACTCCAGCCTTCATGAACTCAGTGTTAATGCGTGTCATGTACGCCGCAGACAGGCTGTCTTCATCATCGCCATAGCTGATGGTGTGTACCCAGGGCAAGTCAGACATGTTGCTGAGCAGAATCATCCACTGGAGGAAAGGCTCCTGGGACTCATGACGACCTAGAGGATAAGGGAACAAGACAAAAAACTAATATACACTGCAGAAGTTTAACCACTAAGCCCCATTTTATACTTTAGAAGATCTACACAAATAGCCAATCTATAAACTCACAACACATTGTGAGCTTGTAGGTCTGCTATTTGAGCCATTTTGGAACATTTTTGCTAATAAGAACATGGCAAAAATAAGGACACCGTATTGAAAGTGAGGCATGACCAAAACCTGTACTTATGGGATGTGAATTTCTCCAACATAAACGGTGAGCTACTGTATAGGAAACAATGTGCTCAACCCTACTGAATAATGCATAGTTCAGCACATGAGTGCTAGCACTTCAAAGGCATGTATCCATGGAAAAAGACTGCACACCACAACTTATAACTGAATATTTAGTCTGTATTGCCATTATGCTGAGTTGATAATCTACTGTAATAAACACAAACCTACTTACCAGGGTTTGTGAAAACCCATGTGGAGATGTTTGCCCCTGTACTCATGATGTATTCTACATCCAGGCTAGCCTCCAGACCAGCCTTGCCTGCTCCCTGGGTGCCCACAACCCGATCCACTTTGGACAGGTGCTGGAAGCTCCTGCCAAACATGCTCATGAACTCAGCCAGGTCTGCAGGGTGGTAGTACTGCTCCAGGAACTGGAAATTAACATCAATTCATTAACATTAAATAACTATACCAGTGGTCTGGCATGTTTAGCCCAATGACTACCACTCACAGCATACTTGACGGTGATCAACCATTTTCTAAAGCATTTTGTTTCATTTTTGAGGAAGTGTCTGTATTACACAGATTTCAGTACCGTTTGAAAATCATCAGTCTTTCTCAAGGATGTGTAATTCCATTTTAACGCATTGATAGAGAATTCTAGCCAAATGTAGTACCAGGAAAAACACTGACTCAAATGCCCATGACTCATTAACACCAACTCAAATGACCATGACTCATTACACTGCACTGATGTAGTGTAATCTCATATCTCATATCTGCTTGCCTTTTGTTTTGCTCAGTTTAACAAGTAGTATTAACATTTTTCAAAATCTACCGGGGTGGAAAAAGCAGCTAAGAAATCCAAAGTGACAGAGATGCGTTCCCGGTCTTAATGGGTTAAAGTGCAGGGGAAATGCAGACATGCAGTACCTGAGCTACAGCCTGGCTGTTGTTGTGTCCTGATCCCACATCAGCTGCAGTCAAGTTGTAGCGGGCTCTCAAAATGGCAGGAGTCACACCAAGGTGCAGCCCTGGCTTAGAGTGCTTGTGCCTCCTATTGGATAAGGCTGTGCTGAGGTCCTGTCCTTTGGGTGGGAAGCGATGAACCCCTCCAACTGTATGAAGTTTTGAAAAATGTACAGAAATCTGATTATTAAATCATGTTTGAAGCTACAATCTGTAAGTTGTATGTTCGCCGTCTCCCTATCCCGATGGAACCTCGCATCACCAGTCTTTCCACCTCGGAAGAAAGCCTGGTATTCGTTATTAAATGGTGTGATCCGTTTCACAATGGTGTGTAACCGTGTGATCCGGTCTAGGCCACAACTAATTTCTTTTTTTTTATAGCTTCCGGAGCTGCTTTGTTTTGGTTCCCCTTGTTTGTTTCCCCAATCCATATTTAAATGCTGAATCGATTACAAAAGGTAGACAGACGCTAAATAGTCTCCGGAAAGTACACTCACATTTATTTTGTATAATAAAAATAAAAATAAGCTAAACTACGCCGCATCAAGGATTTTATTAGGTAGGCCCTAAAATGACAATGCCAGTAATCGCGGCCGGAGTTATTTGGGGGTGAGGCATATAGGGTCGCTTGCTTCCGCTCCCGACCGGATCACACACCCGAAAAAGGTCCCAGGCTAATCCCAATGAGAGAAGCAATTGGTGTAAAATGGATTTGTATAGCACCTTTACCCAAAGCGCTTTACAATATACATTACATTCACACACACCCCAACACATCGACGGCGGAGGAAACCAGGCAATACACTAACTAACCTGCTCATAGGGAGCATTTAGGGGTTCAGCGTCTTGCTCAAGGACACTGCAACACTAAAGGGGAGCCGTGGATCAAACCGGGAACCTTTCGCTACCGCCGAGTTGCTACCTCTCCCAATGTCTGGACAGCTGTCTGATTCAAATGTCACACCTGACACTGGGGTTGAAATTTCTCAACGAAAGAGTAGGGAGACCAACTCTAACAACTGTACATATATATATATATGCCAGTTATTATATTTTATTAACAACAGTGGTTCTCAACCTTTTCTGGAGCAGGGCCCACTTGAAAATCTCAAAATCATTCGTGGCCCACCCATCTGACCACTTAACGCGGCAGCATTTTCAGGACCAATGGAACTAACGTGGTATACTTTAAGCTCCGATTTATCGTCATCACAATGAAAATTTCTTCAAGGTTTTAAAGACAGAAAAAAGTAAAAGTCATGAACTTTTTTACATTATTTTGTTACACTGTATTATCATTCAAATCTATTTTTTTTGCCAGTTATTTGGGGGCCCACTTGTAATATCCACAGGCCCCACAGGTTGACAATCACTGCTTTACAACACTGTACCTCTTCGTTAAAATTATGTTTCATTCATGAAAATGCAAGACAAGTGCTTACCAAAGTCAAGATGCTGATGAACAGCATCAGGTACGGAGTATGGAGACGATGACCTCACCACAGACTGACCATCCCTGACGTAGCGGTGGAACTTACTGCCTGGAAGCAGCGTCTCTGCGACCCTGAAACGGGACAAACAGAACCACATAACAAATCAACTATTTATGTACACCCAAGAGGATCAGTTTAACACATTCAATAATATATACGGATACAGATCAACACTTGAATTAATAATTCAAGTCTATTTGTGGTCTCATTCTATTTCAAGGTTAGCCATCACAGGTTAAATACGGTCACAGTCCTACAGGTGGGAGGCTGGGAGCGTCAGGAGTTTTTATTGAGTGATCCAATGTATTGTGGCAAGTTGAGGAACATCAATTAAATGCAGAAGATAGCGGTTTCCGAGTCAAATCACTGAAAGGGGAACTACCTCACATGACAGATTGCACATTTTCGCACACTGAGGAAATTAAGCAGAAAACATTTTGTACTTAACAAAATCAGTCAGCTGTCACTGCTTTTATTGTGGTTCTTGTGTAAGCAAAAATACATGTATGTTTAAGGTTATGCACTTACTCTGCACTCATGGTACACTGTAGGAAGTCCTGAGTGTGAATAGTCAGGCAGTTTGTAACCCCATGACTCTGTAGCCAATTATGTATCATCTTCTGAGTCAAGTCAGATGGACGCACAAGGGAAGCGACTTCATTTAAGCTCCGGTGCTTGCCTGTGGAGGACACATTTTAAAGTGAATTTAATTTAGTCATTGTGCTCTCCCAACAGTTAAAGTAAAGGACAAGGGCAGGTGTTTTTCACCTCTGAATTAACTGGGGCAGGATGATAAACGAGTTCAGGTATAGTGGAATAGCACAGCTGTTGTGCTGTGTGGAAGTGGGTCAACACAAGAGAATAAGTATGCCTCATCAGCATATACATGTACAAACTTTTAACACATTAAGTCCTGAGGCCGATTCTTCGAATGCCTTCTAAAATCAGTAGTCCTCACACTTTCAAGATTTAAAAAAAAAATCTAAAATAGCAGATGCACAAGCTTGCAGCGCAGCATATCTGTTTTTTTTGAATAGCCAACTCTAAAATAAATCCCGGTTTTAATGGGTTAAAGTTATAGTCTCATCAATGAGACAAAGAGGTGCTTGCTATTTGTGGGAGAACTTTGTAAAAACAGAGGGAAACGAACATTTTCATAAGTCAAAGCCTCACAACCCAGATCTGGAAATCAAAATAATAGTGCCAGAATCAGTAGTGCCAAGAGTCCCAGTTGTGTTCAATGTTTAGTTGGTTCATATTCACACGTACTGACTGAAGAATTTTGAGGATTATTGCTCAACAATGCTGTTTCTCTTTTTTCACCCAAGATGTGCTTTAGAAAAAGCAACGGCGAAAGGGCAGAGTCCTACCATACAGTGGGGATTCTGGGTCCGATGCCAATCGGAGTGTTTTTTCCAGCAGGTCAACATTCTTCTGCTTCAGGGCAAAGGTCAACTCCAGCTCCTCTAAGGGGCTGACTCGGCCCACATGAGTCCATTCCTCTGGTACCCTAAAGGAAAGGGAAGCCATTTCTAAGTAACATCTTTATTCCAATATCAGACTCCATCTACCCCATATCTCTAAAACAAACCTCAAAATGACTCAAAATGTTAGGATAGTTTCAGTGCATAGGTAGGAGTCCACACATGCTATTACTGGATCCATTTTCCAGACAGAGAGCAAAATTATTTGGTTAACAGTTCCCCTCTAATTTGCTCGAGACCACTAAATCAAACTAAATCTGTGTTTGTGGAAATATTTTTCAAGAAACTGGGCCTTTGCGATTACACACATTAAAAAAACATCGCATGGTTTTCACCAGGAGAGGCAAGATGAGAAACTGAATAATACTAGAAGGGGTTTGCTTACAGGACATCTTGATCAGCCTCAAGGTATCCACTCCAAACCAACTTGGTGCATATCAGGACGGTGGTAAAGGTCAGCCTGCAAGCCACATGAATAAAACAACAAATAAGCAATCAATAAAAACAACTCGCACACGCACAGCCACACAATCTGTAAATCACCTAACTAACGCGTAAACATTATTTTCTTCAAAGCAGGAAGTGTTTATATCTTCAAGGTTATGACAGCTAAAAAGCCTTTGTGTGATTTAAGTAGGTCAAATCTATACCACACACACAAATGCACGCTCATACTGCTGTGTCACCTTCATGTTAGCGCGACTCAAAGTTAAAACAGTTCATTTTACAAATACTTCTATACTTCTGTATATTTAAGCCATAACTCGTAACAAAAACACAAACCACGACGAGTGATACATTCCAAGGATATAATTGCAGCAAATCCAGCGATGTAAAATACATGTAAAACACACATTTTAGGAAAAACCACAGAGGAACAAGTTCTATCTAAATATTTGCTATATTAAGTCATTAAAGAACACTCACAGGGTTCTCATTATATTCCATGCGCTGCCCGCTTATCCAAGCTGTTGAAGTCAGGCAAACAAGCCTGATATAGAGGTATGGTCACATGACAGCATGGCCGACATGAATCACGTGACAAGCAAAGAGCTCTCTGGTTCGTGTGAGGTTTTTTAGTTTAGTTTTTTTGTGGCTGTTTTGTGTGGCTGTGATTGGTCTAGGACTAAGTCTAGCGTGCACTCTTGTGTTTAAAAAAAAAAGAAAGAAAAAAAAGACACATAATAATATTGAAATGCTGAAAGTTAATTCAATTACAGTGGGTTCCCTTGATTTTATTGGAGGGAGGTGTGCGGTAATAGTTTGGGGGTTAACGTTGTTAAAAGGGGGCAGAGAAAGCAGGAGTGAGGAAGAACAAAGCAAGACAGGGGCTGCTTTGTTTTTGCTGGAGACAGCTTTTGTTGTTTTTGTCAAAAGGACAGTTTAATGCACACCTTTTTTTGCCTCCGTCAGCCGTATTAATATTAATTAATAGGAAATAAAGTTCAACTCAACCTTATTTCTTTGTCTGGATCTGAAATTCAGATTCTGAATCATTCTTTTTGTAATTTAGCCGACGTCTGGGCTGCTGGTGTGGGTGACCCTGTTGAATATCTCTGCCGATCTAGTATACGTTTATTCGTTATTCCATTTAATTTCTAACCATGACACCAACCCTCACAAACTCGATACAAATTGAATAACTTGTCCAAGTAAATAAATCATCCAACACCTATCACACAAGTTTGCTGTGAAATAAAACACGGTTAGAGAGTGCATTGTGCTTACGAAAAGTTGAGCATTCAGATTCCATTTAACTTTATTATTCCATAATAATTATAAATAATAATTCCATTATTATTTATTTTAAAACATTCAATCCTCAAAGTAAAAATGCTCCTCCTCTCGACTTTTACTCGACTCTGAATGTCTGAACTCCCAGACAAGGAAGGTGTCATTTTCTGGTAGAAAAGAAAGTATCAGGTTAACATGGCTCATTTTACAGTTTGTGTATCATATGTAGAATTGCAGTCTGATGAGATGAGTTTGACATCAGAGATATAATGTCAAACTCATTATATCAGAAATAAAATAAAGGATTGCTTTATTTAAATCAGAACATGTGTACTTGTGTGTTCTCCCCTTTGTCATTGTTGCAATGGTTCATGACACACTCACTATATTGCACCCGATCTACTATGAATCACCCCATTCAATGGAAAGGAATTGCTCCAAGACCCTCAGACGTAGGATGGGAGTCGTAGGATGGACAGGCGTCTGGCTGTCTTAATATTAAGTTGTTGTTCATCTTAGGGTGTCCTTGTGTACAATTCTCGGTTCCATAAACAAGTTGTTCCTTCGATATCATAGGACATGTGTATGGTTTTATCTGTGACAGGATGACAGCTGACAGAGTCATTTAGTGACAATATCCCGGTCATACAGGTCATCTTACACAGATAGTCAGATACAGGTCATTTGACATTTAATCAAAAAGTGTTGACCAAGACAGGTTTTTACTGATTGGAAACATATGGAGCCAGCACCAGATAGCAAATATGGAGCCAGCTACATGGCCTTGGTAGAGAAAGTATAGTAGAGTTACAAAAAGCATGTTTAAAAGACTGAAGTACAGGTCCAAAAAGACATCACTATATTAATTTGACTGGTTAGATCGATATTTCTAGATCATATCAAGCTGGTCCACAAAACATATCCATCACACACTATAATGCATTTCATTTTTTAATTTAGCAGTGAATATAATAGCCTGTCCTATTACAACTATAATAGTATAATACACTGTGCACGCACGTACACGCACGCATGCACGCACGCACGCACGCACGCACGCACGCACGCACGCACGCACGCACGCACACACACACTTGCTTGCTTGTGGTTGTCCATCATGTCCGATGATGACCATCTTCTCCTATTTGTGAGTCCTCTGGTGGCTGAATAGTCCGATCCTGGACACACACACACACACACACACACACACACACACACACACACACACACACACACACACACACACACACACTTGTGTGTCTAACTTATTACTGAATTAGTTAGTGCAACCTGAATTTAATCAAACACAAAGCCTCTTGTCTTTTTAATTGTAGTTAAAAAACAAATTCTAATTAAGGTGCCCACGCGTCCAGGTGCCCACATGCCTCTAGTGCCCAGTTGTCCAAGTGCCCACCTCTCTAGGTGCCCAGTTATCTCCACCCCTAAGTGCTCACTCGTCCAGGTGCCCACATGTCCCTAGTGTCCTCTGTCCAGATGGTTTTGCTGTGGGGACCACCCTGGCGGTCCCGACCTACAGGTTGTCTGAAGTAGAGTGACATCACAGTTCCCAGTGATGTCATCACCTGACGCTGCTCTTTAAGGCTGTGTGTTGTGTTCTGCAGGGAAACTGATTATTCTGTTTTACTGACTGACTGACTGACTGACTGACTGACTGAGGAGATTGAAGTGCAGTATCTACAGTAAAGACAGTGAAGCAGTTACTCAACAACAGAGAATGGAGAAACAGGGACTGGAGAAACAAGGCTTGGAGGAGGTTCTGGTACCGATGAAGACATCAGTGCAGGGCAACCCCGCCCCCGTGAGGCAGACGTGGACCCGACAGCTGGACTTCATCATGACTTGCATGGGCTTTGCCGTGGGCCTGGGCAACGTGTGGCGCTTCCCCTACCTTGTCTACAAGAATGGCGGAGGAGTGTTTCTGATCCCCTACGTGCTGCTTGTGTTCCTGGCGGGCATTCCGATCTTCTTTCTGGAGATAGCCATGGGTCAGTTCATGAAGGCGGGAGGCGTCAACGCATGGAACATCGCTCCTCTGTTTAGCGGTCTGGGTTACTCCTCCATGGTGCTTGTGTTTCTTTTCAACACCAATTACATCGTCATCATAGCGTGGTCGTTATACTACTTTATCGTATCCTTGTCCTCTACATTCAGCTGGTCCCCCCTCCCCTGGAGCACCTGCGGCAATGATTGGAACACGGCGAGGTGTGTGGAGGATTTTAGCCAGGGCAAATGTCTGATGAACAGCACCTTGGGGAGGAACATCCCCTTCCCTCCCAACGTGACTTGCGAGGACCTCGCTCGTAACGCACGATCGCCCGTTACAGAGTTCTGGGAGAACAAGGTGCTGAACATCTCCGGCGGTTTGGATCAGCCCGGTGCGCTGAGCTGGGAGCTGGCGTTGTGTCTGCTGGCTGTTTGGGTCATCGTGTATTTCTGCGTATGGAAAGGAGTCGAGTCCACTGGCAAGGTCGCGTATTTCACTGCAACCTTCCCCTATGTGATTCTCATCATCTTGTTAGGCAAAGGACTCACGCTTCGCGGAGCTCACGACGGCATTGTGTACTACCTCAACCCCGACTGGTCCAAACTGGGCGAGGCACGAATGTGGATCGACGCTGCGTCTCAGATCTTCTTCTCCTATTCCATAGGATTGGGAGCCTTGAGCGCTCTGGGCAGCTATAACCGGTTCAACTACGACTGCTACAGAGACGCCTACATTCTGTCCCTGATAAACAGCGGAACCAGCTTCTTGGCCGGGTTCGTTGTCTTTGCCATACTGGGATTCATGGCCACCGAACAGGGAGTGAGTATCAACGAGGTGGCCGAGTCAGGCCCGGGGCTGGCGTTCATAGCATACCCCAAAGCTGTGACTATGATGCCTGGAGCGCCCATCTGGGGCACGTTGTTCTTCTTCATGCTGCTGCTGCTGGGAGTGGGCAGCCAGTTTGCGGCCGTCGAAGGGTTTGTAACGGGGATGCTGGACATGCTTCCAAGGAGATTCGACCATCGCTACCGGCGGGAGATCGTTGTGGCACTGTACAGTTTACTGTGCTTCATAATCGGCCTTTCCATGATAACACAAGGGGGTATGTATGTGTTCCAGCTATATGACTACTATGCCGTCACTGGAATTACGTTGCTCTGGCAAGCATCATGGCAATGTATAGTGGTGTCCTGGGTCTATGGAGCTGATCGCTTCATGGATGACATCGCTCGCATGATCGGCTACAGACCGCGGCTGACATGGTGTATGAAATGCTGTTGGTCCTTCCTCAGCCCCTGCATCTGTGTGGGCGTCTTCTTATTTTACCTGATTAACTACGAGCCCTTGACCTACAACAAAACGTACGTGTATCCGTGGTGGGGTGAGATGATCGGCTGGTGCCTTTCTCTGTCCTCGATGCTCTGTGGACCTGCTATCCTGCTCTACAAGCTCTGCCGTGCCGAAGGTACGTTGAAGAAGCGCTGGGTCAGTCTGACCGCTCCTGTGTGGGGTCCTCATCATCTGGAGGACATGTCTCCAGACACGGACATGAAGTCTCTGCCGTCTCTGTCCCGGGGGACAGAGGACAAGATAGCATTGTCTGGGATTGATGACGAGAGTGTTGTTTAGGGCCGACTACGCAATAGCATTGTGTGTGTGCGTGTGTGTGTGTGTGTGTCCCCGATAATGTACTGTAATAGCTGCTATAGTATTGGAAGGAAGCATTAAGAGTACCGTGCAAATGGAGTGCCATTCCCTTTGAAATGGTTAGAATGAAATACAATAGAACAATTTGAACACAATAACGTTGCAGTGCACAGGAACCATCCTGTGCAGTCCATAGAGGACAGGACCAACCAGTATTTTTATGTATTTCTTTTTTATTAAAAACAAATTGGGGGGAGGGCTGGGGGAGCCTTTTCATCCACTTACTGTGTAAGTACAGTATATAGGATTCCAATGTACACAAAAACAAACAAAAAAGTAGGAAAATCCTTCACCAAAGTCAAATGTGGGGGTAACAGCAAAGCTGACAGTTTTATGATTTTCGGCACCAGCCGATCAACGTTGCAGTGCACAGGAACCATCCTGTGCAGTCCATAGAGGACAGGCCCAACCAGTATTTTTATGTATTTCTTTTTTATTAAAAACAAATTGGGGGGAGGGCTGGGGGAGCCTTTTCATCCACTTACTGTGTAAGAAGTACAGTATATAGGATTACAATGTACACAAAAACAAACAAAAAAGTAGGAAAATCCTTCACCAAAGTCAAATGTGGGCCAGTGGGGGTAACAGCAAAGCAGACAGTTTTATGATTTAAATCATGAGAGAGAGAGAGAGAGAGAGAGAGAGAGAGAGAGAGAGAGAGAGAGAGAAGAAACAGCTTGCTCTCACTGATTCACCATATGCACATTTACGTGCACCCGTCCAGTGTACAGTAGAGACCCCTAGAGTGCATTTCTGCATATGTGCGTTACTCCTCTCCTCAGGGGGCCACGGCATGTTTTATGGCGAGGAGTTTGAGAACTGCTATCTGCACTTCAGCGTCCGTCCGGTTGTTGTTTGGCAAAAACACATGAATCTCCCCCCAAGGACCCCCACTTTGAGAACCAATGGCTTAGGTGGCGCAAATAAAGGGAACACTATTTATTAGGGCGACTCGTGCCCCCTACAACTGAGAACACCCCGCCCAAGGAAACGAAAAAATGTATGGAAGAATAACGTGGCTGATAGCCGTTAGTGGAATATGTTGAATGTAAGAGCTTTTCACAGCATTCTCATGTGCTTATCAAGCACTTATAAAAGCAACTCCCAGTGGCCTCTTTCTTCTCCCGACTGTAAGATTGCCCGAGCGGCCAAGGCAGCAAATCAGTGGCAACCTTCAATCATGAAGTCTTTATTTTTATCACTTTTTTTTTTTACATATTTCTTTGACATTATTGTGTCCAACCTGTCATCTCATCTCTCATACACAGACTGACTCCCTTGATATAGGTGGGTCCCTATTACCTGGCTAGCTCATACCATTCCCCAGGTACCTTCAAAATATTCCCACACCAATAAACACAACAATTTTACTTAAAACACTATCACATGTATATGCACACTTAGTTACTACATATTTTACTTTTACTTACCTTCGGGACCCTCCCCTCTTTCTTTGGTGTTTCGACCAGGTGGGCGTGTTTAAATGCCTAAACCCTACCCGTACAAAAACTATGCCCAACTCTAATCTTAACCCTGACCTCAATACTATGCCTAAAACCCAACCTTAACCTCACAGAAACTAATGCCTAAACCTGACCTCAAAACCACACCCACCTGTGCGAAACACTGGGAAAAGAGAGTTTGGTGCACCTTCATCTATTTAAGAGGAGGAACCCCTGGACTTTGGTGACCCCATGGCCTTTCCTCTATTATTGTCTCCGCCAGGCCGAAAGTCATGGCCGAGACTATGTTTTACACCCTGTCCGTCCGTCTGTCGGTGTGTTTGTCTGTGAAAAGCTAATCTCTACATTTTTCAAATCAGCCTCATGGTGGTGCTATAACAGGCCAATTCATGTTTTTACCTATAACTGCATGATCAGTGTAAAACGTTGTATGCCACTCCCTAGAGGCCAAAGAAAAACCTTTTCTCTGCATTTTTCACATCTGCCTTTTATAGCGCCACCAGGAGGCCGACTTATGTAAAACACATTTTTTGATATTACTCCTTCAAATTGAATCCAAATTTCACACAAATCGCCGGGTCGGCGATGATGTCGCCTATACCCTAAACCACCAGACCCGTCTTGAAACACGGACCAAGGACTCTAACGCGCGCACGAGTCGGAGGGCTCGCTTGAAACTGGGGGGGTTTCCACCTACAGGTTGTCTGAAATAGAATGACATCACAGTTCCCAGTGATGTCGTCGCCTGACACTGCTATTTAAGGCTATGTGTTGTGTTCTGCAGGGAAACTGATCATTCTGTTTCACTGACTGACTGAGGAGATTCAAGTACAGTATTTACAGTAAAAACAGTGAAGCAGTTATTCAATGATAGGGAATGAAGAAACGGACTAGAGAAACTTGGCTTGGAGGAGGTTCTGGTGACAAAGAAGGCATCATCAGTGCAGGGCAACGCCGCCCCCGTGAGGCAGACATGGACCCGACAGCTGGACTTCATCATGACTTGCATGGGCTTTGCCGTGGGCTTGGCCAACGTGTGGCGCTTCCCCTACCTTGTCTACGAGAACGGAGGAGGAGTGTTTCTGATCCCCCACGTGCTGTTTGTGTTCCTGGCGGGCATTCCAATCTTCTTCCTGGAGATAGCCATGGGTCAGTTCATGAAGGCGGGAAGCGTCAACGCGTGGAACATCGCTCCTCTGTTTAACGGTCTGGGTTACGCCTCCATGGTGCTTGTGTTTCTTGTAAACACCTACTACAGCGTCGTCATAGCGTGGTCGTTCTACTACTTCATCGTATCCTTGTCCTCTACCTTCAGTTGGTCCACCCTCCCCTGGAGCACCTGCGGCAACGAGTGGAACACAGCGAGATGCGTGGAAGATTTTAGCCAGGGCAAATGTCTGATGAACGGCACCCTCGGGAACAACATCACCTTCCCTCCTAACGTGACTTGCAAGGACCCCGTTACCGAGTTCTGGGAGAACAAGGTGCTGAGCATCTCCGGCGGTTTGGATCAGCCCGGTGCACTGAGCTGGGAGCTGGCGTTGTGTCTGCTGGCTGTTTGGGTCATCGTGTATTTCTGCGTATGGAAAGGAGTCAAGTCCACCGGCAAGGTCGCGTACTTCACGGCAACCTTCCCCTATGTGATTCTCATAATCTTACTGGGCAAAGGACTCACGCTTCCCGGAGCTTACAACGGCATCGTGTACTACCTCAAGCCTGACTGGTCCAAACTGGGCGAGGCACGGATGTGGATCAACGCTGCGACTCAGATCTTCTCCTATTCCATCGGAGTGGGAGCCCTGAGCGCTCTGGGCAGCTACAACCGGTTCAACAACGACTGCTACAGAGACGCCTACGTTCTGTCCCTGATAAACAGCGGAACCAGCTTCTTGGCCGGGTTCGTCGTCTTTTCCATACTGAGATTCATGGCCGCCGAACAGGGAGTGAGTATCGAGGAGGTGGCCCGCGTTGTTCTTCTTCATGCTGCTGCTGCTGGGAGTGGGCAGCCAGTTTGCGGCCGTCGAAGGGTTCGTAACGGGGATGCTGGATGTTCTTCCAAGGAGATTCGACCATCGCTACCGACGGGAGATCGTCGTGGCGCTCTATTCTCTACTGTGCTTCATCATCGAACTCTCCATGATAACACAGGGGGGTATGTATGTCTTCCACCTATATGACACCTATGCCGTCAGTGGAATTACGCTGCTCTGGCAAGCATCGTGGCAATGTATAGTGGTGGCCTGGGTCTATGGAGCTGATCGCTTCATGGATGATGTCGTTCTCATGATCGGCTACAGACCGCGGCTGACCTGGTGTATGAAATGCTATTGGTCTTTCCTCAGCCCCTGCATCTGTGTGGGCGTCTTCTTATTTTACCTGATTAACTACCCGCCCTTGACCTACAACAAAACATACGTGTATCCGTGGTGGGGTGAGATGATCGGCTGGTGCCTTTCTCTGTCCTCGATGTTCTGTGTACCTGCTATCCTGCTCTACAAGCTCTACCGCGCCGAAGGCACGTTGAGGAAGCGCTGGGTCCGTCTGACCGCTCCTGTGTGGGGTCCTCATCATCTGGAGGACATGTCTCCAGACACAGACATGAAGTCTCTGCCGTCTCTGTCCCGGCCGACAGAGGACAAGAGAGCATTGTCTGGGATGGACGACGAGAGTGTTGTTTAGGGCCGACTATGCAAGAGCATTGTGTGTGTGTGTGTGTGTGTGTGTGTGTGTGTGTGTGTGTGTGTGTGTGTGTGTACACTAACGTTGCAGTGCACAGGAAGGTAGTCCATAGAGAACAGGCCGAACCAGTATTTTTAAGTATTTATTTTTTATTAAAAACGAATTGGGGGGAGGGCTTGGGGAGCCTTTTAATCCACTTACTGTGTAAGTACAGTATATATGATTACAATTGTACACAAAAACAAAAAAGAAGTAGGAGATAGCAGTTTGAGAACTGCTATCTGCACTTTAGCGTACGTCCGGTCGTTGTTTGACGTAAACACATGAATCTCCCCCCAAGGACCCCCACTTTGAGAACCAATGGCTTAGGTGGCGCAAATAAAGGAAACACTATTTATTAGGGCGACTCGTGCCCCCTGTATGGAAGAATAACATGGCTGAAAGCCATTAGTGGAATATGTTGAATGTAAGAGCTTTTCACGGCATTCTCATGTGCTTATCAAGCACTTCTAAAAGCATTAAAGCAACTCCCAGTGGCCTCTTTCTTCTCCCGACTGTAAGATTGCCCAAGCGGCCAAGGCAGCAAATCAGTGGCAACCTTCAATCATGAAGTCTTTATTTGTATTACTTTTAAAAGAAACATATTTCTTTGACAGTAAGTATAGTGTCCAACCTGTCATCTCATCTCTCATACACAGACTGACTCACAATGCAATAAAAAACAATGAAAACACCACCACCTATATAACACTATGCGGGCAGAGGAGAATACGTCCTTCAGCCTCTCAGGGCGTGTTTCCTGGAGTTTGAGAACTGCTATCTGCACTTTAACGTCCGTCCAGCTGTTGTTTGACGTAAACACATGAATCCCTCCCCCCAAGGACCCCCACTTTGAGAACCAATGGCTCACTTGGTATCACCCTCCCGGAACTATTAAACAGGGTGCGTGTGTCACAAGTGCTGACATGAAGAGCCATCTCCAGTCCAGTGTCCACTATTGTCTGAACTTTTCTGACCTCTGACCTCACTGGACGCCCCCGACACTTTTGTTCACAACTTTGATTTGATGACGGAACACAGCTTCATGCAGCTAGCTGATGAGCTACACATGACACAGAGAGTACAAGTCTGAATAAAGTAACAGCATTGCTATAACCACCATGACAGTGAAGAGTGGCATTTACAAGGCATTGTTCACAACCCTTACCTGCCAGTAGTTTGAAAAACTTCTACTTTTGGGAGCCTTTTACTCAGATTCTTGGTTAGAGGTTTAACTGCATAAAAATATTTTCAAATTTCATGTATGACACATAATTTCTAAGTTACTGTACTTTCATAATCTGTAAAAACATGAGAAAGGACCACGCCCCCCTTGTGTCCCAAAAAAGCTGTGTACTGGGTGTAATGATTTTATTCTCTAGGTCATTCAAAGTCTGGTCAGATGATGTGGATGAGAGAAGTTCATAGGAAAATACAAGGTGATGTCTCAGTTATAGCAGCATAGAAGAAGAGCGATGCATCGGGAACACACTAAGTCTCAAACAAGCGTCCAAGTTAACATGTTCTCATTTATTGAAAGACAAGCAGTCACATATATACATTAACAGAATTAGTGTTGGACAGCCCACCGAAGCGGTCTCGTATGGGCGTAGCTATTACACAAATAAATTAGGCCTATATGTGTAAGTGAGTGAAGTGCAAAAGTTCATCAGGTGAGATAAGCGAAGACATCGGCAGGGCCCCTTTGCCACATCCTGGATTGTCAGACAGATGTGCTGATGGGAGGATGTGCTGTGGCTAACAGCAGGCTTTCACCACGGGTGCAATATGGCCTCCCGCACGGGGCGCTATAGCCTCCCCGATTTACAGGAAGTCTTGTAGATGTATTCTGTAGATAACTGTCATTTCTGCAAACATGTAAACAGTTCTAGGCTAGCGTTTTACTAAGATATCATATAGGCAGCACCAAAGTGCAGTGTCTTAAACCCTTTAGCTGTGTAAACTAAAGCTATTAAAATTATAAAGGGGTTCTAGCATACATTTTACTGATAAAATAAAGTGCTCTGATTCCATTTTGGTGTTGATATAAACATATACAACTTGTATGAAATATTTTCTTGAATAAAAACAAAAATAAACAAAAAAACTATACTTTTATATGGGAAGGAACAAAAATCAAAATCAAAACAAGATATGCCGGAAAGGCCATCCTAAAAGAAGCTATCATCAAAGCTTGAAATCACGTCAATGAAGATATGGGGAATATATCTATATCTAATACTAATAACAATAACAAATGTAGAAATGTCAATAATTATTGTTATGAAATATTTATAGTGATAATAGCAAATAATATTGACAATAACAGTAGATATAAATATAGATTTATCAATATGTAAAGAATATTCTGTGTTGCAGTAATAAGATTAAAGGCAAATATTATCTAGAACAAATAGAAATATGACTATATATATATATACATAGTACATACACATACCTATATACTGTATATAAACACACACCCACAAGTATACAAACAAAAATGTGGTTAAGATGTGTTACTTATGATTGATAGTAAAAGCTGCAATGATTGTTTCTTCAAAGAGCTAAGGCTGGTACAGTCTCTAATATGAAGCGGTAAGCTATTCCAAAAGTGAGTTCCTCTGAATTTGATAAGAGTATTGAGCAGTTGTTGTCCTGAAAAAAGTGGAATGCAGATCACCGGCTGACCTAGTGTTATAATTGTGAAGTTCATTATTAAACTGAAATACATTTTGAAAACAGGCTGGGAGTAGTTTGTGAATTGATTGAAACAAGAAAATGCATATTTGAAAGTTGTTTAGCAGTAACAGTAACCTTTTCTAGGATATCATTATCAATCTGAATATTGGGACGGCTACTTTTAACTGGGTGATTATGAAGCATAAACATCATGTATGCACTTTTCTTTATATTCAAGGATAATGTGTTTGCTTTGAACCAGGTGTCTACATTACTCAACTCTTGGTTAATTTCCAATATTAATTTCTGTTCATCTTTACCAGATAAAAAAATATTGGAGTCTCCTCATTTATATAAATGAGGAACAGTAGGGGGCCAAGTATTGAACCTGTAGTCAGAAGAGGTATTATTCCAAGTTACAAATTGCTTTCCTGCTGACAAGTAGCTCTGAAACCATGACAAGGCTATTCCATATAATAAGCCATAAAGTGTGAGTTTCTGTAATAAAATACATACAGGGACACACATTTTATAGGTGCGGTAAGGTTACATTCACAAAATCATGGCATGTGTCTTGATGATACAATAGGCATGTCACTCAGTACTCTATGGGTATAAGTATAGCCTCTCCACCATATATGGCGGCTGCCAATTATAGCAGAGACAGCTCAATACTTTGCCAGCCTTTTTGTCTCCTTTTTGGGCATCCCAAGTTGTTGAAGCCCTCTAACAACTAGTACTACTGGCAAATATGAAAACAAATAGTCTGCATCTATAACCTAGCTCTGAGATGGTATGTAGTGGTAGTGTAATGGTGTAGAGTGGTTGGTATTTAATGACCGTGGTCATAAAGGCTTCCTCTAGGCTAAGGTCAAAGCTGCATGCCATCTCTAAATACAGAAACTTCTCTGGACTCTTCATCAACCACATCTGGTGTATTAGCTGTGAAATATGTCTGGGATATCACAGAGATGGAACATGGATGAAATTACATGGGGTTTGTACTCTACTCACACACACCACACACACACACACACACACACACACACACATCAGAGACGTGTGTCTTCGGCGTTAGGTTCTGGTGCACTGGGCGTGTTCATCCCGAGATGACTGTGTTCAGAGTATCGTTCGCCGCGATGGACATCCAGGTAGGGGTGCCAGTCCTTAGACGGAGAGCTCAAACACTTCACACGCTGCGTGAAGAGGACACACATCAGGACCAGAACCAATTCTTGGTCAAATTAGACCCCCCCCCCCCCCCCCATGATGCAGTACATCAGCGGTTCTCAAAGTGGGTGGATCTACAAGCTCACAAGCAAGCTTACAGTAGATCACTTATAAAACCTTTTTTTATTTTTTTATTGTAACAGCACAAATATTTTCGAAGGGGGGTCTGTGGCCAATTACATATCAATTTGGAGGTCCTTGACATGAAAAGGTTTGAGAACCACTGCAGTACATACAACTGTTGAATATCTAACGAAACAATCACACACCAGTGATGTTAAGTAACTGAGTGTAATGCACGGGATGCAAACCCGGGTGTCCCGCATGGAAAGCCAATATCTTAACCGCTAGATTAAAGGACATTCCCCATTTCCCCATAGATCGGGGGAGATATTAGACTTTTAGGTCATCAGGCTGAGGCTGTGAGCCACTGTGTACTCCAGTACTGTACTTAAGTACAATTTCCAGTACAATTGGAGTATTTCCAATTTCCAATACTTCCGGCCACCAGGAAGAGCCACTTCCTCATGACAGAGACTAGTGCCTGTTAACATAGCCAGGCTGTGTGAAGATGTCAACTTTTCTCCAACAAACACGTAGAGAAACTAAACTTAACTGTTAGGTCAATCTCATGGTAAGATATTTGATAGAAATTCATACATTTTTAAAGCCAGATCAAGGAATGGGACTTGCCGTCTTAGAAATAGCAGATCTACAAGCTTTTATACATTTTGAAAACTTGAAATGGGACATTCTGCACAATTACTTTTAGTACTTTAAGTACACTTTGATGCCAATACTTTTGTACTTTTACTTAAGTAAATGTTTAAGACCGAACTTTTACTAGTATTTCTACATTGTGGTATTGATAGCCTACTTTTACTTGAGTAAAAACATTTTTTTTACTTCTTCCATCACTACAGACACACACACTCACCTGCCACAGGTTGCCCTCTGCTCGCATCAGTTTATACACAGCAATGAGAGGAATCCAGAGGATGCAGAAGAGAGCCATGCACCACCCCAGTGCCAGGCCCCAGGCTGGGAACTCGACATCTCCATAGGTAGGAGCAACGAACGTTGCCAGAGACCAGATCAGGATCACCTGAGCACAGAACAAAGGCCATGGCAGTGTTTGTTTAGACCAGAGGTCTTCCAACGTCAGACTAGTTTGACAGCACTGTCATTGTGTAGCGTTGTGTTGGATTCATGTTATGTGTATTTTCAGATAGTTAAACCCTAAATAATTGGAAAACTTGTTCTTGGTCTGTTTTTTCCCCTCTACACCAAACCTCTTTTCGGAAAATAGACAATCTACAAGCTCACAACGCCTCGCGGTGCGAGGCGTTGTGAGCTTGTAGATCTGCCATTTTCGGCTAATGTTCCCCTCAGAAAAGGGATGCTAGGTAAGGGTTCAAGTGTTTGATGAAAAATAAAGTTTGTATCACACAAATATTTGGGACGTAAGGTAAATCCTACAGGAAACGCAATATCGCTATCGGTCGATGTGACCGTGCAGTTAATCGGTAATCGGATATAACATTTTTACATTGAGCATCAGAAGACAATGTGCTACAGTGCTATGACAGTTATGTAAGTGATAATGCACAAAGAGCAAGTTATTTTTCAGTGTTGTGGTGTAATATAATGTGAGTGATGTAAAGGCACAGTGTTTGAGACTGTACTGTACTCACTAGGATGATGCAGGGAGTGATGACGAACCAGCAAATTCTCCACCAAAGCCAGAAACAGAAGCTCTTCTTCCCAATCATCATTTCTATGTCTTCAATCAAACGGTTAACACCTGGACAGCATATTAGAGACACACAAATACGCACATTATATTGTCGCCGTCGGGCAGAAACCAGCTATCTAAATTTCAACTTTTAAATTACTTTGCTTGTTGCTACAAATATGGCAACATGAAAATCATAGACACGTCTCATTTACATCTCCACATCTCCACATCTGTTCACATTTACAGTACCATATATGTAGATGAAGGCGATGAACTCAAAGAAACCAATAATTAGCAGAACCCAGCTTGTAACAAAAGTGTCTATCAGAGTCACCCAGTATATTCCTGCCTGTCACACACACACACACACACACACACACACACACACACACACACACACACACACACACACACACACACACACACACACACACACACACACACACACACACACACACACACACACACACACACACACACACACACACACACACACACACACACACAAATAATGAATTAATGTCCACATAAGAGATACAATACAAGGACACAAATATTTGCACGGTGCTATGTAACATTTTACAGTCAGCAAATCTTGAACAATTACCCAAACACCCCTCAGGGGTACAAGTAACAGCGTCTTCGCTGTTACTTGCTATCAATAATAGAAGAGATTGCACAGAACTTTGCAATTTTGGAAGCTGACGTACCCTTGTGACACAGGGCAAGCCGAGGAAGAACAGAACGGTACAGGTTACCACAGTTATCAGGAGTCGCTTCGATTTGAAGAACTTCGGGTAGGCATCTGCCACGCATGTCATGAGCGTCTCTAATGACAGGAAGGAATTCAATTACATTTTTATAGGGCTCAATTGTCTTTACGGCTAGGCGTGGGTTTAGTGTGGTTAAGTTAAAGATCAATGCCGTCTGATGGCTGAATATACACTGCCAGTCATTGGCAAATTTGAAACTCACCAATCGCGCCAAACTGCGAGCCCAGACCAAGAGTTACCAGCATGAGGAAAAAAAGAATGGACCATAGGGGAGATACGGGCAACGTCGCCAATGCATCTGGATATGCAATGAATGCAAGACCATATCCTGCACACAAATACAGGTACAGTAGAAAGGAGAATATTGTCAAACAGAGTTCGGTGGGCAACAGTTCATCAAACTGAGTCTATATACGATTGGCCATGTTAGGGGGAGGGAAGTCGGGCACGGAGGGTGATCTTTGTCACTGCACATACTCTTAAGGATTGGGGCGACACCTGTCAGCAGGGAGTGTTGGGTAGGGGGAGTTCATAGAGTTAAGTGGGAGTTAGACAGAGGCGCTGCGTCCTACCGGTGGGGGCTCCTCCTCACTGGCAGGTGAGTACAGCAGTGGCAACACACATAAAACACAAATAAATCTGTGTGGGGAGGAATTAATTGGCATAACGATGATGTTTTTTAATCGATTTTCCAAAACACCAAAAATAGTAGATCTACAAGTGGCATTGTGAGCTTGAGATCACCTATTTTAGGTGTTATATGTATATACTGTATGCTTCCTGTTTATTTGATTAATCAAAAAAGTAATTGATAAAATAGCTATATCCGATTTTCCAATATTGTCCAACTCTTAATTTCTGATTCTGATATCAACTGATAGCGATATATGCAGGCTTTTTTCACAAAAACTAAAGCCAGGTAACAACATCACATATCTCCTATCGTGGAATTAACACATCATGCCTCATTTTATTGTGATGACCCACTCTCACCTGGGTTGGCAACCGCAGAAACATCCTTCCCGGAGACGTGAGCCATGTATCCCAAAATAGAAAATATGGCAAAGCCAGCAAACACACTGGTTCCTAGGAGCAGATGAAACAAAGACAATCAGGGATTAGATCGTCGCTGTCAGGTGGAAACCTTGTATATCCAAAACTGTTACTTTTCAGAAAATGGAAGAAAATATATAAATAAACTGTGTTCCAATGGATCCAATGTACTAGATACGTAGTCACAAGCTCTTGGTAATACTTACAGTAATTGGTTCAATGTTTATAAAACCCACAGACAGACTAACCAACCAAATTTAGATGTACTAGCTAGTGTGTGTGTGTGTGTGTGTGTGTGTGTGTGTGTGTGTGTGTGTGTGTGTGTGTGTGTGTGTGTGTGTGTGTGTGTGTGTGTGTGTGTGTGTGTGTGTGTGTGTATGCGTAAACTGAGTGTGCGGGTACATAAGAGTAAAGATTATTTTGTAAAAGTTCCTCAGACACAGACTATAGCAGTCTCGTTGATTTTGCTCTGTTTTCGAAACTCGACAAGAAGCCTATTCATTTCTTATCTGAAGTGAAAACGTTACAAAAAAAACAAAGAATGTACAGTACTTACCACTGTTAGTGAGTGTGACAACAACAGTGTCCCGGATCACGTTGTTAGGGAACTTATTGTAGGAGGACAGACAGATGATTGCACCAGACGCCTCACCGAGAGACATAAAGATTTGAGTTGCTGCATCTTTCCAGACCTTATGGTAATTGATGACATTATTGTGTTAATTATGTATGCTCTGTGGTTGAATTGAATACATACCACAATGGAAACAAGTCCCCGAGACTTTTTTGTGTTATCCTTTTAGCTTTAATGTCTTACTGTACCACGTGCTGTTTACATTTCTGTCTAATAGAGTATTCAATCAATCAATCAATCAATCAATCAATCAAACCTAAATTACAGAGCAAATTCGTTTTAAACACTATTTTCTGGGGACAACCTTTGACCAAGTAAAAAAAGGGGGGGGGGGTCTTGTCTATACCTCTGCTTCACCAAGTTTAGACATATTGGACTGAGAACCAATGTAGTACTCGATCCCATCCCAGGCGCCTTCCAGTGTCAAACCTCTGATCAGCAAGATAAGCAGCACTACATAAGGGAATATGGCTGTGAAGTACACCACCTGATGGAGAAGGTAAGCACAAGCATATATAATATTTGGGTACTTTCTTGCGGTTTACATAAAGTATGCATAGGGTAACCAGCTTATCACTGAAACATTCAGCTATCAGTGGAGGTTGTTAACACTGAAATAAGTGATCTTAATATCTGTGGTGTGAAAGAAAGAAAGATAGAAAGAAAGAATGTGAGTTCAGCAACAAAAAAAAAGCAGGTGAAGGAACTCTAGTACTTCAGCAGTCAACGACTGGTTATTTTACCATTGTCTGCATTTGTATTCATATTCTACACCTGAAACTCACACTGAGTGGAACTGGAAAATCATGAGTTTGCTCACAGATCTATAATGTCTTGGGACCTTGCCTGAATTCACAAGTACCTCAGAGAGAAAGTGGTCTGATTACTTTTCATTGCAGGAAAACTGCCAGAGGGCCAGAATGACGTCAAGTTGTGAGGCCATCGAAATTGTTGTTTCAAATTGTTGCTAGTTACCAAAAATGTTATACACATTCATTTTTGCAATGGGGTAAGGACAAAATAAGCTACATCAAAAGGATGAATTCCACAAAACAGCTTGCTGCTCCAGTCCCCTTCTTTTTGATGTTCAACCTGGATATGACCTAACAATAGGACATAATGTTTGACATAAGGTAGCGCAGGAAGCCACAGGTATAGAGAAAGCAGATATACTGTACTTTGCCAGATGACTTGATGCCTTTGCAAAGGGCCACTGCTATCAGAATCCAGCCCAGCAGCAGACAGAGGGCAAGGGGCCAGACTACTGGTCCGGTTTCATCAAGACCGCTGGATCGTTGCAGCGCCACGAGACTGAGGACAGAGAGAGAGAGAGAGAGAGAGAGACGGACTGTTATGGTCAAAAGGACCAAAGAATCCACAGTGTTCATTTAACTCTGGGAGTGTACAAATGTAACCAAATGATTAATTTACAATGTGCATTACATTCATCCATTCACTCTGAGGAAGAAATTATATGGCTGCTTATATCTAACTTTATATTTTACTATCACTTATAATACTTCTACAATACATTATGGTATGTGACACCTTGTAAGCGCCTAAATGTCTCCACTAGGCCTAATAGCTATTGTTGTGTACAGCCTATCTTTTTATGGTTCGGTTTTGATCTCTGCCCGGTGCTTACTCCCAGTATTGCTCGCTAGCGCTCTCTGGACAGGTCCCATTTTCCAGAATCCGGCTAGTCACTGGCAGACCCCTTAGATTGCACCCCTCTGGAAAGAAAAAAGGATCGATAGCGAAGATACTGAAGATTATGATCAAGTCAAGTGGGTACAAATGTAGCATTTACCAAAGGCCGTCTCATTGCATCAAATTATTGGCTAAGGAATGCGACAAAAACTAAAACATCTACATGAATTCAAGGCTTCATGGGGTGTGTAATTGATAGAAAATAAGTCATCTTTTGGGTGAACTACTCCTTTAAAATGATAAGAGTGGTATCGAACCTGTGGTACTCCATGGAAGGGGATACTGGAAGGAAGCAAACAAGTAGTAGAGACTGTAGGAGATGATCACATTGTAATAAATGGTCACCATTGCCATCCCCACTGCCATGGAAACTCCAACACCTGGAGCAGAGAAGAAAAAAAGAGATACTTTTATTTGATTCACAGTTATTTATGAGCACATATTTGAGATGTGTGTCGAACTTCAAATTGAAACAGATTAGACAGGTTGATTAAATGAGATGGATTGTCACAGATTGTTTGGTTTCTTCTCTAAGACTGAATCAGGTTAAGTAAATCCTGGCTGAGATTAAAAAAAAGGATGGCAAACACAGGAGTGGCCTCCAACATTTAGTGAGAGAGTAGACTTAAGACTCTCTTAGAAAACTTTCATGTCTTCTGAGAGGTAATTTGTGGTACAGCACAGAACATACAGACAAATTAAAAGCACGTCAGATAAACAAAAACAATAAAAAAAAAATAAGCTACAGCTGTAAAATGCAAAGCAATGCATACATATCACTGTGGACCAGGAAGGCATTTAAAGGAGGAGTTCACCCAAAACATTACATATTTTCTATCAATTACACACCCCATGAAGCCTTGATTTCATGGATTTATTTTTGTGGCATTCCTAAGACAAAAATAATCTACTTTGTGTCTCCTACCGGATACATTAGACGGTAGGAGACGGGAATCAAATTATTAGCTTAGAAATGCGACAAAAACAAAAAAGAATCCATGGATTCAAGGCTTCATAGGGTGTGCAATTGATAGAAAATAAGTCATTTTGTGGGTGAACTCCTCCTTTAAGGTTAATATCAACTGAATATACTGAACAGCCCCCATGTATCGATGTATTTCACATCCACTAATAGTCCATGTATTTTCCACATCCCCTAGTGTTTTCCCAAACTACCACATCTTGTTTAATTGAGTCATTACCATGGGAATACATTATTTTTTTTACTTGGTTATGATTTTGCAGTGACTGGAAAGTGGATGAGAGGCAGACTTTCTGTTGCTGATTTCACCATTCCACCAAGACAGAAAAAGTATATGTATATATGTGTGTGTGTGTGTGTGTGTGTGTGTGTGTGTGTGTGTGTGTGTGTGTGTGTGTGTGTGTGTGTGTGTGTGTGTGTGTGTGTGTGTGTGTGTGTGTGTGTGTGTGTGTGTGTGTGTGTGTGTGTGTGTGTGTGTGTGTGTGTGTGTGTGTGTGTATATATATATATATATATATATATTTTCCCCAGAAAACTCTTAGGATTTAGAAGGCATTTCGTAAACCTACTATCTCCACACCCACCTTGGAGTATTGGCACTGCACTCCACACCTTGATAGGTCCTTGACTGGTGAATTGTCCAATGGAGCTCTCCAAGAAAAACGTGGGGATTCCAATCACCATCAACATCACAAAGTAGGGGATGAGAAAGGCACCTGCATGGTCACATGAACATTGAGAGCGGCGTTGGGGGTTGTAATGGATTTGGGGCAGAAAAGAAAGAGCACAAGTTCATGAATATTTACCGTTTTACAGGGGTGTCCAAATGCATATCAATTTGGGGGTCCTTGACATGAAAATGTTTGATGCCCACTGCGTTAGATCAGTGGTTCTCAAAGTGGGGTCCAGGGACACCCAGGGGTCCTTGAGGGAGGGGGTTCCAGGCGGTCCCCAGCTAAATTGTTGATAGTCAGGAACCAAATGGACCTTTACAGATCTGCAACTCTGAGAGTGAACAAATGGAACGGGTCCATTTGGTTCCATTTGTACACTCTCAGAGTTATGGGGATCTGTGGCCTTAATCATGCACATCAAACTGCCGCGTCCTTGAAATTAACATGTTTGAGAACCACTGTGTGTAAGATCATTTTAAATAGTCCAGAGGGAAGCACGCACATCCCACAAGAACTTTTCAGGTGCTGAACAACAATACGTACATTGGAGGAAAG
Organism: Gymnoscopelus microlampas; assembly: GCF_963454915.1. NCBI lineage: Eukaryota > Metazoa > Chordata > Actinopteri > Myctophiformes > Myctophidae > Gymnoscopelus > Gymnoscopelus microlampas. The sequence goes on from NC_139957.1 coordinate 29,901,336, forward strand.
GAAGGGAAGTTAGCACACTGTAGCTCCCAGTAAAACATGTATTAAGTCTTTAAACAACGTTTCGACCACTGTGGGTCTTCATCAGGTCTCAGGTAGAGACCTGATGAAGGGAGTTACAGGGTGCGAACTTCCCTTCCTTTATTTAGATCATTTTACTTACCCCCGCCATTCTTGAAGCACATATAGGGGAAACGAATGACGTTGCCGAGCCCAACAGCATTGCTAATCATGGAGAGAAGGTACTCCCATTTATTGGTCCAGGTTTCACGCTGTTCATCACCATTCTTATCGTCGAAATGGGAGTCCTGAGGGAACGAGAAAAGAGTCACATACATACTTCTGACTCCTTGTGCATTTCTGAGTCAAACGATGACAAGAACTACAGCCAATCAAATCACTTCAAACTGCAGGTTAGTGTGGTACATGTGATGCCATTGTTGGCATGGAAAGGCACCGGGCAATGGAGGGAAAGGCTAAAGATACTGGCTGTTAATGCCTTGTGTCAATTATCTTTACTAGACCATACCCGTAGGGGGATATGAGCACCCAAAGTGTGCAGTTTGGCTTATGCGCTGAGAACAGACAGTTTATCAGGGATTGAAAGTGAGTTTGTACTGTGTAGTGGAGTGGTTCTCAAACTTTTTCATGGCAAGGACCCCCAAATTGACACTTGTTAGCCCGCGGACCCCCATTTGAAAAGATATGCCAGGGACCCCCATAAGAGAAGATTACGGCTCTAGCAGTGAATCTCAACCATTTTAATTTCAAGGACCCCCAGTTTGACATGCATTAGGGCTACGGACCCCCATTTAATGGCATTTCTATCCCTTGGACCCCAGTTTATATCGTAAAATGTATGTTAATTTAACTCTGAGAGTGTACAAATGGAACCAAATGGACCCGTTAGAGTCCATTTGGTTCCATTTGTACACTCTCAGAGTTACAGACCCATAAGGATCCATTTGGTGCCTAATCTATCATTTAGCTGGGGACCCCCTGGAACTCCCTCAAGGACCCCTGGGGGGCCCCGGACCCCACTTTGAGAACCAATGGTGTAGTGTGTACACACACACGCACATCCCGTCGTGGAGGAACAGAACACACACAAACACCCGCGCATAATATGCGCGGGTGTTTGTGTGTGTTCTGTTTGTGTGTGTTAGATCTTTATATTATAAAGATCTAACAGGCGGAGCCGTTCCCTGTCGGCCGTCGCCAACACACACACGCGCGCGAGCCGTCGCGAGCGCGCACACACACACGCACACGCACACGCACACGCACACACACACACACACACACACACTCATGCGGCCCGTGGCCCGTCGCGAACACACAGAGGGCGTCGCGCAAACACAAATAATGTACATGTTATAATGTTATAACTTATAACGCCACCATGAGGCCGATATGAAAAATATTCAGGGATTGAGTTCATTGGCCTATAGTGGCAGCACATACAAGACATTTTCGTGTTATATGCCAGGGGTGTCCAAACTTTTTTCAAAGGGGGCCATATTTGAAAACATCAGTACCTTTGGACCATAACAAAGTCACAGTTGTAATGCATCATCATTATTTAACTACAGTGCAATATCAATAGTCTTTGGTTAAAAGAAAAAAAAGCGGCTATAGAACAGCAGAGAAAAAATCTAAATATAGCCAGTTTAGCGTGTGGTGATTTTGGGTGGGGGGCTAAGACATCCATTATACTACTACCCATAGTTCACCCTGCAGCAAAATATTACATTCTAAATACCAAGTTACAACAATGACACTACTATAGGCTATCTATACTTTGTTATAGGAAATGCTCCACAACAGAACAAGTACCCACAACAAAACTGGGGTTCCACTGCTCCAATGAACATTGTTTGTGCAGATAGCTGCTCTTACTATCATGATTGGTGGTGGTGGCAATACTAATAATTTGAGCCTGCATGGGGTTATAAGGGTCACACAAGAATAGCAAGCACTTTTAAAACAAAATAAGACCAGAACCAGACAATGAATTAAAAGGTTTGATAATTAAAGTCTGCTTGAGGTGTAATGCAGCTTTAAAGGGATATTTCACTTTCAAAAAAGATTTGGGTCATTTTATCGTCTACTCAGGCTTTTGTGAGCCCCCCAGGCAGTTTTTAAGTTGCTTGATTCAGTATTTAGCTATTTGATATTCATTTTATCAGACATGCCCCCTTCCTATACAAACCCATTATAACTTAAAACTAAACATATAGCAGCCAGGTAGCCTATACATACAAGTAAGACGCGCGAACGCGGGTCTCACACACACACACACACACACACACACACACACACACACACACACACACACACACACACACACACACACACACACACACACACACACACACACACACACACACACACACACACACACACACACACACACACACACACACACACACACACACACACACAACCATTTATTTATGTCCACACAAAGGAGAGTATACAAGGACACAAATATTAAAGGTGCAGTAAGATTACATCACACAATCATGGAATACGTCTTCATGATACAATAAGCATGTCACTCAGTACTCTATGGGTATATAAGTAACAGCGTCTCCACCATATATGGCGGCTGCCAATTATGAGCAATTATTAATATCAATTGTTAATATAAATGAGCTACAGCATCGACTCTAACAGGTGTTTGTCTTACCTGCTGCTCAACATCGGCAGAAGTCCTGATAATATTGTCCGTGGATTTCTCCATCACGTTGTTAAGTAGGTCTATAGCCTACTCTTGACCCAGGAGACAACTTTCTCGTTTGAAGCCAACTCCCTGCTTAGTGCTTAGCTGATCCACCTAGAGTGGGTGTGTGTGTGTGTGTGTGTGTGAGAGCCGTATATGCTAATGGTGATTTTTTTTTTAACCCTTAAGACCTGAGGCGTTTTCTAAATCCTAACAGTTTTTCTTTCTTTTTTTTTCTTTTTTCAAAAATAGCAGATCTACAGGCTCATAGCGCAGCACTCGGTGCCATGCTATGAGCTTGTAGATCTGTTATTTTTGAATAGCCAAAGAAATCTAAAGTGACACAGATGCGTTCCAGGTCTTAATGGATACGGTATTTTATTGACGTCACATGCACGCGCGCAAGCACATGTGCGCTGCGCACAGAACAGCTGATTTGAGTCAACTCGTGACGTGAGGAGACCAGCATTGATCCATTGATTGAATTGATTGATTGAATACTTTATTATAAGTTTGCAGAAAAAAAGCACATGAAAGTACAGTTCAATACAAGGTCAGCTAATATAGGAATGAAAACAAAAACAAGAATGCCATTGGCTTGTTTCCATTGGGGTCCTTTGTACTCAATTCATAGTGACATTAAATGACAAACAGATATATATGCAGAACATCATAGGCCTAAGCCAGGGGTCTTCAACGTTTTCAGGCCAAGGACCCCCTAGCTGAGAGAGAGATGAAGCAGGGACCCCTCGGCCCCTCTATATTGTATAAAATCGTGTTTCAGATACACTTTTGCTGCTCTTTTTTCCCTCTACACCTATAGACCCCTTAACAGACGACGTCACACTGATAAGAACCAGTATGCGTGCAACCAGTATGCGCGCAATGAAACCCATTCTATCAGGTGTCGTTAGGACGCGCCTCACTAGCCAACACACAAGAGGGGGTTGGGGTGTACTGAAACCAGCGCATCCCGAAACAACAGGTTGGGAATTGATTGCGTGAAACAATCACCTGTGCGTCCAGTCTCAATGTTAGTAAACAAATTGGTCTATAACTCTTTGCCTAAAATAGCTGATCTACTCGCAGCGCGAGGCGTTGTGAGATCTGCTATTTTTGGCTAAAGTTCTCCTCAGAAAAGGGATGCTATAGGGTTCAAGTGGTAAATGTAAAAAGAATAAATCATATCAAAGATTTGGCGAACCCCCTGTATTAATTCTGAGGACCCCCTAGGGGTCCCGGAACCCCTGTTGAAGACCCCTGAGGACACTTCAAGGACCCCCACATTGATATGTATTATAACCGCGGACCCCCTTCTCAAAATGGGGGGCCTACCAAGATTATTCCAGATTTTTCAAAATGTTTAGAAAATACAAGTTATGAGCTTGCAGATCGGCTACTTACTTTAGAATATAGTGTAAAATAGGTTTAAAGTTTTTTTGGATGCTATAACTTAACTGGGGCTGGGAGGCCCCTTTATTTACGTGAATTATTGTATTTCATAATCTCTTTTCATTACTTTTTTTTTTTTTTCATGTTTAGATTGTCTTTTTCTTAGGTTTTTGTTGAATGAATTGTTCCCGAGTTAAATTGCCCCAATGTAAATCTAATCTACACTGGCATATAGGGCAGTGATGCTATGCTCATTTGAGAAGTGGTTGCTCTCTATTTTAATGACGTGACGCGCACGTCGCTTAACACCTACAGTACAGGTCACACAATGGACAATTGATATGCATATAGGCTAATTCCTATGTTAATGTGCCTGGCGTGAGTCGGGAGCCTTTGTAAACTTTGATGAAGTGTGAATTTAAAGTAGTTTTAAATCTATGCGTGTGCCTGTGCGTCCCCCTGGGCAAATAAGTGGTTGCTCGGCGTGCAACCCCGTCCACTGAGCATTGCACCCCTGATATAGGGGACTGGATAGCCCTGCTGCTGTTATTTTCTTCTCAATTGGGGATCCAACAGGATGGAAAAAAAGATGAGAGGGTAGGTCCACCGGCACCTGCACTTCTCAGATTGAGTCATTGCTTAAGTTGTCAGTCACTCAAGGCATGCCATTATGGCACCTTTCCCTTTGTTGCTGACATCAATCATGTCAATGCGGCTTTTTTTTTTAATTAACTCAATTTCCTTGCTCCAATGCTCACTAAAATAAGTTTTTTTTTTGGGCATCTTTGGTTGATTATCTGCGTTTCATTAACAGTAAGCCTATAGCCTATACTAGCGAGTGAGCGCAGTTGCATCCACAACACCGGCTCCCACGGCAGTAACATGTAAACAAGCATGGGAGGCGTTCTCAGTGTAGGCTACCGAGAAGTGTGAATACCAAACCACTCGCCCCAAAACACAGTAGTCCCGGGGCAAATCCGGCGCGGCGGTATTCGCCTGGTATTCCTATAACATAACCTCAGTAAACTATGCCTAAAACAAAGGTTAACCCACCCAACCGTCCTTATTCCTAAACGTAACCTCAGTAAAACGGTGCCAAAACTAATCTTATTCCTAAACGTAACCTCAGTAAAACTACGGCTAACCCTAAACTTAGTTAATTCTAACCTTATCCGCAGTAAAATAAATAGAAGAATACAAGAACCGCTGGTCTGGTCCGCGAAAGAAATGCGGGTGAGCGTGTTTTGGGGCAAGTCTTCCGGAGAAGACAAAACACTTGCAAAAAAAAACGCAGCAATGCCGAGCCAATAGGCTGGCTGCCAGCTGATATACCAATGAATGAAACGTAAGAATGACCGTGATATATGTATTGTAAATGTATGCCAGTTGGCTCGCTGGCAGTGCTGTATTCTACAATTAAACGGGATGTAAATGACACACTAATCTCTCACAAAAACCGGACAATGACACACACACACACACACACACACACACACACACACACACACACACACACACACACACACACACACACACACACACACACGGCTAGGGACCCCAAGAAGAGAAGATTTGTGTCAAAAGATTGTTGTGCCAAGAGATGGTTTTTCAGATTTTTTATTAAAAAAAGTTGATTTAAAAAAAAAAACTACTGTACAAAACTATGTACAAGCTCGCAGCTGTGAGCTTGTACTCCAGCTATTTTTGAATAGCCACCGGCCCACCGCATAAATGGATATTGGTTACAATGATTGTGATGCTGTTGGGGACCCCGCAGAACCTCCCCTGGCACTTTGCGAACCAATGGAGTAAAGCACCTAAACAGATCCCAAATCAACTGTAATTTAGATTTAGCAATACATTATTGGATATTAAATATTAGATGGATATTTTTTTATTACAACCTGAGTCTATAATAATAATAGCTCTGATTCATATAGCAACATACCACATCAGATTTATAAAAAATAGCACATTACACTCATGGCATGATGTAGGCCTAGTCCTGGTTCAGAGCGTTAGTGAGTTCTCTCTAACTCTAATGATGTTGATAACTCACTAACGTTCTGAACCAGGGCTAGGCATGATGCAGCACATCATTATCAATCAAATCAATGATTAATTATACTAAGCCCTATTGTGAAGTGCATTCTCTTTTGTTTTTGAGTTAGTGACTCAGGAATAACAAATTACGTAAATTTAATCCAACCAATTAAATCAAAAACAGCTGTGCTGTGAACAATTTAGGCTAACAAGTACAAAGTATTATGGCATTGTGTGACATTAGTTAGCGTAGGCCTACGGCATTTTGTTTAAACTAAAGTATTGCATGACTCCATGTGATGTAACTAGTTAGCAGGATGTTACTGAAGAAAAGCTAACATTTAAAACAATTAGACAAATAATCATACATTGATGAATATAATAATAATAATAAGTGTAATAATAATAATAATAATAATAATAATAATAATCTTAGTCGAACATCATTATGTTTCTCTTACAGGCCTAGCAGGTAAATAGGTGGGTATAAGGCATACAGTATTTTTTAACATTTAGCTTTTAAGTAACCCTTCCAGCAGGTTACGCACCCTAACCCTAACCGCACGCGGATGGCACATAGTCGGAGAAAAGGTCTGTCGGATTAACGCATGCCTCCCATATTAAGTAGCCTATCCAACCGAATCATTCACTGACTCATTACTGAGGTGTTTAACAACATATTTACTTACTGACAGCCACAACAGAAGAAACAAACAAACGATTAAAGGGGGTTTCTGAGCCTGCATGCATGTTCTCAATCAATCCAATTACACCCTGCTTGACGGAGTTAACATGCGACTACCACACAAAATAAAAGTCGACAGGATGACTGAATCTGTACATCCACTGTAGATGATATTGCTACACACAGAAACACAACCTTGTTTGTTTTTTATGAGGCATTTGTATAATTAAAAAAACACGCCTTTTCATTTGCTGGAACAAAAGAGTTTTAAACAGTGGTTCCTACACTTATACATTGGACATAAAACATAGAATTGCAATAATTAAAGTGAGTCATGTTTGTATATCAGTATTCCAATATAAACCTGTGGGCCACATTAAGTGAAGGCCGCATGTGTCCCCTGGACCGCCAGTTGCCCATGTATGGCCTAATGCATGCCAAACTTGGGGTCCTTGAAATGACAAAGTTTCAGATCCACTCGTGTGTATAGTGTATGTAGCCTACTGCATGTACCTGTATATTTACCTCAAATCTAGGAGGCAGGATCTTTTTGGCTCTGTCAGGCTGCCCCACAGCTACACGTCTGTCCTTTATGAACTTGGGACGTCCATGTTTGTCACATTTCTCTAAAAATAACTCTCTCTCTCACACACACACACACACACACACACACACACACACACACACACACACACACACACACACACACACACACACACACACACACACACACACACACACACACATGAAATATTTATTTATGTCCACATAAACAGAAGTACAAGAATGCCTTGTACAAAGGACATAAACACTGCCAGTGCAGTCAGACAATGGGAAAACAGCCAGTTACTAAGTGCATATAAGGCAGAACATTGTAACAATAATGTTGGCATACTTGTCAAACACAGCAGACAACAATCATGGGTAAAGGAAACAACGCCTCCTCCAAATTGAGCAGCTTCCTATAATAGCTGATATTGAGCAGTACCTTGCTAATTGTTTGGCTCTCCTTTGGGAGAGGCCGGCCATTTGAAGGCCCCTCACAACCAACTTGTGCACGTGGCCTAGGCTACCAAAGATAAAAACCAAAAGTTTACATCTGTAGCCTAGCTGAGAGATGGTCTGCTCTAGCTGATGATATTTTAGCACTTTGGTTAGGAAGGCTTCCTCTAAGCTGTAATCAAAAGTACAGCCGACCTCGAGAATGAACACCTCCCTATGGTTTTCATTAACAACAATGACATCAGGGGTGTTAGCTGAAATGTTAGAGAACACAGAATCATCATTACACAGGCAGGCTAAACATGCTCGGCTTCACAGTAGAATGCTTATACAGCATGATGGAGGACCTGAAAATAGAAGAGATATCTTTTGATATCAAATCCACTATTCTGTCATGCCTACTTATGTAGAGTCCCCTGTATACATGGCACCAATTTAAGATGTGGGACATGGTTTCAGCTATTTGTTGAACACACGCGCGCACACACACACACACACACACACACACACACACGCACACACACACGCACACACACACGCACGCACGCACGCACGCACGCACACGCACACAGAAGGTAGGGTATGAAACGAAACACATATTGGAATGCTGACTGGTAGAAAGTCATACTCCTTTTCTGGCGAGACAATAGTGTGCAATGTTTATTTCCACAATGTCCATAACTGTAGCTATCCACTGAGTTGTGACTGGTTCAAGGACAAACCCGCAGAACATTACAGCCTGTAATATCAGTTAACAACTGGCTGTCCACTGTCTAGAAGCCACACATGTTGGTCTGAACTAATTAAAAGCATTGTCATTTACAGATCTAGACTACACAGTAGCTAAAAAGGGAATTGGATATTGACACTACTTTGAGTTGTCTGCCTGGACTAGCTTCACATCATTAACACTATTATATTTTTGAAATATTTTGAATACAGTAATTCTGACATGTTTTTACGCAAATCTTCTCTCATGGGAGTCCCTGGCACAAGATATTTTCAAATGGGGGTCTGTGACAGACCATATCAATGTGGGGGTCCTGGACAATGTTTGAGGACCACTGCTCCTATGGTAATAGTGTTGGAGAACCAGACAGCCAAGGAGTCCACTCTTCATCTTCTTCACTCTCCTGCTCCTCTTCCTCACTTGGCCAGGTGTCCTTGAGGTTTCCCCCCACTCCTGTGTCGCCTCATAACTTCACACCTGATGGGGGCAGACAGGGTGTTACACAATGCTATACTCCATAACAGTGTGTTCATCAAAAATAATGAATCAATTCACAAAAGAACACAAAACACACATGCTGCCTTTAAACTGCCTCAAGGAATATCTGGAAGATCTGACTGCTTGTGTATATAAACTTTACCTTTCGCGATTAAAATAAAATAAAATACCACAAATAGCAGATCTACACACAAGCTAGGGCCTATACACTTAATATTGACTTTTTATGTCATGGAACTTTTGATTATCTGACTTACTATATGTTACAGGTACCAGGCTACAGCACACGATAACAGTTACATTAAAACTGGTTGAACTGTATTCACCAATATGATTAGGGGTAAGACACAACCAGAGGTGTTACCGTCTATACCACTCTATTGTCTATAGTTTCCCTTTCTCTCTACACCAAATCTCTTTGTCAAAATAGCCGATCTAAAGCTCACAACGTATTGCAAGGTGTTGTGAGGCGAGCTTGTAGATTGGCTATTTTGGGCCAACGTTCCGCCCCAGAGCTATGCCATGGAAATGACATACTGTCATCCAAAATATGCTATACTATACTATGTTGCTCAAAATACATCATGTAATACAGTGACTCTCAACCTGTGGGCAGGGGCCCACTGGTTGGCCATGAGGATATTGCCAGTGGGCTCCAAACAATTGGCAAAACACTAAGATTTTATTGATAATATAACAATACTATAAAATATATATATATGTAAAAGAAGTCTTTAAAACATTGAAAATTTGTTTTCATTGTGATTCCGATGAATAGGAACCTAAGTACACTACGTTAGTTCCAATGACCCGAGCCGGAACACGACTGATTGATGCTCTGAAAATGCACAAGGCCCACCTAACACAGCAGCTGAAAGGTTGCTGTGTTAAGTGGTCAGATGTGTGGTCTGTGAACACTTTTGAGAGTGTGGGATCTGATCCAGAAAAGGTTGGGAACCACTATGGAGGTACGCTGGATCTGAAATTATTACTTCCTTGGCCTACTGGCAGCTTGCACAAGATATTTGGCACTAATCAGTCCAATGGTTTTCACTATTAGCCATGGACAGACACAAAGACCTTCTCGATGGCACAGTCCCTAGGGGTTACACCTTAAAAACATGCACAAAATAGTATATAGTGCTGTTATGCTATATAATTGCCATACTAAGTCTCCCAAAATACACCATAGCGCACAACAGGTATGTCATCCTCAATACTACATAATAGTATAAAAAAAAGAAAAACAGATGTGCTATACTATAATGCCCAAACTATGCCATAGTCCATAGACCATGACCAACCTGCAATTGGTGGCATTTAATATAGTCCTGCATAACTAAACACTGTTAGTGTTACTTTTTTCACAGTAGTAACTAGTTAAGAGTATTATTTGCCTTGTTTATGAATACTCTGTATTGAAGCCATAAAGATGCACTAAATCCTTTAATAATTTCCTTCTACAAAACAAAAATAAATGAATAAGCGGATAAGTTGTGAATATCAAGTGAATGCAGCAATTTTCAATGCAGGCTGCAGATGTTTATTGCCTCATCTTTTATGCATCTCACATTTCATAGAGAAGACAGTTTGAGATTAACTCACAGTAAAAAAAATAACGAACACATACAAACTTTTCTACGACCAACAACTGTACAAAATAGGTACATAATAAAATATATCTTTTCATAATTTTAGTCTTCTGTACATGTAAAAAAAGACAACAAAAAAACACAATATTTACAAGGACACTTGATGACAGACAAACACAATTATACGATTCCTATAATGCTACTTTCAGTTCCCTGCCAGGCAACTAGGAAGTGTTAGTGGGGTTGTTGGGGGTGATGCGTTGCTGAACTGGTCAATAGCCCCAGGATGGTGGAGAGACAGTGCAGTTTCTCTTTCACATGCTCTGGAAACTTCTCATTGTCCTTATACCTGTAGGGAGACAGGTACATCTATGTGAGCGTTTGGCAAATAACAGCAAACAACCACCATGCATGAGATATGCAAAGATGTGGCAATGACAGACCGACAGACAGTCAATAGGGCTGTCAATTCTCCTCTATAATCCCATTTGAATTTCAATGCTTTATTATTTGTAATATTCAAATATTTTATATAATATATAGTTATATAAAATAATGTATAGTTGTACAATAATAAACACCCACGTGCACACATACAAATGCTCTAACAACAGGCTAAACAAAATAGTGAAACCAACTATATTGGTTAAGGGTTATGGCTTTAATTTAGGTTCATTATAATAACTAGACCATACCCGGTGAAGGGCGCAGACGAAAGTAGTTGCAAAGTTGGGGTTAATGCAGGTCCTGTTGCGCGGTTTCTCCCCCGCGCGCGTCCCGTCGTGGCGGCACCCACCCCACCTCCCCCCGTCGCGCCACCCCCCGGCCCGCGGTCACCCCTCCCCACGGGCGGATATATATCTATATATCAGCACTTTGTTCGCTGCAGCTGCGTGTGAGGTCGTCATTGTAGAAGGATGTGTCGTAGGTGGTTCTCGTCGTGTGTGTGTGTGTGTGATGTTGCTGGCTGTTGTTGGCTTTCAGGGGGTGGAGTCCTGGTAGTGATAGGAATGATTGGAATGTGATGTGTTGCCATGACCGCCTATTGTAAGCGCTTTAGGGGCAATGTTGGTGTTATAGGGTTCGTTTGGTTTGGCCTTGTTTACTGCTTGTTTCTCTCGCGAAACCTGGCAACGATGCATGCGCAGTTTGATCAAGAGTCCACCCAACCAAGACACCACCACCGCCGTGAGGTTACTAGAATTATAGTAGGATATAATAATACATATATATATATTGGGGCTCTCTCATGACTCATCACCGCTTTATGTCTGTGCGTTCCTGCCTAGTGCCTGTTTTTGCTTCGGTGTACAACAGTGTCGCGCAGGGAATACAGCTGAGCTGACCTACAAGCCCACACCACTTGCATCAGCGACGCGTTGTGGTCTTGCAGATCGGCTTGGGCGGAGCCGTTAATAACTGCATGTCGCACACGGACAGAGAGAAGCAGAGCTGAACTCCTCTACATTTAAGACGGACAATATTACATAAAAACCTTCGCTGTTGTCATAATTATGAAAGTTTCTTAAATGTAACTTTCCTATCTTCATATAATGGGTCCTCACTAATACTCATGATAAAATGGTACCATTTTTTTCAACTCAGTCTGTGGACAGTCCAGACACCCGTCTACCAGTGACATCATTGTCAGGCAGGATTTTTTTTCCCCACAAGATTTAACTATTTTATTTAGATCTTTATTAACGTGAGAACAATGGCTTCTATTATAGCATGCTAACTTTCAAGGAATAGAAAGCCTGCAGTTTCTATTAGCTTGGATTCATCATCGATGATGTCACTGGTAGACGGGACTCTGAACTGTCCACAGCCCTCCTCTGAGACGCGAACAGCGTTTTCCTGAGGAGTTTTTGCCAAGGGGGCAGGGGTTATGAGAAACCGCAAAAATAAAACCTGGCGAAACAGTTGCGTGCATTAGCGCAAGATGAGGATAAAGGAAACATTCAGTCTAAATGTCCAGTTTGCTAATTCACAACTACTACTACTTGGTGTGGGAATTATCTGGCACATGTACAGTATGTATCTGTTATGAAAGAACAAGAAGAGAAATTGTATCATGAGTGAAACGGCTACAGTCCATCATGGGAAACCATAAACCTACGTAGGCCTACATCTAAATGACTTGCCATATTTACATTTCCTTACAAATTCCAAATCTTTATAAGCTATATATTTCTGGGATGCATAGTAACATTGAAACTCCACAAGATATAGATACAGCCGTGTGTGCCTTGACTTCTGTGCTCTGACTGCGCTCGCCAGGCTCTCTCCCCACCCGCACCCCCGCCCCCCTGGTAAAAACTCCTCAGGAAAAGGTTGTTCGCCTCTGAGACACAGACCGAGTGGAGAACAATTGTACCATTTTATCATGAGCATTAGTGCGGACCTATTATATGAAGATAGGTTGAAAATGGGTGAAGTCGTCCTTTAACTCTCTGTGTGCAGTGCATGCACTCAAACGTTATGATGTTGATCATGCGTGACATGATGAAAGAATTTGTTTTCGCATTGGTAGTTCAGGAAATAAAATTAAGCAAATAATATTAAAATGAAATTTAAAAAAATATATATATATATCGTTTTTTAAACTACATTCGAATGCCAATTTTAGCATTGCAATGTTATAAACATTTTTCAAATTCAAATTATTTTCGAATAGCTTAATTCGTTCTGACAGCCCTAACAGACAGACAGACAGACAAACCCAGAGAAGGTACAATTCTAATTTGTTTACATTATAGTCTACATATACATATATTAGTCTACAAACTGTACCAATATCACTGCACCAATGTTTACTGATGTTATTTTTGCACACTTCATTTTACACTTATGACTGTATTACTTATCACTACTAGTAATACCTTACTTGTATTATATCTTAATTATTTTGTGTTACCTTTCTCGGATTATATCTTTACTATATATGTTGGAGTGGTGGGATTTGCATAATTTCACTGCACATAAATGTATGGGCATGTGACAAAGTCTTTGAAACTTTGAAGCAAAGCCAGAGGACTGCTGTCTTTGTTACCTGGTGGTACGTCCTTCTGGGGACGTGTAGATGATGCAGGACACACCAGACTGCACCACCAGCTGAGAACCATCATTGAACTGCACCCACACCTCTCCACTGGTCAACTGTATGATGAAAACATAGGTACATTTTACATTAAAACCTTGATGCCAAAAATATTAAAAAGGTGGTCATAACGGGTTGAGGGTATTCCGTGCATCATTTACCTGCGAGGCCCAGCCAATGTTGGGCACAAACACAGATTTGACCACTTTGCCCGCACTGGACGCCAAGTCCTGCTTCACTGCAGAGCATTTCTTATTAAGGCTGGCCGAGGTGATGTCAGACCCATCGTAGGAGATCATCTGGTGATTCAAGATAACAATATATATTACGCACAGAAACACATGGTAAGTAAGTAAGTAAGTACATTTTATTTGTACAGCACTTTTCACAGAGAGGACTCACAAAGTGCTTTACATACAGCAGAAATAAAAACAGCAAAAAACATTCAAATGATTAGAAACAGAAACAAAAACAAAAACACAATGCATCTCAGAGAAAACAAAACCGCAGACATATTTCACCATTGGAGGAGAAGCTCAATGACATTACCCAAAAGCATGTTGAAACAGCTGGTTCTTAAAAATATCCACGCTGCAGCTCTCAGGCCACGAGGAAGGGCATTCCAGAGTCTAGGTGCTACAGACTGAAAGGCTCTGTCACCTTTGGTGATTAACCTGGTACGAGGAATGACCAATAGACCCTGGCCCGCTGACCTCAGGGTCCTGCTGGGCACATATGGTTCAAGTAAGTCAGTTAAATATTCAGGTGCCTGGCTGTGCAGAGCTCTAAAAGTGAGCACCAGGACCTTGAACTGAATTCTAAAAATGATAGGAAGCCTGGAGTAATGTGACACCTTCACATTGGTGGTGCATATCGTTAAATATGCATGCATGCCTTCTGCAGAGTCAAGACTATGGGACACTCACCGACGGAGTGATAGAAGGAGGCTTTGGCGGTGAGGCAACCTCAGCAGGTGGTGGTTGCGATGGCGACGATGACCGGCAAGGGGAGTCTGCATTGGCAGGTCGCCTACAAGACATATGACTAAGATGAGCCACAGATCAAGGATTCACTGGATAATCACAGTCACAAACTACTGGATTCTCCTCCTCACCTGCCAATAGTGATGGGAAAGAATGGAGTGTTTCTGGCACTCCGCTGCTCTTCTGCGATGATAGCCGCCTCCAGAGACAGACACATGCCGTGTGCCTCGTCTGACAGCTCCACGTACAACCTGCTGCCTGGACTCAGGCCGCTCAACCCCGCCTCGCCCTTCACTGTGCACGACTTCCCACTCTTCTCAACCACTCGGACCAGCTCCGACGTCTTGTGTATCTTTGCTCCTGTTACAGAGAGCAACCATGATGGTCATTTAATGTTTGTGGAATAATATGCAGGCAAAAATAATGTAACACTGTTAACATTGTCATACACACTTCTGACCAGGCAATCCATTTCATTTCCCTGATGTGATTCATATTTTGACAAGTAAGAAAAAGATCGTAAGTATCAAAAATAGTCATACATTGTTTTATTGTATCTTTCAACGATGTAAAGGAATAATAAGTAAAATAAACAAGTAAATCATGAAGGTACACTTTTGTGTACATTTATTTCCCTGTGTGACAATACTGACATACATCAAATATGGGTTTATGTGGTCCGTAGAAATTGTGCCAGCACTTTAAAGTCACAAGCATCCTGTTATTGGGGAATATTCCCGAATAATTATTAATACATGACAAATACTAGATTTTTTTAGCAGCAAGCAAGAAAGCGATCACGCGTCGCTGGTAACCAACAGCACCCTCTAACCAAAGAAAATTGGATGGACATTATAGGGGAAATCTAAAATATGGAAAAACTAACATTCATACTCAGATTACAAGAGGACAAGTTACACAAACATTGGGAAAAGTGGACTTTCTTCCAACAGCCCATGGACGATGTATAACATTTTTTACTAAAGTAATAACTGTAGCAATTGTAGAATGCAGCCCTTTTGCCTTGCCTTGTGCTTTTTTTGTTTTCCTTTTTATTTTGTATCCTTGTATGTTTGTTTGTCTCTTGAAATCTTTTTTACAATAAAAAGTCACAGCATCCCTCTTCTGATTGTGACTCACCGTCATAAAAGCAAACTTCCAGGTCTGCATCCGGAGAATTCTCCATCAGCATGCATTTGGCATACTTGGTGTAAAGGGTCACTTTGGGAGTCTTGGATTTCACGAGCTGCAGAAACTTGGAGGCATACTGGTACTTCTTCCAATACTTTTCTAGAGGAAACAAACAGCATAAGACAAAAATATAAATTCATTTTGTAATCTTCCATCAACAGATATACTGTACATACATATCTCCTGCATCAGTATTAATAGGTGTCTTCAACAGTCTATTGCTGCTAGGATACATATTACGCTTACACAATCTTTTAAGCCGTTAACACCACTAGCTAATTTAAAACAACAATAATAAAACATTATATATCTGAAAAAAGTAAGCTAACTAATAGCTGTTTCTCACGGTTACAAACAGAAGTTGGACATTGAATGTACAGAATTATTATTGTTTACAGAATGAAACCATCTGTACCTGGAAGGTCCTCGTAGCTGCAAATGAAGATATCTTCAGGGGGAGCAGGAGGCCTGTCCAGCACAGGAAACCCCTTTCCATCATTAGGATGGTATATTGTCACCTACAAGAGAAATAAAAAGGGTCTTATCGATTAAAAATCAGCATAATACTAACATAAATACATGACGCTAAATAGGGTCTGCCACAAAAGCCTGGCTGTTGCTGGAGCTCACCATTGAACCATCGCAGGAAATTCGAAGGACTTCTTTCACCCTCTCTTGACTGCCTTGGCCCCTTAACAGCTCCATGCACACTTCACCTGTATCAACGATGCTCACCTGAAGACAAACACGAAACCGTTAAACAAACAGAACTGAGTGGGTCTGCCTCAACTCTGCAGAGCATACATAAGGAAACATGTCAGTAGGTGGCTACAGCAGAGAGAGCCATCTTACTAGGGGTGCAACAGTAAATCGATGTTTAAATTTTTTTTATATCCTTTTTTTTTTAAATGGCAAAGATAGCAAAAATAGCTGATCTACAAGCGCACAACACGGTAGTACAATAAAATATATAAAAAAGGGCTTAAGCCTTAAGTGGTTAATCAGACTAATGGATTTAGTCGATTATTTAAAAATATATTAGAATGTTTTTGCGCCGATCATTGGTATATAAAATCTTTAAGAAATTTGCAAAAACAAACATGGTTCTCGATTATTCGAAAAGGTCATCGATGAATAATCATCAAGAACATAATCGACAGTTGCAGCCCTCTATCTTACCACAGCATTTTTGGTCTTCTGTCTGATAGGTTTCAGTCTGGAGGCACACAACGGTGGGATCACGTCTCTAAGAGATTTCTTCTCCTTCTTCTGGAACTCTGCTACGGGTACACTATTCTCCCTGTAGGAGTCAGGGTTATGCGGCTGGGGGAAATGGTGCGGGTGGTGCTGGTTGTGGTGAGGATTGGCCCCCTGGCCTCCCGGCTTGTCCGTCCAGGAGTTGTGCACACCCAGCGGCTCCCTGCCACTGTGGAGACTCCCGCTGTTGCTGTGGAAACTCCCACTGCTGCTGTGAGCACTGTGGTCAGTGGGCCTCGAGCCAGAACCTGAGGAAGGGGTGGAAAATGTTGGTTCTGATTCTGAACTCTAGCAAAAAGGAAATCTGCACGACAGAAAATGTATGTAGCAGGGGTGTAAGAGGAGAAAAAGAATAATCACAGTATATCGAAATAAAAGCTCAGTGCAGCACTTTGAATTTGATCAAAATTAGGCTATAATTCAAGGTGTTAGTGGTGTTGCATGATGCTTTCATTTAATTCTAATACTGAATAAAGGTTAAAAAACAGACTTTACCTTCTTTACTGAACCAGTTTGAAATACCATTCGAGTCTTGGAACGGCATGCAGGGTGGATGTAAAGGCTGTGTGGATAGTGAACAGCCAGAACTGAAAACACAAGGGAGAAATTACAAAGAGTTAGTAGGTCTGAAAACTAAAGTAATCTTTTGAGACATTTTACAAAAATAAAAAGGACAGCATCTCACTTAGCGGGCTGTTTGATGGGGGGTGATGGGAGCCTATCGTGCTCAGAGAAAGGGTGTGGAGTGGAAGTCATGGAGAAGGCCTGCCTTTCGGCGCTGAAGAGATTCTCCTCTGAGTGATACCTTCCCAGCTGGGTGTAGCCCGTCCCCTGTCCTGCTGCCTTAGAGCTGGAGCGGTCCGAGGAGTGAGCCCTCCTGAGGTAGCGAGAGTGGGGCTGTCCGCTCTCTCCGATGTGTAGTGCCCTGCCCTCTCGAGGAGCTCTGTTTGTGTGCTGCTGCCAGTGATCTCCGTCCTCGAAACAGGCACTACTGGGCTGGCGAGGCACAGCCGGAAGGGGCATCATGCGGTTGGGGAGGGTGGTTCCTATCATGTGCTTCGTTCTCCTTTGCAGCCGGTTGCTGCTGCTGCCCGAGGTAGAGGAGGTGCAGCCTGTGGAGATGGTGGCGATGCCACTGTCCATGGAGCCCGTATCCTCCAGTCCAAGCTCCTTAGTCCTGGCCAGCAGGCTATGAGTCATGAAGGGGTGGTCTAGCAGTGCAGACAGACTGGGCCGCTGGGAAGGGTTCTTCTGCAGGAGCTGGTAGATGAGATCCTGAGCTTCTACAGACACGTGGCTGGGCATATCATACTCCCCAAGAACCACTTTGTTAAGTGTGTGTTTGACCGTGTCCCTCTCAAAAGGAGGGCGACCCATCAGGAAAGCGTAGAACATGCAGCCCAGGGACCAGACGTCAGATTCCAGACCGTGGGCGCTGCGGGTAGCCACCTCGGGAGAGATGTAGTTTGGTGTTCCGCACATGGTGAAGTGTTTTTCAGTTGGGAGCTTAAGCTGAGTGGCCAAACCAAAGTCAGCGATTTTAAGGTTCATGTTGCTCGTCAGCAGAAGGTTCGTCAGAGTCAGATCCCGGTGCATAATGCCATGAGTATGCAAGTACAGCATACCTTTCACTATCTGAAGCATGAAATGCCTTGCTGTGGAACGAAAAGAACAACAATTCAAAAAAACAACAAAGGACCGTACAACAGGAAACGTACATTATATCTAGCCTACAAAGCTCTTGAATATGTATTAGTCAAAACATACAGCAGGCTACACCAGGGAACACACAATACATTTCTTATTGGTACATCTACTATAAAGCTATTGTATCAATTGTTATTGTATTATTATTATTGTCGTTATAATTGTTATTGTCGTTATGGTTATTGTTTTTATAATATATAAGTATATATTGCTAAATATTGTATATAGTTGTATATATAGTTGGGATATAGTATTGTTTTCCTTATTCAATGCTTTATTTGATGTGTTTCGTATGGTAAGGACACACTTTAGGATCATCACCTGACAAGCCCGTTTTTTGGTGGCCACTCCTGCACATTACCCCCCACCCCCTTCCCAATACCTTTGTAATGTACATTGACTGACCTTCATCCTCGGTAAAAGGCCTCTTCATGTCTTTCAGGTACTTGCTCATCTCTCCATTATGGCACATCTCCAACACCAAATATACATAATTATTGTCTTCAAAGTAGTTGTAAAGCTTCAGGGAGAGAAAAGACCACATGTTACAATACATATTGATGATAATGTTATCAAAGCAAGACTCAGCTCTTCTGTAAGTTTACACCAGGTGAAAGTGGGTGAAATTATTTTGTGCAAGCTTCCTTGACCTTCATTAAATAAAAAATGAAAAGATAAAGAGTAAAGAAAAGTCCAACGGTATATTTACAAGACACATACATAAGACAAGGCAATAGTACTGTAATACCAATAAATATCAATAACAAATATAACAAATATAAAGTGTGTGACAGCAATATGTAGACCTGTCTGAAATGGGCAGAGAAAAAGAGAAGAGTCTGCACGACTGATTCATTTTTAATGTCAGTCACACAGCTGTACAAGTATACAAAGAGGTAAAAGTGTCTATTCAAAATAAATACAAAATACTTTTCTGGATATTACTGTTTTAGAACAGCACCTACATTAAACCTAGTGAAAGTTGAAACTTTTTCATGTTTAAAAGTACTTGTTGACCTGGGCATAAGATTACCATGCGAGTTGTTAAACCAAGTACGACTCCTCTTACACGCATGGCTGACAGCGTGTCAGATATCTGCTTTGTGTTATGTACATTTCACAGCCAAATAAATAACACAATTTAGCTTTACAGGGAAGAAAAGAAGCCATTGATATCAGAATCAAATCATGGTAAAAGTGAAAAGGGCAATAGATCTATAACAACAGACACAATTGAATGAATAAAATAAACATTAAACACAGGAGTTAATGATGTCCAACCAACGTTACCTCCAGTATTGACGGGTGTTTCAATCGACACTGGATTTCCACTTCGTTAGTCACACGCTGGACCATGCCAGATTTCTGCATAGCTTTTTTGTCAATCTGCAATAAGTACAAAATAGGTAATTATACACCTGCCTCTATGTACAACAGGTAATGCTGTACTGTGTGATTTCGCTCTGTGGTTGATAGTCAATCTGTTACCCACAAAGAGAGTGTGAAATTCTCAAGTAGGCAAATCTTTGGGGAGTCAGTCCCACAAGACCCCCATGGGATGGAGCTGTGGTCTAATAATTCCAACAACATTCTGAGCACCAGTTGCACTCCAGCTCTTGATGGATAGCAATTGAACGAATTACAGATTTACTAAAATCTCAGAAATTAATCTTAATTAATAGATAAGCATCACGTCTCCACTTTAGGTTAGTACAATAATGTCACTACCTATAACTGACAAGCCATGACATTTAAAAAAAATGGATGATAAAATATTTGTATATTATATTAAAGGTATTCTTACCGTTTTGATTGCAACTTCCAAACCAGTGTTCACTGATTTTGCCCGGTAAACACATGCAAAGGATCCCTTCCCAAGCAAGTTAAGGACCTTAAAATCCTAAGAGAATAAAAAAAAACATTAAGATTTATGAAGTCCACAAATAATTATGATTATGGGAAACAGACGACTTCTACATTTCAGCATTGCTTCCTTTGATCCATTGCCAATAAGCAGGGGACTGTAAAGAACTATACCTCAATCCTCAGAGCATCTGCATGAGCTAGAATGTTGTCCTCATCATTACTAACTGTGTTTTTAGTCCCGAGATTATTATTATGAAGGAAATAGTGAATAACTTCATCAATCACAGTCCCTGCAGTCTGCGACATGTTGGTGGTGGTAGCAGGCCCAGACAACTTCTAAAGTTACCGTTTCAACAAAGGTAGGCTCATGAAGACATGAACCCTTCAACAATTACACATAGGGGTAAAAGAAAGAAAGAAAAAAACACTCCCACAATAACGTTAACTGCCAAACAAGCCATCTCCACCTGACGCTGTCATCTGGCCAACCACAAACCTCTCATTATCCCGGTTCCATTCCCGCTGGTGATGACAAGGACAACAGACTGTTTCTAAGCAGCTAGAACTGATTCAGCCAGTGTTGCCATGTCCGCTCATTATAAGCGACTGTGGGCTTATTCTTCTGTGAAGTTGCTTTAAATATTGGTGGTTGCGGTTTTTGGGGCTTGTTTCTAAAGTGTAGTTGCTTATTTGGGCTTGTTTCCTAATGTTGTTAAACCAGTGGTTCTTAAACATTTTCGTGGCAAGGACCCCCAGATTAATATGAATTTGTCCGCAGACCCCCCCCCCCCCCCCCCCCAATCTGAAAATATTAGGGACCTAGGGACCCCCATTGAAGATTTGTGTTGTTAAAAATGTTTCAGAAATGTTCAAAAATTACCTATTTTTTCCAAGATTATTTGTGTCTTCTTTTTTTTATTTTAAATAGCAGACCTACAAGCTCACAGCGCGACACGTTGTGAGCATGGTCGCTTCTTTTGGGCTTATTTTCATACACTTGGTTGCTTATTTCTCTCACAGAACCTGGCAACACTGTTTCTAAGCAACTAGAAGTGATGCACAGATGCAGCCAGTCTCCAGAGGCAGAGAGAGAGAGGGAGGGAGGGTCACTCTGTCTGGGTGGATGCAGCCCTCGAGCCCCCTGAGGGGCTTGCCTTGCAGGCTAAACAATCCTCCTCACACAGTCGATTCAACACTATGGATTTGACCGCGTAGCTAAAGTTAAAATGTCAAGTTTAAAAGCCATTGTGTCACTGTCAAAACAGAAGTTAGTATCATTATAAATGTAACTGTGTTGTTTTACATTCTTTTGCCTAATAAAAATGTCAGTCAATCAATCAATCTGCCACTGCAGACCCTTACGAGTGCATTTGGTTCAATTTGTACACTGAGAAACAAATGCATCGTATATGTATATGTATGTGTATGTTTTTCTGTGGTCAGAGTTAAATATATATAATAACCATGCCAAGTTTTCAGATCATGTATACCTGCAAATGGTGAATACATAATAACAAAAATAAATACCTTCAAATGAAAAGCCTCTAAAACGTTTTGCCATCTTTATATATATATATATATATATTTTTTTAAAGTTAACAGTGTTTAACCCTGTATGCATCCAAAACCTGCAGAAATACGCAGCAGTTGTAGTAGCGAAATGCTACTCGCATGCTATTGCTAACTGGTTAGCATTAGCGTTAACACCCACCTCGATTTTGTCGCCGATTGAAACGCTCATCTTGTCCGATTGTCGGTCGAACCAACGCGTCCGCGTCAATAAATGTTTATCATCCAACAGCGTGTGCATAGAACTTCGTTGTAGAAACCCTCAAATAATGAATAAATGGTATTGTTTTATTCCCCTCCAAAACATTGGCACTTCTTCCATTTTGAAAATATCCGCCCGTTACATTTTGGCCGACGTCACAGCTTACGTCATATCACAACAACTCTGAAGTGGCACGCGGCGTTGCCATGCCCGCTTATTATAAGCGACTTTGGGCTTCTTTTTCTTTAAAGTTGCTTGTAAATATTGGTAGGGTTGCGGGTTGCGTTTTTTTGGGCTTGTTTCTAAAGTGTAGCTGCTTTAATATTTGGGCTTCTTTCCAAAAGTTTTTAATTATTATTTTAACCAGTGGTTCTCAAATATTTTCATGCATGGACCCCCAAATTAATATGTATTTGTCCATGGCGCAAAACATTTTCAGATGGGGCTTTCTGAAAATGCAAGGGAGAGCCCTGTGCCAGATTTGTCTTGTTAGAATGTTTCCAAAATCTTCCAAATATTCCACATTCTATTTCAATTTCTTGAAAATAGCAGATCTACAAGCTCACAAGTCACAATGCGTCGTAGGTTTAACGCGCTCATGTGGCCACTTCTTTTGGGCTTCTTTTCCTAGACCTGGTTGCTTATTTCTTTCACAAAATCTGGCAACACTAGTGCCACGCCCACCCATGTACAGAAGTCTTCTTTTGGACAAACAGCATGTGGGTACACTACCGCCACCCACTGATCTGGAGTGTAAACTAAAGATCTAGCCTAGAATATATCTACCAAACAAAGATTTATGAACAAAACATTCAACACAATAGTCAATAAATAAATACATAAATAGGAACTCATTGAAATAACTAATGCTGTTTTACTGTCTTGTTGTTATGACCTTGATGGGGGGTGGGGAAATAACATGTCGGATACAGTACAATGTACATGTATGTATGTTGTCTGTTACGCATACAAAATATAAAATAAAGTGTTTAAAAAAGAAGAAAGAAATAACTAATGCTAATATTTATCTGATTCTAATTGATCTTAAATCTTAAATAATGCTGTTGTCCTTGATATAATATCTTTTTTTTAAAAACATCTCTTTCTGAAACCATATGATGCCCATTACTTCTTATAATATATGGTCCACTTTTTACAATATTCATACTTTCCATTATTATGCTTTCCAATTACAGAGAGAGAGAGAGAGAGAGAGAGAGAGAGAGAGAGAGAGAGAGAACTGTTTAGATCAGTATGACTGTTCACTTACAGTACCTTTAATTCTTGTATTACCTAATTTCCCAATGTTTAAGACACCAACCCATACAGTACATACAGAAGAAGAAGAAAAATCTCCATCCTGAAACTTCAAGTTTTGCTGATCTACATAACGATCAAGATCACAGAAGGAATAAATACATTTTTATGGGAAAAAAACTCACAAAACCTAATATGCCCCACCCACTCTGTCCCCACTTTATGTTGAATTTATTTTGGACCGTTTCATATTATTAGTTTTTTCTTTTTATTTGTGTGTGAGAGTCTTTAAGAGTAATCATATTTCTTATGTTATTTCATGTTTATTTTTGCTGTCAGCAGCTGAACATCATAACATTTCAGACTTTAAAATTTGTCTTACGGACAAATATATTCATTATTTGCCATCTTTAAATCCCATGATTTACGAAAGATGCATGAAAACAGGTAAAGGAAGTAGGCAGCCAATCTGTATAATTATTTGAGATTCGGTGCATGAAGCGTTGACATTTTAACACTAGGAATGTGTTCTCTAAATATACATACTACAGTATATGCACTGGCTGCTTTAAATTAATAAAATATTATTTACAGTTTCTAGACATGGACACCATTCCAAAGTCATTAAATACAAATATATATAATATGCATAATGCATACATACTAATAATCAGCCAATCAAAATCAATCAGCCATAGCGATTGCTTAGAGTAGACAGGACTTTGTTGTTATGTCGCTTTAGAAGGCTGAGTGATAGAATTCACAGCTGAGAATGGACACTTAGGTTTTGGAGATGCAAACACAAAAGCTTTACCTAAATGTATGTTAAAGAGAAAACAGTTTTACTTCAGAACAAGTGTTTGGTCTATTGCATGATCATTCTGCCATTTATTGGATAAGTCAAACCTTCTAGAGATTCACACTATTTTCACACACGACGGTAAGTGGATTAGAAATAAAATAAAAATGAATTCAAAAGGAAAAGTCCAACAGGAGGATGAAAACAAATTCGCATAACACCCTGCTGACTGGCTGGTAAACATGGATTAATGGTCCCAGGTATTCACGTTTCTACAGTCTAAAGCTTAATTTATACTCCATCGTGCAAGGGTGTTGCTTGCCTAAAAGAACAGATCTACAAGCTAGCAACATGTCACGTTCTTTTTGGCAAGCGACACACTCGTACTACAGAGTATAGATAAGGCTTAAATGTTCAGCGATGGAGTGATGGTGGCAGAGTTTGGTTGTCAGACAAAGCAGAATTCAGTCCACTTCCATCTCTCCTGAAGCAGGCTTCGTCTTAGCATCTCCCTTCCCCTCGGTTCCTTGCCGGGCCGTCGGGCCGTTATGATCCCCGCTATTTTTATCGTTTTCTTCAGGTACCTCCTCTACTTTGGGCTTTGGCCTGTTGATCACAGGATTGCATACCTCGTCCAGCTCCTGATAAGCATAAAGTGTACAGTAGATTACAAATTTCGTAATGAAAGAAAGAACAAGCTACATGTTAAATTGTCATTCCTTCACATACTTGTATCTTGGAGATGATCTCTGCCACTTTGACGATGGGATCCTGAGCGATGGTCAGCTTATTCTGAGCATTCATCATGCTGTTCATCCAACTCATGCAGTCATTTATACACTTCTCGACAATGCTCATCTCCTCTGCATTCAGATGCAAGTATCGCTCATCCTAGGAGGAGTTCAGAAAGATCAATTCTCTAACATAGATAATAGATATATTATCTAACCCTTAATAATATATGAATTATCACTTCACATTTATGGTTTTACATTTATCACATTTCAAAAACACAAAGGATACAAACAGACATCATTGCTTAGCGAGCTAGGAAAGTAAATTGTGTGACCTGAAACATTTTGTGTTTACAGGCCACAGAAGGCTAACAACACCAAACGAAAAGAAGTTTGTACACTCAGCAATGTACAACAGTCACAGTTTAATTTGTGCGATCTCATTGCAGCCTTGGTGCCGTTGACAGTAAAGCTGTGCTACACAGTTTTAACCTTTTTAGACCTGTTACACCTATACATTGTTATATCTGTCCTTTCAAGTCACATTGTCACATTAGTTGTTGCATAAATGTTTTTCAGAAAACTTAGGCGAGGATTTAGAAGGCGTTTCTAGAATCAGCCTCAGGTCTAGTGTAAGTGTGAACCACTTTCAACCTGGCATCCCTATTAAAACGTCCCCCCCCCAAAATGTTCTAAAATAGTGAAAAAGGCCGATCTACAAGCTCACAACGTGTCGTGATGCGTTGTGAGCTTGTAGATAGTATAAAAGAGTATACAATAAAGTGGTTAAGCAATCTATAGATGAAAGATGAAAGAGGAATGAAGTAGATGCATATGCTCCAATATTTTCTGTGTTCACCTTCTGTTTATAGGATTCCACAGCCTTCATAAAAAGTTGCAGTTTCTTGCCAAGTTCTTCAAAAGCCCTCGGCCTGTCCTCCTGCTCCCTGTGTCGGTCCTGAATAGGCTGACCAAACCTCTGCAAAATGATAGCAGACGTTTTACTGAGGGATATTCAATATAGGGAAGAATAGCAACAGGGGAACAAAAGTGCGCACAGTTGAGCTGCATGGCTCATCACCAAACCTGACCTTTAACCACCAAATTGCACCATATATCAGATATTGAGTTAAAGACTTAAGAATATATTCATGTGCCTGTGTGATACAATGTATTGAGTCATTGCAAACAGAGAGACATGCTGTACATTCACACAGATAGACAGCCTCATTACAATAGTTTTGCTTCACCACTCAACTAATAATCAGAATTGCTATTAGCGCGTTGCGGGTTCGAGTACCGAGCCCGACGGCCTTTGCTGCATGTCACTCCCCATCTCTCTCCCCAGTCTGTCAGTCTACAACTGTCCTATCGATAAAGGCATAAAAGCCCAAAAATAAATCTTAGGGGGGAAAAAAAGGCTAAATTGTTTTCATCCATTACATTTCATAATCAGTTCCTTAATCTCTCTTCTGAAGCTCATGTTCTAGTGCAATGTTGCATTTGAGACCATAAAAGAAGCTTTTGAAACAGAATCTCAGCACTAAGCCAGTGTTGACAGTAAAGAAGTGTTTGTGCTTTTCCAGTAGTTTCTGAAAGCACATATGTATCACTTTACTTCAGTCAGCTGAAAACAACTGAAACTAAAAATAGAAATTCTTCTATAGTAAACAAAGACAAACCTTAAGTGCTTCCAGTTTTTCTTCGTAGACCTGTTTGGGTTGATCTTCTCCCTCTTCATACAACCAGTTCTCTGTGTCCTCCAGCATCAGTGTCAGTCGGCTACTGTCCTATTAATGAGGTCCAGATAACAGATAACAGTAACAGCACCTCAAATGGCCAATTGTGTTTGTTCGTTGTATATTATAATGAATAGCCTTATTTTAATCGTGTGAAAACCGGGACAATTTGGTTGTGAATGTTGAAAACAAAGACATTTGAGGGTTTTACAGATATTTGTCCGGACTGAGCTTGCTTGAAACTAGTATAATCCCGGAGAAACTGTGAAGTCTGGTCGCAGGAACTTTACCCCAGCACCACACCCGAGCATCCCAAATGTGAATCATTCTTTTATTGTTAGTACTGTACAGAGGAATGTGTATGAAATAAAAAATAATGTTATTACCTCTTCTGTGATGTACTTTTCATAGATGCCACAGAGTTTGTCCCGTAGGTCATATACGTACTCCTCCACAGCATTTTTAGCATCATTCCTCTCTTTCTCCAGTTTGTCCTGAACAATCATCTGACCCTGAAAAAAAAAACATTGCACACATTTCAATCAACTAGCCAAATAATATTTTGTCCTGATGATATAGTCCTCAAACACTCAAATCCAAAACTTTCTTCTGTGAAATTTACATATGGTACATTAGCATTCTTACACTTGGAGGTAGGTGCTATAGCACTGAGTAACTGAACGTATGGTATGGCATTCATGACAAATGAGATTCATTTTCTGACGTTCATCTGGACTCACTAACCATCATTCTCACTTGTAGAGATGAGCAGTATCATTTTACAATGCGTTGTATAGCGTTGAAAAGTGAACAATGTCAAATATTCAAACAGACAGAGGTTGGACTTAGTACACATATCTGAATAAAGACATATTATTTCAGGTTCCCTAGCGATAAGCATTCCAATAACAGCATGACTCTGCATTTCTTTGGACCACAAGAGGGACTCACCTCATACTCTATAAAGTCATTAAGGACACCTCTATCCAGTTGTCTGATGGTGTTGGCTAAGATGGGCAGATCGATGCTCTTCACCTTGACTTTGGGCTTGCTTCCCCCTGCCGTTGCATCCTGCTTCTCCCCTGGGGTCCCCTCCTGTATTGGTAAACAGAAACAATTCACCCCCTATTAAATTCTATGCTTTTTTTAAAATCTCATGTGGACTATGTCACTAGCAGCACATACGACTTCTACGTCTATACCATTCCAGTGCTGTACCTCATTCATGTACTTTACCTATTGCTATGTTTTTTAACCTGCAACTTATGTCTAACCATATACATATCTGTTACATTTGTATGTATAAATGTACATATTCGATTTGTCTTTGAACTTTCCTATGTTTTCTCCTTATGTGCTCTCCCTCTCTATGTTCCCCCATTTTTTCCTGAAAACTACAAATGATGGAGCTTGCACAAAAAACATAATTCACCAACTTCTTTACACCTGTTAGCCTATGATGTGACAATGATTCTGATGCACTTAACCAGAATGGTACAGTTGATTTACCTTCAATTTCAGTCAACTGACCTTACTGCTGGAACTGGCATCTTCATTCTGCTGGTCCAGCTGGCTTTGACCCTCCGGGTCCACCTGCATTTTGTTCTGAAATACATGTATGATACACCTAGTGACTTTCCCAGTACACATATACTGTAACTGATTTATCTTCTCAATAATCTTAGTTATATTTCAAACCAGCTTTATTTGAGATTCTGTTTTGTTTGTTCTGATATGTAAGACTTGTAGCATCGTTGACACTTGGTTTTCTTTTGTTTGTTTTCTTTTTTACTCTTTTGTTTCCTTGTCTTTTGTGACAATTAATTTAATTTGAATATTAATAAGGTGGGCATAATAAGCTTCGGCTTCAGCCCAAACCTTTTCGGCCAAAATGATCTTGTTGAAAATATTTTGTATGCTCAACTGTTTGTTTTCCTAAACCATGACCAAAATAAATTCAGTGTAGCGCTAGTTCATGTAGACACGGAAGGTCATTTGTAAACTTTGTTGAGGTGTGAATTTTAAGTTGTTTTAAATCTATGCGTGTGCCTGCGCGTTCTCCTGGTCCAATAGGTTCCTGCACGGTGTGCAAGGCCATCCCATGAGCAATGCAACCCTGCTCACGCCCTCATACCCACAGTGCAACTCTGGCGGGTCATTTAAGCAGCTTCTGCTCTCTGTTCATTCTACATGCTTAGCTGTCATTGCAGGTTGTTCAGCTGTAGGTTTTCAAATTCTGAGCTGAAGTGTCTAAATGAAATAAACTAACTAACTAACCTGTGCTCCAAGGAGCACTTTTTTTTGTTGAAATTG
Organism: Gymnoscopelus microlampas; assembly: GCF_963454915.1. Taxonomy (NCBI): domain Eukaryota; kingdom Metazoa; phylum Chordata; class Actinopteri; order Myctophiformes; family Myctophidae; genus Gymnoscopelus; species Gymnoscopelus microlampas. The sequence goes on from NC_139957.1 coordinate 29,930,717, forward strand.
GAATTGCGATTCCAACCGATAAGGTCTGGTGCCTATGGATTAAGAAAATACATAAGCCGGGGCATGGGATGTGTTTCAAGAGCAAGGGTAAGGGTAAGAAAGAGTGGTTGTGTGTCCACTATAGCTCTTTTGAAAAGCACTGAGAGGTGTGCTGACCTGGTCCTCTGGCCTGCCGTCATTCTGCACCATGGGCTCCATGTCCATCTGAACATCCTCTCCTTCACCTTTTTGCTTCTCAATCAGCGCAGCACTAGACACACTGAAGATGCCGTGCACATTAACACGCACTTTGACTTTCACTTTAGAACTGTCTCCATCTGGCTGGGGGACAACATTCTGAACAGAGAAGCAGCCTAGGAGAAAGAGGGAAGGAAGTGCGAGTGATTTATTGAAAAGTTAAATCAAACAGATGTTAAATGTGAAACAGCACTTTATGGGTGGCAGGGGGGGGGGGGGTCAGACTAACAGTCCCACCTGAGACTGTACACACAGTCACACTTGCATAAACACACACAAATGTTGTTTTCCAGATACAGAGAGGCTGTATATAAACCCTGTGGAAGCAGAGCTGAACAAAGTCTAAGTGAATTATACAGAAGTGCTGTAGCAGCAGTACAGTACCTATCCTTTGGTCTGGGTATGGAAGCTCTTGAGGGTTGCTGTAGAAGGCCTCAAGGTCAAAGGTTTCCTTCTTGTGGAAGGTGATAACTTTGGAAAAGGGAGCTGCGTGGTTCTTGCTGAACACCTCACACTCTCTGTGACAGGGACGCAAGAAAATAGAATCAACAGCTTGTGGAGACACAACGGACAGGTAGGGGGAGACCGGGGTCAAATGTAACAGGGGGCAAATGTAACACAATCAATAATTCTAATCAGAATCAAGCTAGAGGGATGAGACTTCTTCTGCACATGCTCAAACATACTTTTATGTTAGTGAATTAACATATTTTACTAAATTTCAAAGTAAAAAATAAAATAAAAATAGACATAGGCCTACATTTGAAAAAACGCAATGGAAAAAGAAAATAATTCAAATTTAAATTTAAATAATTGTAATTATTTGTATAAAAAATCTTATGTAACAATATTAGATTATAAAAAATAAATATTACTTAGTAAGGTGTTTTTATTTGAGATATAATGACTTATTTTTGCAGTGCTACAATTGCCCCCAACCACTGTTACAATTGCCCAACTTATTGCATTAAAAGTAATGTTTTAGAATTGTCCTTACTAGTGAAAGCTTATCAATGGTATTATTAAGTAGGGCACATATGTTTCTTATAACAAAAGATGACTTGTATATTTCAAGTAGTCTGTGAATTATGAAGAAAAATGTAAATAGTGTTACTTTTGACTCCAGTCTCGCCCTATCTTTAAGTTTGTGCAATGTCGTGCTTCAGTCACTATTGTTGTGGATTTATGGTTTGATGCAATTGATTCAGAGGGATAGAAAAATGCCCATACCCGATTCCATCCTCTGTGGGTGATTTCCAGCGCAGAGTGATGGGAAACGGAACCACATCCGTGATGGAGAATTCACGCACTTTAAATGCAGGAGACAAGATTGCACACTACACACACACACACACACACACACACACGTACACACGTACACACGTACACACACACACGTACACACAGACACATAAACACCTATCATATCAACATATCGACAAAAAAATAAAAGCAGTGCTGACTTTAAAGGCAACATCGCTGATTTCAACCTTAATTTTGTCATTCTATTGTGATGAGGACTTATGACAATTGCATTGCCTGCCTCCATGCCCTGAATCTCTAGACACGCGACAAAAAAATATTCTATGTTGTGATCTCAGGATCTTATGTTGCTGTCATCCAGCGTGTTTTCTTAATTCGAAACGGGCCAATGGGCATCCTTTGAATGCGATTACGGAAAGAATCGTTGTTGTTATTGAGTTGCTATGTTGCTCTGAGTTCAGTGTTACACCAAATAATAATCACTAATCACTGAGTACTCTCTCTCGGAAAACAATGGGAGCGTTTTCACACTGAATAAAGAAGTGAAATAGAAATTCAGTGTCAGGCTAAAAATATGACAAAACACCTCCCAAAGTTGTATGTCTCTCTTGCTCTCTGTCTCAAAGGTGCTGCAAAATCTGCCAGGCTTTGCTTATTTCCACATGAGGCTGGCTGATATTTCCCAGCACCTCGAGAGAGAGAGAGGCTCTCAGCACAAAGAAAACATTGGGGAAGTGTTATGTCAGATTTTTGTCCTCCTTACAGCACGATAGATTTCAGGTTAAATAGTCTCCATATTATACAGTACCAAGTGTACAATACCTGAAGTGCACATCCCCTTGCGACAGCCTCGTCAGCATTGAGGGTGGTGCTGACGTCCTTGCCAAAGAACTTGGAGATCCTCTCTTTGATGGCTGGGATCCTGGTGGCTCCACCCACCACCTCGACTGCATAGACCTCATCCCGGCTAAGTTCTGTCATAAAACATAAACAAAAAACTCAGTCACTGTTGTATTGTTAATGTTGGCTATATATAATAATTATTGTGGGATCGTTAGGCGATCACACTAATGTTATCCTCACTATTCATTATTCCGACCCTGTTTTTTGGCCCCCAACTAGTCCTTCATACTTTTAGCTAGAAACTCCGTTCCAACTCTACAACGTTCGGCCTACTTAAGATATGTCGGCTACCATTCAGTGGAGCCAAGCAACTTCTTATTAGACAATAGCAACATCGCATTAGACCCTAGCAACCGACTATTAGACCCTAGCAACCACCGTTTTTACCCTTAAAAAATTATGTTTAACACTACTCAACACTTTTAACACAACTAATACTTTAACACCTTTAAAACCTTTAACACCTTTAGAACCTTAAACCTTTAAAACATTTAACACCTTTAGAACCTTTAACATCTTTAACGCCTTTAAAACCTTTAAACCTTTAAAACCTTTAACACCTTTAACACCTTTAAAACCTTTAAACCCTTTACTACTTTAACACCTTTAAATACTTAAACACTTTTAACACTATTAATACTTTAACTAATTTAAAACTTTTAACACTACTAATACTTTAATACCTTTAACGCTTATAAAACTATCATCAATACTTAATACTATCAACATTCTTAGCAATCCCACACTGTTTCTTCAGGAACAGTATAGTACTTCTTCTTTTTTAGCAATTTCCCCCCCTTTTTTCCCAATGTAGTTGCTATGACAATTCCATGATTTCCCCAAACACTTGTGTAATCTTGTTACTGCTGACCCCTACTGGTTGGTCTTCGGACTCGTTGGCCATAGAGATGGTACTATAAAATGTGGATCACTGGCTGCTTTCAAAACAGGCCTGAAAATCCATCTATCAGGAGACCACAAGGGGAGGTAAACACAATTTTCCCATAGAAAGGAGGTAACATTCACTGCTGACATTTTTTCTTTTTCTCCTTTGTACATATAGTGTTTTGTATTTGTTGATGATATGTATTGTTGTCCCCAGGACTTGTTTGTGTTATCCCTTTAGCCTAAATGTCTGACTGTACCTCGTGCTGTTTACATTTAAAGTATTCAATCAATCAAAAAAAATGAAACCACATGATACTCTGATACTCATGAAATCAGCTGCTGCTTCCTTTCATATCTGCCACAGTCACCGGGAGGACATAGCGAGTGTAGAGTAACACCCTAGTCCTCACAGTTCAACACGCCTTGACCAACCTGTAGGAGTCTGTAGTGCAGTCAGTGACAAAGAACGCCCTCACCCACCCACTGTGACTGCCCTCCCGCAAACACAGGCAATTGTGTTTGTTGGAATGGCCAGCCAAGCCGAATGCACTGCGGAGGATTCCAACATCTAATTTACGGCGGTGGACAGGAACTTTACTCCTACACCACTTGAGTGCCCATTGTGATTAACATATAGCAAACTTGGTGACATACTTGACTGATCAAGGACCGCTTTCAATGGCAACTCTACCCTCAATAGATATTGAGCACACATGTCTTCAAACTGGGTCCTGAAATGACAACAAAGAACAGAAAAATATAAATAAATGTGTGTAACATGCTGTATGTACTGTATGTTGGATTACCCATAGTAAAGATACAAGATAAAATGAAGGTGGGAAAAAAATGTTTTAATGTTTTTTACCTATTCATTCTGCCAGAAACATCAATGTCATTCATAAAGCACTCTATGTTCAGAGGCAGGTCAGAAGAGTTTGCACTCATTAGCTTCTTCAGCTTCTCACACTCCTGGTGCAGACGCAGGATGGCCCTAGGGTTCTCCTTCACATTGAGCTTGTACCGGCCCTTAAAGTCCTCACAGAAGTAATCCACTAGTGCCTCATCAAAATTACGGCCACCCAGGTAAGGGTCAAACGCTGTGGCAAGGACCTGAGGGTACAGATTACAATTGGGATTTAAGCCTGATTTATACTTAGTCGTATGATGGTGTTTCAAACTGAAAATAGACGATCTCACAGCACATCAAATCTCTTGAAGCTTATGAGCTTGTTGATCTGCTATTTTCAGGAAATGTGTGCATGAAATAACTACCAACCTTAAGTTTGCCTTTGTTGAAGGCAGTTACAGAGACCTGGTATGATGAATGTCCTATGTCCACAAAAACCACGTTTCTTGGTTTCTCCTCTGGAGTAGGAAGGTCCTGTTTGTAGATCCCATATGCCAAAGCCACTGCAATCCAAATAAAAATAAAACACTGAACGGAATCTAGGAACAAATTAGCATTCTCAAATGTTTATAGCAATGCAGAGTTAAGTTACTTTGTGTGTTATAGTGTGTCAACTTGCAGTACAACAATCACCAACAGTATGTATGTAATAACCGATGACAATACTTCAACTTGGCATGAACTGGCAGATTTCTACTGCAGCTAACAAAAAGCAGAGGCTTGTCCTTCTAAACTGCTGCTATGCAGCCATTTCAGAAATTTCACTATAAGCATTTATTTTTTTAAATAAAGTCACTGACCTGCAGTAGTGTCATTAATCAGACGTAAACAGTTCAGGCCAGCGATTTGAGATGCATCAAACACAGATCGTCTTTCAGCATCTGTGTAAAAACTTGGGACCTGTAAAATATACCAAACATATTATACCAGTCACTGAACACAGTACTGTATGTTACAAATCAAATGATGAAACTTTCAACCTGGCATCCCTGTTGTGGGCATAAGTGGAAACTTTCACCTTTTTTTTGTCAAAACATTTCCAAAAAATCTCTTCAAAAAGATCTAAAAGCTCAAATTATTGCGCCACGTGTCTGCTATTTTCGATATTCCTTGTACAATAAATGATAATAGGGCTTAAATGGTTAATGGTTCTCTATATATGGAAATGTTTCTGTCACTCACAGATATGACGCAGTCCACCACTGGTTTCTTCAGTCCACTCTCTGATGTCTCTTTTAACTTGGTCAACAGCATTCCTGTTATCTGCTCAATAGTGAACACTTTGTCCTCATCCAAATACCGTACCTGCAAATGAGGAATAAATTACGTTTCTCAAGTGCAATTAGTCATCCAAGTAGAAATACTTACTGACTGGTTGTTTTTAAAGACAGGGAAACAAATAATTTTAAACACTGGAAATTCAAATTATGTGAAAAACAATACCGATGTTATAATTTGGCATACTCATAAATAATGAATATGTTATATAATATCAGCTAAATCCACCCGCCCCCGCATTTCCCATACTCAAGGCTGTGAAGTTAGGAGTGGAAGAAGATCCACCCTGGTAAACCTGTCCAAGCTCCCTATAACTGAGGGAAACTTACAGTATATATAAAGTTATTATTATATAATCAATATAAATTTACTCTCATATTTAACAGTTGAAATGGGTTCCAGAAGCATCAGAAATAGAGCTAGTTTTGAATGCTAGACATGTACTACAATGTACATTTATAGGCCAATATTCTACTAAGTACAGTAAATACAACTAGAAACTTCCTCCACTCGTGATGTCACGATTGTTCAATTCATTTCCATATTATTATAAAAAAAAGAAACTGATATTATTGTCTAGATATGTCGTAGTATATTAGACAATATATGAAGTTCTCCCTTATCTGTAGCCCTACCTTTATTTAAGTCACAAGCACAATACAAACAAAACAAAAACACTGCCTATGAATATGAATCTATCTACTAAATAAAGTCTAAATTGTATCTGTCTCTGGCAATCAGACAGATTATGCCAAAATATGGACAATGGACATCCCCGACGTTGTGCCCAGTGTTGTACCCAGCATTGTGCCCAATGCTGGGTACTGAAACCTGAACACACTGATCGACACGTCACTGCTCTGCGATGTGTTGTCAAAATGAAGATGACTGACGTCCTATTGATGACATCGTAGTACACAGTGTTGCAATGCTGAATTGGAACAATTCATGCAATTGATATGCATCTAGGCTCAATCCTATGTTAATGTGCCTGGTGTGAGTCGGGAGCCTTTGTAAACTTTGTTGAGGTGTGAATTTAAAGTAGTTTTAAATCTATGCGTGTGCCTGCGCGTGCTCCTGGTCAAATAGGTTCATGCACGCCGTGCAAGGCCGTCCTGTGAGCATTGCACCCCTGGTAGTACAGCAGGAACATGCAGTGCTGTTTCTGCATCATGACGCGAGTCTTGGTGCTGAGAACCGTGTGGAACTCCAAATATGGAATTCTACACGGCTCTAGACAACGGGTAGTGCACTAGTTAAAACGAGAGGGGATCTAATAATGACGTGGCTTCCATGTGGATCTCCTATGTCATCTGGTCAGTCTATGACATCAGTCATCTTTGTCACATGTCAGTACTATGACATCAATCATCCCCATATTTGTGCAAGGTTTAAGCCATATCCACCACCTCCATTGACTTGTTGTTGGGTCTCTGGTGACACCTATGGTACCCATCACTGTACACTATACGGGAATGCAGGCTTATCCTCTTTAACTGAGAGGCGTGATAAGCACTGGTATCTATTTATTTTTAAAGCCATATCAGGAATGCTTCCCCCTTATACTGTATTTGTTCTATGTTGGTTCAGAACCCTATTACATATCAGACCCGCTCGAGTGATCTCCTGACGCTCAAGGTTCCTTTTGCGCAGACGGAGTTAGGCAAGACAGCATTTTCTGTCAGGGCTCCATCTGCCTGGAATGAGCTCCAGAGGTCCTTGAAAATCAAATCACTTCCATCTTTTAGGTAGTTTCAGGGAAATGATTTCCAACATTTTTGTTCAGGATTGTAACTGCTTTATTTAATTAATTGATTATCATATATATGTTCTAGTTCTTTGACTATTTTAGTTTTTGAGTTCTCTGATTCATGTATTTATTGCTGTATGTGAATGTCTATTCCTGTTGAATTACTGTGTTCTGTATCTCGGCTACATTGAAAATGAGGGCCTGCCCCTCAACTGTACTCCGAGCTGAAATAAAGGTTATGATGATGATGATGATTGTATAAAATTAAAGTTCTAAAAAGTAAAGAAAAGAAAATCACAATACGGAGCCAGAGCCACGCTGTAGTGACAACAGTGACAGCAGTGGAAGAGAAACAGGAAAGAAACACTGGGAAACTGTACAGTGCTTTTACCTTAATTCCAGTGGTGCCACTGGCCAGCTTATGCAAACTGTATGGGAGTTTGGGTTTTTCCGCCTGGACAAAGGGGTCATCGAATGCTCTGCCGTGGAACTTTTTGAAGCCATGAACTGTGTTTTTGAAGTTTGTTATAATCTGAAACATGTCACAACCAGAACAACTGTCTCATCTCTTGATAAACTCAATAGTTATTGGACAAAGTACTGGACATTTGTTATTCAAAAATGATTTAGAAGTTTTTCATTCACAACAGCAGCATTAATCTCCATGTGGAATGTTCCCTTTCATTACAGAAATGATATGGATAGTTGTAGCTGTCTTACCTGACCCTTAGCTGCATTTCCAATTATACGATTTTTGGAGGCCAAAGACACACAAGCCCTTCAGAGGAAAAAATGAATATTGTATTAGTGCTGCTGATATCAGCTGCGGTATAGTTGAACTCTCAGGGATGGATTGACACAGATGGTGTGCCAGGCTAAAACGAAGATTTAGCTAATTTCACAAGGGAGTCTGAGGAAGAACTATAAACTAGGTCAGTATATGTGACAGAGCAGTTCACCTTCAAAAGTAAACTCACTTCTCAAACTAATTTTACGCGTCATTTTGCACACCACTGGTAACATTGTGTTGCAATGCTGACAGTGGCAAAGGGGAATCCTTCTAGAATGCAAACTTGTGTTGACGGATCCATTTCATCAGTTGGCAGCGTCAGCTCTAGTTCCACACCTATCCTCCTCCAAAACATCTCCATTCAATTTGGGAATGAAAACTCCTGCTGCCTCCAGGTTCCTGCATGCCTCCACTGTATCCCCTTTCCTTAACTCCATTGTCAGTAAGCATGCAGCTGAGAACGAATTGCAGTGTGTTCACCATTGTCTTGTCAGGTGTTTTAACCACTTAAGCCATTTTTACACTTTATTATAAGATGGTGTTGTGCGAGAATAGCCAACCTACAAGCTCACAGCAAGTCACAACATGCCCAAAATAGGGATGCACCTGGTTTCTTATACTTGTTTATAATATTTAAAAAAAAATTGTAACATAAGATATAACAATCAAACAGAAATTGTTGGAACAGGATAAACAGTAGCCTTGGATCAAGACTGTCATAGATTTCTTTGATTCAGACATTTGTGTATGTGACACATAATCATAAAAGAAATCATGACAGTGTTGATCCAAGGCTACATAAACATTAGCCTTTCCCTGTAGGTTTAAAGGCTGGATCTATGGCTGAGAGGTGCTTAGAGAATGTATATTAATAATAGATCATTAAAAGAGAATGGACTATCTTTTAATAGATCCATTACAACCCTCACTGTCACCATATCAAAAAAAATGTTTTTCTTTGACCAACATTATTATCCAATAATCCACGTCTTAAAAATAAATAATGTATTTTCTTTTTTAATGTGTCTGTCACAGACAAAGTCAACTTCAACACGCACTGCGCAGCACAAAACATGCGCTCTCAGCGGCACGCGCACGTGCTAGGAGCAGTGTTGCCATGTCGGCTTATTAAAAGCGACTTTGGGCTTTTTTTCTGTAAAGTTGCTTGTACAAATCGGTAGTTGCGGGTTGCGATTTTTTGGGCTTGTTTCTAAAGTGTACTTGTTTATTTAAGCTTGCTTCCAAAAAAAAAATATATATATTTAAACCAGTGGTTCTCAAATATTTGTATGAACATACATGTTTGTGCCATGGAGCAATTTAGTGTTTGAAGATATTCCAAAAATTCCATATTTTATTGCAAGAGTTTTTGAAAATAGCAGATCTACAAGCTCACAGCGCGTCGCATCGCTATTTTCAAATAGCCAAATTGCCGAAAGCATTATAGGTTTAGAGTGCTCATGTGGCCTAAGTTGCTTCTTTTATGCTTGTTTTCCTAGACCTGGCTGGTTGCTTATTTCTCTCACAAAACCTGGCAACACGTGCTAGGGGCCTGCCCTGCATCACTGCGATAGTGCGTGTCATGGTGGTAGCCTACAATAATATTTAACCTTGTCAGTCTCATGCAAATAGTAGTCAACCAAGAAAAGTCATCTCTGAACGCATGTTATTTTATTGTCTTATTATCTGTCTCATCTGACATAAATTGCCTTTATTATATTATATACATGCCCCTGGTTACTTTTGCTTGTCTTGTACACATTCTCAGTGTTACATTTATTCATTTGTAACTATATAAAAACTGAATATTTGACTGTGTAGATGGATCTCCACTGTCTCAAGGGACCGTTTATTGTTTAAGAAAAATGCACGCGTCTGGTGTGTGTGTGAATGGCGTTGAATAAATCTATAATTAATCCATCCTGCACACACAGCATCTATTATTATCCTTGCTGATGCCGTGACATCAGGGCACAATGAGTGTGCGGTTCCTTTCCAGTTGCAAACATTGCGTAACAAAGTCACGGCTATAATAGGATGTCAATGACAACAATATCATTGTGTAATAATAATCACTTTACATTATTCTACTTACGGCGTGCATCTGTCACTGTATTCGTTGGCAACGGTTTCAATGCCACCGCTCCGAGCCACAGCGATGTAACAGTTCTGGAAACCCACATCGATGCCTACCACGGACATACTGCCACAATATGCTGATGATACTGTGCTTTACTACTGCTACCTTACTGCGTGCTATAACTGAATTACTCTATGTTATTATGTAAGACGAGCGCTTTGAAGCCATTCAATCTAATCCCAGTATACTACGCGATGATGATGAGGTCCAGAGGATTCGGGACCCGGCAGCCCCTAACAAACATGCGCAATGGTTAAAGGATGCTTATTGAACCCGCCCTGGCTCGTCTGTGATTGGCTACTTGGCACCAAAGCCTTTGTTTGATTGGTGGGACGACCAGTCCGTCAGAGAAGAATCTAGAATCCCCTAGCAGAAGGCATCATGATGATGGGGACGGTGCTAGATTAGTGTTGCCATGTCCGCTAATCACAAGCGACTTTGGGCTTGTTTTTCTGGTAAATGCCTTGTAAATATTGGTAGTTTACGGGTTGCGTTTTTTTTTCTTGCTTGTTTCTAAAGTGTAGCTGCTTATTAGGGCTTGTTTCCTAATGTTGTTTAGTGTTTCTCAAACATTTCAAGTCAAGGACCCCCAAATAATATGTATTTGTCTGCGGACCCCCATCTGAAAATATACAATTTTCTTCAAGATTTGTTTTGAAACTAGCAGACCTACAAGCTCGTCGTGATGCGACGCGTTGTGAGCTTGTAGATCGGATATTTTCAAATAACCGATGTTTAAAGGGCGAAGGGCTCGCTTCTTTTGGGCTTGTTTTCATAGACCTGGTTGCTTGTTTCTCTCTCAAAATCTGGCAACACTGTGCTAGATCCCATATCCGGAGGGACGGTTACGCCGTGTGATTGGCTAGATGGTTGTCAAGGAGGCAACAGCAACAAAACTTCAAATGTATTTCATTTTCTTTGGGAATTACATTCTTCATTCATAGTTACAATGATGATACAGTTAGCCTGTCGTTTAAACACGATGGTTTTCTTTTCTCTTTTGATCTTTTGAGAAGCTGTCACTTTTCATCTCTATGTAGTTCAGTAGTTGTTGTCTACTCAACGGTAACAGTAACTGTAGTTTCTGCGTCACTGGTTGCATGACAACCAAGTAGCCAATCACATTGTGAGCGGGGACCTGTGTGTTCGTCAGAGACAGGTGCAGGACCAAAGCAAGGTCTATGGAGTGAAATAGATGGATTCAAAAGTAGTTTATTTGTCACTCACTCATACAAGAACTCAAGAAGCGAAATGGTGGGACATTATTGAAAAGTGATTCAAACTGTGTAGACTAATATCATATTAGTCTTTGTCCCATATTACTAATATTATCCCTTATTACACGGCTTGGTTGAATGCTCGATTCTGATTGGTCAGTCATCGGTCATTATTTCTGGATAATGACCGATGATAATGACCGGTGAGACCGACGAGGAAACTGTGTAATTAGAGACTCAGAGCACCTGCTCATATCAACCTGCGCTGCTTGATTTTATGCTTTATCCAACATGACAGCCATGTAAACAAACAACCAATGTCATTTACAACTAAACGTTGCTCTCAAGAATGTTTTTGAAAACATTTGAAGTGAGAAATAGACGATACAATGACCGAAAAGTCATTCTATTTGATCCACTGCACTTCCTTGTTTATCGTGGCACAACAACGGGGGAATACCAAAACGCTCGCCCCAAAACATAGTCGCCCCGGGGCAAATCCGGCGGTATTACAGGCAAATCGGCATTAAATAGAATGGGGGGCGAGTGTGTTTTGGGGCGAGTTTTTTTCCATTTCGTCATTTGTTTTTCCGAGGCGAACTTGTCCGCCCAGCCCAATACTTATGGAATACTTTCATTGCCGTAAGCAAGGAAATACTTCGTTTTGTTGTTACTTTTGGGTAAATGTATTTATGTATTTATTAAGTAGCCGTGTAATAAGCGGGATAATGCATGGGGAGGTAGTCATTATTGAAATTTAAAGCCCTTCAGGGCGATTAACCACCTCGGCTTCGCCTTGGTGGTTAATCGCCCTGTCGGGCTTTAAATTTCAATAATGACTACCTCCCCATGCATTATCCCGTGCATATTAGTAATATGGGATAAATGAATCAACTCAAATTCACGCTTTCATTCATGCAGCAGCAAAAGGTAGGCTATTATACAAATTAAGGACAAATTCAGTTTAACAAATAAGTAACTTATGAACACTGAAAACACCAGAAAATGCCCATTGCGAAATGTAGGGCTATTTTGACAACAACAAAAAAATCACAAAAAATGAATACTGTCCATCCCATGTCTATGTAATGTCATCATCAGCAGACTTTTAAAATATGAAAAAATACGGACAGACATTATTATTTTTTATAGATTTTTGGAAAACCAGTGGATCACTGGGTGCCACCGTGCCAGTGCACCTTAGCCTAGGTTCCAGACCATAGACCCCTGCAGCCAATTTCAGACTGAAGGTCCACGCAGCTTCAGTCTGATAATCAGGCTAAGTGCACCTACAATAGAGTTCTGAAGTCCTGACGTCACTCGTTCATCCCCTGGGTTGCGGAAGTAATTTCTCTATGGAGAATAACATTGGGTCATCTTATATTCGTCTCATATAAGAATTGTGGTCCAAAAATAAACAAACTGTCCCGGCGTCGGCGATATTGTCAGGGAGGTGTCTCTGTATCGTTTATGATAGTCAGTCACTCATATTTGATAAAGTCTATTTCTGGCAAAAATGTAACTAATTCGGCCGCAGTAACATTTGCGTTTTCTCACCGTCAGTTGATGCTTCATATCCATAAGAGTCAAACCGCCGGGGTCATTTGTTTATTTTTGGAACGCAGTTCTTATTTGACGCGATATTAAACAAGTCTATGGGGATTCTGAATGGAGGAAATAAACCACAACCCAGGTAGGATGAGTAAATTACGTCAGACTTCGGTGCTCTATAGCTGTTGTTTCCCAGAGAACGGGCGTAGGGAGGAGGAGTCTAGGAAGAGATAGCCCCCCCCCCTGTTCCCCCTGCCTCAGACAGACACACAACTTGAGCTTTATATAGAATAATGTTGTATTCTATATTATACTCTTTATGTATATATATATATATATGGTTCTTTGATGGCATGGCTCTGAAGGATGCTAGTCGTCAATAAGAGGGTCTGTCTGTGTGTCGGATCATTTTTCTTCCATATGTTTTATGTTTTAATGTCATTTTAGGGTTTGGATACGTTTATGCTGGTTTCACCCATACTTCACCCATATTTCTTATTGTAATAATTATCCAAGGGAAGGGGTGAGCTTGTGCTGCATCACCATAGCATAGCGGGACAGTCCTGGGTGGACATTTTCCATTCCTCTCTCTGGGACCCGCTTGCTCAAAGAATGGTTCAGCTCCATGACTGTAGGCATTGCCACCTTGTTGGCCTCCACCACAATCCTCGAATGTGTGACCTCCATTGAGCTGACCCTTGGCCCCATTATTCATGGGTTCATCGGGCTTTGACTTCTCCATTATCAGACTGAGACGGAGTCTGGGAAAGTAGATGGCCTTATGTTGTTGACGACATTGAGCTCTGTCTGAACATCTGTTGGACAGCCATATGTGGGGACGCATGGCTGAGGCTCATCTCCATCCTGGGACTCAACCGTCGACATCTGTGTGGGACTGCTGCTCAGTGGTATGCCAGGCGTTCCAAGTTGCGCCTGTACCTTCTTGAGGCTGACACCTTTCCTGATATCTGCCATGAGATGGTCAATCATGCTGCCACCGCTTTGTGGCAGGATGACCTTTTTGATTGTTTTCCCATTCTCTCCTTTGTGTCTCTTTGATTCTTCCTCCGCCAGTTGCTTCTTTCTCTTCCCCTCCTTGACTGCTTGTTCTTTTCTGGTTTTGTTGTCATTCAAGGCCTTGATGAAGAGTCCACGGAAAGTCTTGATAATTCCAAAGAGCTTATCCAGGGAGAGCTCATCTTCACATAGGTACACGGCCAGCTCACTTCTCTTTTTGCCAATTTCCAAGAACTTAGCATCTAAAGCTCTGCATGCCTGCAGGCTTTCCTCAATTACTTTTTCATATTGGTTTGTCACATCTTCCACAGAGTTGGAGACCTTCTGGGCAGTGTGCTTCAGTCGTTTCAGTAAGTCACTAGCCTCTGATTGGCTATACTCCAGGTTAACTTCTGCTGCCTTTTCACATATCTCTATATCATCTGGCAGTTCCAACAGCTCCGGATGGTTTAGCTCTGCTTCCTCCACGATGTGATGAAGCAGTGTGATGCTGCTCTTATTGTCTCTGGTCTCAACAAGCTTGAGAAGAGAGCTGATCTTGAACCCTACTGCGTTACCCATGTGACTTCCGTAGTTTAGGAAGTTTCCAACAGCTAGAATAAGCTTGCAGAAACTGGGCAAGAGGAGGCTCTCCCTGAGGGACTGACAGGCTTTCTCAACGAGTTTGGCTTTAGGTTTGAGCATGTCCAGCACTGAAGCAGTTTCCTCGCAGAGCAGCATACACTCAATCCTCAACTGATAGCATGGGACAGTGAGAAGTGAGATGTAGAAGCGGTCTACATTAGCTAGCTTGTCTTTGTCTCCTTGGAATGACTTCAGATGTTCAATCTCGCGTTTATCTGGAAGGAGTTTTCGGAGCTGTTTAAGCACCTCCTCCGTCAACATGGTCCGATCCCCACTCTGGATCATAGCAACAAAGTCCTCATTCGTGCATTTGGACTGCTTCAATATTATGCTCAGATTAAAGTTTTTCTCTGTATCAATGAAAGTAATCTCTTTAGGTTCCTTTTTGACAGGAGCAGTTTTCCCCTTGTCTTTGTGCTGTGTCACTGGGATACAGAACAGCTTCTCAATGCTGCTGTAGTCAGGCTCCAGAGCGGGAGGGTCTTTCTGAGCCGACGTCCACATGCACTGGCCATCAGAAAGGGCATGAAAGCTTTTCCAGAATAGCCTCTTCATCATCCGGGTCGGGCATCTTGCGGTTGACGCCATTGCAGAGTGGCCAAGTGACTGGCTGCTCTGAGCCACTATCATGCTTGTGGGAGGAGCAGGAGAAGGCAGACCAGGTGGAGGATTCCCTCCATAGCCCCCCATGCCTGGTGGGCGTAGAAGGGGTGGCATGACTGGACCACAGGGCAGCAGTGGGGGCTTTCCTTGTAAGGGCAGAGGTGGGGTGGGTCCACTACCTATGTTGGGTGGAAGGACAGAGTCACACATTGGGGTGGGTCCACTACCTATGTTGGGTGGAGGGGGAGAGTCACACTTTGGGGTGGGTCCACTACCTGTGTTGGGTGGAGGGAGAGGGTCAAACATTGGCATCTGAGCAGTTAAGGTGCTCCTGGCAAGTGTGTGTTTGACTCCGTTCAGCAGGTCTGTCTGATTGACTTTATTCGCATTGCTGACCAGCTGGCTATCGACCTCACAATGATCTGCAGCGCTCTTGCCTTTGGAGAACTGCTGTATGATCTTGTCACAGGATTCCATCTGAGAGTCTTGAGCCAGAGACTTAGTCATATCCTCCAGGGCCGCCAAGGCCTGGAAGATGCGCTCAGGCCCCAGCAGCAGCAACGTCTGTCGGATGGACAACAGCAGGGAGGCTGGAGAGCTGCTCACCTTGTTGAATAGAGTAGTATACACCTCCAGATGATTACTCATGTCAATTCCATCATTGACCTTCAACAACTCATTCTCATCATCAGCCATGACCTCTTTATAAGCTTCATGCACCTCCAGCACCTCGTTGTTGACCGCCAGCAGCCCTGTGTACTCGGTCAGGCCCCCTGGAACCATCCGTGAGATGCAGATTTCTGGGACCCTCACCAGGCCATGTGACTTCACCCACAGGCTGGTGTAGTCATGAATGTAGTATCCTGGAGGGTTGTCCGAGGCGTGGCAATGAAGACGCATGTGGCAGTGAGACTCGGCCAAGTCTGTGATGGAGTTGACGTGCTGTAAGTCCTGCAGGTTGCAGATGCCCTTGTGGCTCATGTTATTCCAAAGCACGACCTCCGCCTTCTTCCTGTCTGTCAGCAAGCTGAAATTGTCGTAGTTGACCTCTTCTTGTCTCTGTATGACGATCCTCAGTGGGAGGCGTGGTGTCAATATTGCCTTGCAGAAGTTGCCATCGTTGATTTGCAGCAGGTCGCCGTGATTATCAGCATAGCTGATCATCATCTCCATGTTGGCGATGGGGTGGATGATCTTGTAGAACTCGAACTTGTCTGGTTTGACCCAGTTCATGGAGAAGCGTTGGAACTCTGCACCAAACATGCTTTTCACCACCAAAGCATTACATTCCGCTTGTTGCAAAGGTTGCGATGTATTTTCGTTCTGTTCGTAGAAGGCAGCAGTGCTGTGGGCAGGTACAGAGGTGGGTCTCTTCTCTATAGGCTCCTCAGCTGTGCCCCTCTCTGGATCGGGCTCCAGCATGGTGTCGACTTCCAGCTCCATAGCTGCAGGCTTTGCCGTCTTCTCTGCCTCCACCGAGGATTCCTGGCTGGGAGTTGCCACAGACTTCTGGCACAAGCTGTCGGAGATCCTGCTGCTCCTGACCATGTTGCTGTGCTCGTTCACTGGCTTGACCTCAACAATAGGTTTGTCCATGATCTGGTCCAGCGATTTCCCCGTCCGCTCGATGCCGTTGACATCCACCACTGCCAGTGGCCCAGTGCTCTCGGCCAGGCCCTCCGGAGCCATCCAGGAGATGAAGGTCCCGAGGCCATGTGGCATTACCCAGGCGCTGGTGCCACCACTGATGTAGAATCCCAGAGGCTTGTCCGAGCCAATACCGTAGAGACGCACGCAGCAGTGGGACTTGGGCAGGATGTCCAGGGCTGTGCTGGAGGTGTGCTGGAAGTCCTGCCGCATGCCGACGCTGGTGTGCAGGCGTTTGGAGCTCGTGTCGTTCCAAAGTGTAACCAACAGCTTCATTCTGCACGTTAGCGTGCTGAAATTGAGGTTGTCGATCTCTTCTTGTCTCTGTATGAAGAGCCTCAGCAGTGGGTGTGGCGTCAACACTGCATTGCAGACGTTTCCGTCGTTGTTGATTTGCAGCAAGTCGTCATGGACGTCAATGCAGTTGATGCCCATGTTGGCGATATGGTAAATATGCATAATTAGCTTGTAGAATTCCTTGAACCTGCCAAGTTTGACCCGGTCCTCCAAGAAACACTGGAACTCTGCGCCATACTTGCCTTTCACTGCCAGAGTGTTACATTCTGCATGTCGCAAAGGTTGTGATTCATTACAACTCTGATTATTCTTTTCATTCTGTTCATAGGTGTCAGCTGCAGGTTCGAGGACAGGGATAGAGGTGGGGGTGTTCTCCTCTGTGTTCTCCTCAGCTGTGTGTGTGTCTGGTTGGGGCTCCACCATGGTGTTTGCTTTCGACTCTACAGCTGCAGGCTCTGAGTCCTCCGAAGTCGCAGCAGACTTCTTGTGGTCGTCTGGGGCGCTCTCCTGGTCGTCCGGGTAACTGTGGGACCCTGTGCTCATCGTCCTCGCCACGGCTGAAGACAAGCTCAGGTAGCCCTCCGACCCGCTGCTGTGGGAGGACTGGGCCAAGCTCTCGTCGTTAATCCGCAGCGTGACCACCACCGTCTTACTGGACATCTTGTCTCTTGTATGAAGAATAGTGTGTCTACCGTCAAAACGTATGGGGTGCTGTTATTGAATAGAATTATCTTTTTATGCTTTATTTATTTAACTGGGACAATGCAATGAATCAAGATTTGTCAGAGTACTTGGTTGCACTACACACTATTAGAGTACTTGGGGCCAGTCTTTGATGTCAGTGATCTAAAAGGGACATGGGCAAGTGTTTCAACTGAGCCGATTGAGACACAGACAGACAGATTCCTGGAGTTTTTAAATTAAAATATTGATTGATTGATTGATGATTCCTGCTTCTTCGTCAATGTAAATATCATGCCAGTTAGCTAAAAGGTATTTCTCTGACGGATGATTTTAAATTATTATGTGCCCATTGACTTGTAAATGAAAATGAACAGAGTGCAGCGAGTCGCCAACTTTAAATGACTTGGATGACGTAAGTACGTTGTATGAATGAATTATATATCTATATAATTATGTGGCTCCAGCGATTGCTATTTTAATGATCTCTACCAGGTCTAGAGAAGGGGATTGTGTTTATCCTCGGTCCGTCTGTGTGTGTGAGAGAGTCTGTGAACAGCTACTTTGAAGCAATGCTGGACCAATCCGCGTAGACTGTTTATTGCACACATACACTTCTAGTAGGCAAAGTAAGATAATGGGGTGTTACAAATAGCACAGTTTTTTTTGCCAAAATGTGATTTTTTTTTGGGTGTGTGAGTCTTGTGCCAATGACTGTGTGTAATTGCCTTCAGAAATGCTTTCACTTCTACCATAGGGGCCACCACAAACATGAACAGTTTCACCGATCTGAGGGCTGCACCCCATGACTGACACAGCCCTTATAGGCGACCAAGCCTGGCGAAGATCTGTGCTCCGAAGAGCGCATTTTTCTAGTGTGTAACATTAATCTGATCCTTAGTGCCTATAAAATAACGTGTTCAGCCACCTCCATGGTGCCACCATGGAGGTGGACTGCAGGCATCCTATAGGGACACATTCTAGTTGATTAGATGTGTTGGCTGTAGGTGAGCCACTTGATGTGGTAATGTTGATGTGCAGATGGAGATTCCTGTCCTGAAAGACCCAGTGTCAGAGTCTGCCAAAGCCAGCAGATAATTGGTTTTGGATTTCATGTAATGGCACTGTAGGCCTACTTTGTGTCCATTTTGGGGGATTTTGCCAAAGTGTCAGAATTCTGTAACTACATTGTAAATCACTCCTTTATTTTAACCCTGGATGGTCTTGCTATTTCTTTCCTGCGACTTGAAAACACTTGTTGTGCAATACTTTAGTGGTGCTCGTACTGAACAGTGATTCACTACAGAAATGTGTCTTTGTCAATGACAGTAGCTGGATACTGAAGATCAGTTCTTGTCAGCAATTCTTTTGTTTAATCAACTTGTTCAGAAAGAAATTGTCATTGGTTAGCTGGTTTAATGTCTGGTGAGCTGTTTTTTGTCCATTTAATTCATATTATAAATATATATACAAAATAAATTAAAAATAATTCTGCAGTCCTCTTAGAGGATACTGAACAGATATTTGAATGAAGGAACTACTTGTGAGCTGTTTGTAATTGTAAATGACGGCAGGATATTTGTGGGTACAGCAGTTTATTTTTATGTTCTCAGATTTTGAGAAAATACTTGACTTTGTCAAGTCTCGGACCATTATTCGGCTGGGTATGCTTTAGTAGTCTATAGTGAAGACGGGCAGGATGGATGTGGTTCTGGAACTCCATTGTCTTGGTGGTGTTGACAGACAGTCTCATCCTGCTGTAGGCTCTGATAACCACTGAAAGGATCTGAAGGTCCTGTGGGGAATGAGCAATAAGAGCACAGTCATCTACATACTGCAACTTGGAGGAATAATTAAAGGACGACTTAACCCATTTTCAACCTATCTTCATATAATTGGTCCTCGCTAGTGCTCATTATAATATGGTAGGCCTCCATTTTTGTCTACCGTACTCACTTTGTGTCTCAGAAGAGGGCTGTGGACTGTTCAGAAACCTGCCTGCCAGTGACATCATCGATGGGGAATCCAAGCTAATAGAAACTGCAGGCTTTCTATTCCTGGAAAGTTAGCACGCTGTAATGGAAGCCATTGTTCTCACGTTAATAAAAATAAAAATACAAATATATTGTTTGGAAAACAAGACCAGGAGACCTGGTTCTGCCAGACCCAGACTTCACATGACGTGTCAGCCTGTGTCTATGCCCATGTATGGACGAAAGGGGGACAGACTTTTATGGCTGGGGCCAGACCCCCTGGGTCTGGCAACAAAAAAGTAACTTGCCCAACGATGATGTCACTGGTAGGCAGGTTTCTGAACTGTCCACAGCTCTCCTATGAGACACAGACAGAGTAGAAAATAATCATAATGAGCATTAGTGAGGACCAATTATATGAAGATAGGTTGAAAATGGGTGAAGTCATCCTTTAAGGGCTGCAGTGTGACCTTTGTCTCTCTACAGGGCATTCAACTTAATTCGTCTTAATACATTCGTCGGGCATTCGTCTTAATACATTATTTTTTGTTATTATTATTGTTACTGCACAGGGTTGAGGAACCGAAATCAACTTTTACTCTTGTGTATTATTCATATCTTGTTTGCTCGCACACACAATTACAACTTGACTAAACATTTCCAGTACTGGCAGGTTGTTCAAAAGGAAGTAGATATAGATTTGTATTTACGTTTTTTTAATGGTGCAGGTACGTGAATGGCTGACTGTTCATTTTCATACATTTCTAGATACATTTTTTAAGATGATCATCCATGTGACAGTCCAGAGTTATGGTTTGGTGGAACGAAGACATGGGCAGGTGTTTACTGTCCAAGGCAATGGCATTATTGCATAATTCTTGGATGAATGCCATGCTGTAATACTGGACGATATATATATATATATATATATATATATATATATATATATATATATATATATATATATATATATATATATATATATATATACATACATACATACATACATATATACATACATACATACATACATACATACATACATACATACACACACACACACACACACACACACACACACACACACACACACACACTTCAAATAGGTTGGTGCAACAAGGACAGGTAAAACATATTTCCAAACTAAACTATGAAGCTGTGTTCAAACTAAAACTAGTTATTCACAAAGCCATACATGTATGTAGGCTACCCACTGTTGTCAAACCAGTCTGTGGTTGTCGGGCCGTGTGACTGTGTCAAACTACAACTATGGGGACAGGGAGGGGTGTGTTTGATTATATTCGAACTGGGCCGGACCCTAAAAACAGAACAGGAAGTGCCAGGTAATCAAGCCACTAGCTAGCTGGCTACTAGGTTAGCTAAACGTCTCCATAGAACGAAGTTACAATGGGACTATTCGGGAGAACACACGAAAAGCCACCAAAAGACCTGGTGAGCAAAGAAATATTATTTGTAGTATTAAGCTAACTAAGATAGCTGTAGTTAGATACACAACAAACATGGGAGTCGCTAACTGTTAGCTTAGTCTGATTTCTCCAAGCTGTTGCTAGTATGACAACAATATATTAATAATATACATAACGTTTGTTGTTTCTCCAGCAAATATTCGTCTTTGTTTAATCTGTGTGAATCTCTTCTACACTGTCACCAAAATGTTTAAAACGTCATCCTTGTTTTATTTTCTTTTGGTATACAGTTGGCTAGCTAGCATGTCTGCTTACACGAGTCAGCTGTTAGCTCAGATGTAAACAAACCTCACTTTTGAGCAGTGGTTTATCCAAGAAGCCTATAAACCTTTACATGGCCTTATTTAACACATTTTAAGGCTACGCTTAGTATTTCACCTATCTCTATGACTCTACCAACCCTATACTATATTTATTGACGATAATGAAAAAGACGATAAATGTCCCATTTCAGATCAATGAATGGTCTCTCAAAATTAGGAAGGAGATGAGGGTGATTGACAGACAGATTCGAGGTGAGCTCTCAACATTTGTCCTTTACAGATTATTTAATCAGTTAAAGGTGCTGTAAGTTTTATTGTTTTGTTAAAACCAAAGGTGTATTGATAAAAAAAGTTAAAGCTCATTCCAATAGTGTTTGTTCAGTAACAGGTATCTCTCCGTCTCTCCATCTATTCACTTTAGTATAGAAAAAAAATGATCTGGTGGGTTACAGATTCACCCCATCAGGAGAGAGAACATAATTTAGCAGCTTGTGTTTCAGTTCCTGTTCATTTATTGTTTTTAATCACTTCCAAATTCACTTCACTATCCTGTGTCATCTATTAGTTCTCACTCCTGATTGCATTAAATTGTTATTATCCCAAGCTGCATTTTCTGTCTATTAAAGATCTGGAGAGACCCCTGCCACTGAAACATACTCTATTACAATGGTTGCTATGGGAATATAAAGCTTACTCTATTTAAACAAACAAACAAAAATGTATCACTTACAGCACCTTTTTAAATAGCATTTTATTACATATATTGTGTAGTTTGAGGTAATATATATATTATAGACACAACTCAACAATGTAATATCTAATCTTTTTCAGACATTCAGAGAGAGGAGGAGAAAGTCAAGAGATCCATCAAAGATGCAGCTAAGAAGGGACAGAGGGATGTATGTGTGATTCTAGCTAAGGAGCTGATCCAGTCAAGGCGAGCTATCAGCAAGCTCTATGCTTCTAAAGCCCACATGAACTCCATACTTCTCAGCATGAAGAACCAGCTTTGTAAGTAATGAAAGACAGTTACAGTACACTGGAACAGACGGCGTCATTATATATTCCTACTAGAATTGCTTTATTCCCACTTGGGTTTCATTATTCTGTCATTTTTGTGTTGAAGACCTGGTTGTTCTACCATCGGGTTGTCAATGTGACAGTACGTAGCTTAATGTTGTGAATTGTTGGTGTTAGAAAAGTGAATTCTGTTTGTGTGTTTCTAGCTGTGCTGCGTGTAGCTGGGGCAATTCAGAAGAGCACAGAGGTGATGAAAGCCATGCAGAGCCTAGTTAAAATCCCAGAGATCCAAGCCACGATGAGGGACCTCTCAAAGGAGATGATGAAGGTCAGCACTATAGCCTATAATATATACCACTGTTTCCCAAACGTTTTGGCTTCTTACCCAAAAGAGAAATTAGACGTTTGCCCGGGACCCACACTACTGAAAATAGCTTGTAGATCTGCTATTTTCACAACTTCTTAAACGTTTTTTTTATTTATTGATCAAAATCATTTGATTTTCTGATGTTATTTATGAAATACTTTTGAAAAATGTTGAGGAAACGAAACAAAGGGGATATTTACTGGCAACCCAGAAAAATGGGTCCGCGACCCACAAATGGGTCCGGACCCACTCTTTGGGAAACAGTGATTTATACTATGTAGCATGATGGTGTCGCTTGCCAAGAACAGATCTACAAGCTATCAACGCGTCGTGTACAGTGGATCTGTTTTTCTTTGTCAAGAGACACCCTTGCGTGCTGGAATCTAAATTAAAGCACAATTAAACTTTGGTAGAGGTTTGGGTTGTGTAGTTTACCTTGCCATAATGTGAGACCAAATATTGGCAAGATATCTTCTATAGCGCAAACACACTGCCAATATACTGTATTATGAAACAGCAAGTCATATTACTTATTTTTTTGGAAAGTGAAATGGCTTTATTCATGTTGTATTACTTTTTATTTTAAAGAATATCTAGTGCCTCAAAACATACATCACCAATGTTTTACAAGTTCCCCAAAAAGCAACCAAAATACGATTGACAATGAAAAAAATACACAGAATCACAGAAATTGCTATTTATTAGATTGGCCTTTTTCTTTTTTTACCAAAGGATTACAGTCCATCACACTAACCGACTGCCCACGTGTAGCCAGTCTGTACTATAGTGCAGCTTTGCCACTGATTACCGCATTGCAATTTGGGCACACTGTAATGGAGACAAAGGGTTCCGTTACCCAGGTGTATGTACTGTATGTACAGTAGAAATGGGCATATGGCTGCATATGTATTTGCACAGCATAGTTGCACACAGGAATAATTGCACACGTTTCCATAGTAACTTAAAATTGCTAAAGATTACAGGGAGGCTTGCCTCTTTTAGACTTGTTTTATACTGCATATTGCCATATAGTTCCTTTTATTTTCATTTATATTCTAAAAGTGTGTATTTTAAAATACTTCAGTTTATTAATCCTGTGGAGGAAATTACAGTTTAAACTTGACCCAGCTGATGGCTGCTCAAATGGTCATGATACGAGCTCTAGGGGGAGCTGTTAGGGGTTAAGCGTCTTTGCTCAGGGATACTCTTCGACACGTATTAACTGGGTGGGCCAGGAGGTGAACCGGTGACCTTCTGATTTTTATGTTTTATGTTTTAAGTTTTATGTCCAGGAGACAACCTCCTACCACTACAGATGTGCCAGTCATACTGTATTAACATACTCTATCATACAGATTGGTTAAAATAATGTCTGGCTTTATATTGTACATCACAGTAGGCTGTGTAGTTATTTGTGCTGTACCTATTCATCTCCCAGGCTGGCATCATTGAGGAAATGATGGAGGACACCTTTGAGAGCATGGAAGATGGTGAAGATATGGAGGAGGAGGCAGAGGCAGAGGTTGACAAGATCCTCTTTGAAATCACAGCAGGTAAACTGATTATTAAATGTATCACAAGGATTTGTTGCAGCATTCTGAGAAATGTTTCAACTGATTTCCACTGCCTACGTAAACATGACATAGCAGCTATCAGTATACTAGTAGAAGTTGCATTCTTGTCTTTTACTTGCATCTGCCTTAGCCAAAACGAATATGATGCTATTGCACTTTGCAGAGTTCCTTGCTTTGGTACTACAGTCAAGAATGCCAAAAGCAGTATATGGAGTGTCTCCAACCATGGTCAAAAAATAAATAAATATATAATTTTTATATATCAGATCTAAAAGCTCACAACACGGCACGATGCGTTGTGATCTTATAGATTGGCTTTTTTCACACGACAAAGCATAGAACATGGCTGAAGTAGTTAATGGAGAAAAATCTCATTTTGGAGCTTTAGGATACACTACATTATATTTGTCTATTTTGTGGTTTCCTTCCATAATAGATAATGGCCTGAAATGGTGTTATTCCTCAATGTATTTCTATCTAAACATCCATATCTGCTTTCATTGTTAGGTGCCCTGGGCAAAGCACCCAGCAAAGTCACAGATGCCCTGCCTGAAATGGAGCCAGCAGGGGCCACTGCAGCCTCTGAGGATGAATCAGAAGAGGACATTGAAGAGATGCAGTCCAGATTGGCAGCTTTGAGGAGCTAAACTTGCCTGCCTCTGTCCTGTCAATATAGGATTATAAGAGGAGGATCGGTCTGTGTCATCATCGCAGTAGATTGTGAAAGCTGTCTCCAAGTGCTAAACTACTTCCGGGAGAACTTTTAAGATGAATCCCATCCTTCTCTCATAATCCTAGCTGTCAATGCCATTTTACTCAACCAGTAATGGACAGAGACAACTTTGGTGTTGGGTTTCCCTAGCATCCACTCTGCTACGTTATCTTTATTTTTTATTTTGTCCACGTAATCAAGGGTTTGCAGTTTGCACTATAGGACAGTTTTGCATTCAAAACGTTTTTTTTTCTAGAATGTTTGGCCATCTCGGAATGATTCTAGATTTTTGCATAGGTGCCGGGTGACCGTACTCAAGCCAAGACATTATCCAAAGCGTGGTGTATACACCCACCATAACATAGATAAAGGATCTAATACAAGACAGTTGTATGTTATGTAAGTATCAGAAGCCTGCTTGTGCCTATAGAGCTCAAACATATTGTAGTGTGATCCTAAATTGTGAACCACCATTTAGCAGTCTTTACCCCAAACCCGCTAATAATTTAATAATTATTGATTAGGCCGACTTCACATAATGTTCAGTATAATGCAAATCATATTCTAGAACATACACCGAACGTACAATCTGTTCTTATATTCCCATCCAACAAATAACTTGTTGAAACACTAGCAGAGCAGACTTTTCTGCATTGGTATTGATTTTTTTCTTCCTGTACAGTCAAAATGTATCTATATTATATGTTGTCCTTTGTGTATACAAGTACATTTGTTAGAACAATGCACGCATACCGCCCTTAATGATGATCAGCCTGTTAAACATTGACTCATCGTCACAATGATTTTCTTTGCCTACATTTCAGAGAAATTCTGGGGAAAGGAAATGGTTAATACATAACCAGTGTATTGTGGAATTATTCATTGTGTGTATACTTTTATATGTGGGTGGGAGAGATGTGAAAATAAACTTTTAAGAACAAAGGTATCGGTTACCAATACAATTTCACAGTCTCATGTTGCTGTTGGATGCATTGTGTGAGTGCTTGTAGAGAAACATTGCCTTAAACTGTGTGAAACAGACCTGAGTTGCAACTGTATTCTAATTTTTCCGTGACCGTCTACTCTACACCAAATCAACTTTGCCAAAAAGAGCTGACGCGTTGTGAGCTTGTAGATAGGCTATTTTTGGTTACTGTTCCCCCCACCAGAATAGGGATGGGGTTGAATTCTCACTTTTATGAATTACACCTATCCTCACCCGCATTCTGTACCGATGAGACCCACTCTGACCTAGACCTCAAACTCGAACATCAGAATATCATTATTGTAAATCTCACTGGTGGAACAGCTGATTTGTCAGGACAGCCCACTCAGTACTTCAGAAACCAAACTAACAAGGGATGGATGACAAACCATGAATGTGTGTGTATTTGGTTAATTAAAGGGCGTCTGTAGCATAGGCCTAGTTAATATTGCAACAGTATCAAATTGAGGCTGTGAATTCAGTCTTAGAGCTATTTTGTGGAGTTCCAACTTCCTCCTAATTTTTAAAAAAAGTGGACAAAGGATTGATCTTCTACCAGCTGCAACCCGCCCTTGGTAGCTTTTGTTGTATTGTAACCTGACTGTAACTTAATCCGATTGTTATTTGGCTGGAC
This sequence comes from Gymnoscopelus microlampas, assembly GCF_963454915.1. Classification (NCBI taxonomy): domain Eukaryota; kingdom Metazoa; phylum Chordata; class Actinopteri; order Myctophiformes; family Myctophidae; genus Gymnoscopelus; species Gymnoscopelus microlampas. Next base: position 29,957,525 of record NC_139957.1, read on the forward strand.
TAGGCCTACTGAATGTAGGGTTCAGGTTAAAAGCTAGGTCTACTGACAAAGGTGCTGCAGCTTTGCCAAGAGGCAAGAGCAATATGTGACGTATTACTGAATATTGTTTGTTACAGGCCTTTTCTCACTGGTAGTCTATTTTGGCCCACCCCATGCTGTCACTCTGAGCTATGTGGCTTTATATTTATTTTTGATATGTATAAAATAACATGCAGTTCAAAGCTGTATAGTTTTTTCTAATATCACTCACACACACACACACACACACACACACACACACACACACAATGGTGGAAAGTAACTAAGTACTTACTTTTTACTCCACTACAATTATTTGAAAACTTTAGTTAGTATTACTTTGTAGATTTGTATTATTATTACAAAACATGCATTAGCCACTTTATCCCTATATACTTCGGCTATTTTCAATTTTTTTTTATGCATTTTGAACAATGAGTACTTTTACTTTTGGTACTTTAAGTGCATTTTAGTGCCAATACTTGACTTTTACTCAAGTACATTTTGAATACCAAACTTTTACTTGTAACAGAGTATCTCTGCATTGCAGTATTGATACTTTTACTTAAGTAAAACAATTCATTACCATTTCCAGTCCACTGCGCGCGCGCGCGCACACACACACACACACACACACACACACACACACACACACACACACACACACACACACACACACACACACACACACACACACACACACACACACACACACACACACACACTTACACACAACAATGCCATCTATAGACTATTAGCTCTGAGCAGCAGTGAGCAGCACTATGTTTACCCCGAATCACGTTCTTGCATGCGTGCGCCAGCTCTGGACTAATACCAAAACGCTCGCTCAAAACACAGTCGCCCCGGGGTAAATCCGGCGACCACGGAACGGTCGCCACCTGGTATTCCTAAACGTAACCTCGGTAAACTATGCCTAAAACCCAACATTATTCCTAAACTTAACCTCAGTAACACGGTGCAAAAACCTGACCGTAAAGCAAAGTTTTACTGAAGTTAAATTTAGGATTATAATCTATAAACTTCCTAAAATAAATCTAAATGTAGGATTATAATCCTAAATTTAACCTCAGTAAAACTATGCCTAACCCTAAATTTCTTTCTAATCTTATCCTCAGTAGCCTACAAACAAATACAAGAATACAAGAACCGCTGGGAGGGAGCGAGCGGTCCGCTAAAAAAAATGGGGGTGAGCGTGTTTTGGGGCAAGGCTTCTGTTTACCCTCTGTTCACCGCTCTCTGATGCGCCTGTCAACTGGCTAAAGACTCCTCCCCGCAGACAGCGCGATCTGTCGCCTTCCCAGCGCAATGGTCTCGTGGATTATCTCTAGACTTGTGGTGTAAGTTATGTTTTATTTCATTTTTAAATATTATTTCATATTCCCAATGATAAGGTGTAAGCAAATAGAAATAGCGTTTACCGATCATCGCGCGATTTTAAACCGTTATTTGGCCAGGTGCATGCCATTGGGCCACTGCTGGATTGGCAAAGCAATTCAGGGTTTATTTCTAAGCATAATAAACCGTGACTCGGGCTTTTGAGACGAGGCGAGCCTTTTAGGATCGGAATGCAACAACATTTTTATGGAATGGTACTTTGTAATTTCAGCATTTAGCTGGGCCTATATGGGCCTGCCCTGTGCCCTATTAAATTCATTCGCACGGTTAGTGGCTTGATATTCTATGTTTTCCATGTATTTTCCATTCTAGACAAAGAGGTGACGTGGCTTGGCCAGATTATCATCTATATTATTTATAAAACAGCTTGGCCAGACAGAGCAGCATTAGAAACAAAAGTCTGCACATGATATGCAGTCATAAACTGCATGTGAATGTCCCTCAATGGCGAAGTGACTGAATTAGCCTTTTGAAACAGAGCAGCTTTGAGTGGAGCTATTTTGTGTTGATGCATGTATTGGGAAAACAAAGAGATGGGTCAGTCAGTGTAGCTACTCCAGTTACAATGCAACCGTGACTCATACAGTATTATTCAGACATTGATCACATCCTTTATCAAGAATTTACAATGTCGCCATTATCACTGAATTGACCAGTTTTACCGACAACCCAGAGCCATCATTGACACTTGACCTGACAGTGCAGAAAAGACTAATAGCTTCCCAAACCTCGAAATAGAAAGTCAATCAAATTTAAATTAGACAATATCCTGTTACATATAGTGCCTGTCTTGGAATTAATGGCAGCAGCATTGGGCTTTTCAAATCATGGCGATCTCTAGGCTAACAAAGCCTTATGGGTTATTCAATATCGAGTAGAAACATATATGTTTCTAGACGCTTTTAGGGCCTGTTTACTTATTTTGAGCGACCTTGCACATGTAAACTCTATAATGGAAGTTATCTGCAGGCTGGGCCAACACGGTGCAGTCTTATGTAGGTCAGTAATTTGAGCAGGTTGCACTCACAGCTGTTGCTATAGCTGTTGCACTTGAGGAGGGTCCTCCTGTCCTGTTGCAAACTGTAGAATAGCCTACAGTCAGCAGCACAGGTGTCTACCGCTGTTCCCTAAATAAAAGCAATACAAACATTTAATAGCATTATTTCGGTGTGGGTATCCTTTGTTAAAACTAACAGTTTGTCAGCAAATTACTAATTAGCCTACGGTCAAGTCAAGTAGGCCTACAACCTCGATGGGGTAAAAGTTGGACCTTTGCGCACATGTAGGTCTGATGGAGGACTATTTTTGTCCAGGATGCCCTGTTTACTGAGATACAGTATATGGTTCCTTCTGTGTTCTTTGACCTTTCAAATGCACAATTACTTTTTCAACTGTACATCTAATTTTCCTGTATTCTAGACTTGTGTTCGGCACATTATATCCTGCATACTCATCATACAAAGCTGTCAAGACAAAAGATGTGAAAGAATACGTAAGTATAGGCTATGGTTAAGTAGCTATTATTGTATATGATATAGTAAATACTGTATATATATGACACACACAAACACACACACACACACACACACACACACACACACACACACACACACACACACACACACACACACACACACACACACACACACACACACACACACACAGTCTAGCGGGCTTGTTACTGTTATCTTGTTATTCTTACCTGTCACTGTTCATTTTCAGGTAAAATGGATGATGTACTGGATTATATTTGCCATATATACTACTGTAGAAACATTTTCAGATATATTTCTATGTTGGTAAGTGTGCTTCACATAATTATTTGATTATTACAGGGTGATTTTTTAAAAACCTATTATCTAAAATATCTTTGTTGCTGCTATTTGGAAATGTCATTAGAATTAGTCAGGTATTTTATTTAATTACAGTCATTGGAAATACAAATTACGTAATGTACAGGAAACCTTGTTTTATTATTGAGCACATTATTGTGTACGTTCATTACAGGGTTCCTTTCTACTATGAGCTGAAGATAGCCTTTGTGGTGTGGTTACTGTCCCCTTACACAAAAGGCTCCAGCGTGCTATACAGGAAGTTTGTTCATCCCACACTTTCCTCTAAAGAGAAGGTGAAATCTTTGTCTATCCTGTCTTTCCTTTCCTTCTGTAGTGTTAGTTGAAGGGACAAGGAGTTAGATATGTTTTACTTAGGCCATAGATTAGCTTGTATGCATGTGTCAGCCTAATTTTGATCCAAGTTTCTTTTCTCTTAGGCCTACTAATTTTACTCTCACAGTTTACTTGATGCGTTGCAAACTGCAGAGGAAAGGATAGGAAATGTCATTCCCTGTTTCTCTTTTTCCTTTGACTTTATTTTTGGGTCAGGAAACACGTCAGAGAAAGTTCAGGGTTTAGGAGCCCAACAGACAGGATAACTCAGGCATATGTGCTCACATCTCAGGGGGTATCGTTTTGTTTTCTTTGTTAAATGTGTGCCCCTTAGTTTGAGACTGTAAGAGGGATTACAAATACATGTAACTTGACTTGACTAGATTTAAGATTAAACTTTAGTTATTCAAATATACCTGTCAGTCTGTCAACTTTTCTCGTGAAAAGAATGCATGCAGTTACCCCCCAAAAAAGAAGAGAAGCGACATGAAAATGTATGTTTTGTTTTACTTGTGCCAGGACATTGATGAATATCTCTGCCAAGCGAAGGACAAAAGCTATGACACCCTGGTGCATTTTGGGAAGAAAGGGCTCAATGTGGCGGCCACAGCTGCTGTCCTGGCCGCAACAAAGGTACTGCTGACTGTGAATATTTTATTTGTACTGACCTGGGTGTACGTCGGAATGGAGTGATGTTTTTCTGGGTTTCACATACTAAAGATGGCTTGTTGCTCCTGTAAAATTACAATTTAAGCTACCGGTATTACAATTTGGCATTTAGCAAACACTTATCTAGAGCTATTTGCAAAGTGCAAGATCAAAGTAAATTGCATAAACCTATAGTCACCAAATGACTGGTAAATGGTGAGAAAATAACATAGTGTAAACAAGTATATATAGCTACATAACTAGCATCTATTGGAAATAGGTGACAATAAGTGATACAATGAATAAGGAGTGCTAGGGGGGTGAGGTAGAGTCTGAACTTGAAGAGAGTTTTCAGACTGCGGCAGAAAATGGGGAGTGAGTTTGCAGTTCTCACTGGGGGGAGGTCATTCTACAGCTTGATTGTCAGCAAAGCACTTTGTGATGTCAGCATAATTACATGTTCCACTCGGTCAATTTAAATATGTAAAGTATCTATTTTTGCCTTCTAAAATCCCACTCCAGGGCCAGGGAGTCCTGTCAGACAAACTGAGAAGTTTCAGCATGCAGGACTTGTCTTCCTACCAGTCTGACCCTACCAACCCAGGCTCTGTCAACACTCAGTCACCACAGCACAGGACCAAAACCATGATGCGCAGCAAATCAGAGAGCTACAGCAATGGTGAGACCGCCATGTTGGCACAATGAATAGTGAAAAAGTGGCCACTTGGGTGTTCATGTATGGAGCATACAAGTATACTTTTTTTTATAATAGTGTTGATTTTATTTATGTTCCATTTAGTTGGATTATATCAGGAAGTAAAGTTACTTTAATAATTTGGCATAGTGCATGTTAATTAAAAAAGACATAACAACTTGGTTGTATGCCCAGCATAATATAACTGCTTGCTTGGGCATTAAATAATGTCTCTGCACTGCAGACATAGTGCCTGTTTCCTTTGCGGAACACCTATTACCCTATGTTTTTCTGCCTTCCTGTTTAAGCTTGTCCAATCCTACAGATATTGTTCAGTACCTCCACTTTCCTGAAGTGCCCCTCACCCTAAATGTGCTTTCCTGTTTGGAAACGACTATAGCAGCAGGGCTGCAATGCTAGCCATACTTTGAAAGTGCTCTCATTGTTTCCACAGTTGTCATTTCATATCAAGCTTATTTCTTTGCATAGCAGGCATGTTCCAAACATTAACCTAATGTTTTAATCTGATAAGCCTAAATTATTGAAGCACACAAAAGAGAAAAACAGTATTGTACTATTAATTGTTGCCAAGACACCTTATACTATATTTGATGGAGGTATATTGAACTGTTTATTTAATGAGGGGTACTGCTGATTTGGTGAACATTTATAAGTGGTGAGTATGTTGTCAACATAACTTATATTTTGATTTTTGGATTGCAGCTACACATACAGTAATGAACACTACTAATAACATGCTTATTAGAGCGAGGCCAACTTAACAACATTGTCAAATGTCTTCTGCTTTTAGTTTTCACTGCGCTTTGTACATAAAATGGAAATCCAGATTGGTGGACATACTGTACTGCACATACAGTAGCCTACTGACAAAGGGCACAGGGTTAGGTTGTTTATGCCACGAGCACAAACCTGTTTTTAACGTTCCTTCTGAGTCAACTCTCTGAACAATGATCAGGCCCTTATGATACAAACCCCCACCGACTTAATGAGATACAGTACTCCTGCAATTACTGTAAAATGTTTGGTTGCTGCTTGTTGGCCAAAGACTTTATTTTTGTGTGCAAGCCTCTGTTACTTATTCTTCCCCACCGTTCCCCATCCTTTTCACGGTGCAGGACGGGATTTTGACATGACTGAATATGAGATGTTGGGCTTGGACGGTTGTGACAACAAGGAGCTGCTATCTCAGCCTTTTGTGCCTTCCAAGCCCCAGAATGACATCCGCACAGGCACATCCCTTTTACCCTCTCTGACACCCCAGTCCTTTCCACCCTCCACGCCATCTCCATCCTCCACACCACCACCCACCCCTCCAACTACAGAGCAGGCTGAGGAGGTGAGAAAAGGGGTGCAGACAGCATCAAACTCACCACAGCTCATGCTGATTAAGAGGAAGGCTCCTGAGGTACTGCCTGTAAATATGGCCGCTCAGCTGCTGTTTGGTTCTAATGACCCACTGGAGAGCGGTTATTAACACACTGATTCACTAATGTGTACTGCTGTGCATCTAACTGAATCATGACAGACCAATTGACCATTATTCACACACATTTTACTCTTGCGTCATACATGGGGTCATACCCATGTGATGTACTGTAAGAGCAAATTGGCTGTGTTGGGAATATGGTGAACCCTATCACTGCACCCCGGATCTCTGCCTTGTGGCTAAATCTTGCCTTTATGCTAAACCCTGCATTGGTTTTAGTGGAATGATTTGTTTTTGGTTTGGACTTACATTTTATGTTTGCAGTGACTTCCACATTTGGTAGTGAGTAATAAGGTCAAATATGTCCATCACAGTACTGACATCACAGACTGGCCACCTGAAGTCAGGATCCACATGAATCCATGCTGTTATTACTCCCCGTCTTTATTAGCCCTGCTATTAGTCTCCTTGTCTAGTTGGGTTTTTTTACATTGTATTTCACATTGTATTTCACTTTAAACAATATTGAAAGTAAGGAATCATCAGAATCAGAAAACAGTCCCTGGAGCAACTGATACAAATTCCTTAATATTTTGTTAAACAAAGGTTATCATAGGCCTATATTTCAAAATTAAGTGTCTTACTATTCGGCATGTTATTGTGCAACTACAGTATGCACCCCATCCAAATAAATTAACCAGTGTCATCTGTCTAGTGAACGATTCCTTTTCAAATCAGTGGCGACTATTAGCTAGCTTAATCACATCTCTTTTCTCTCTCTTTTTCAAAAAAAAATCTTCTTTTATTTTCATCTAGCCTCCTCCTAGAGTCTTAAGGCCTCTCACAAGATCCAGGAGTGCCCTTTACTCAAACAATGAAGCCATGTGAAACTGCGTCCTCAAGACATCTTTAGCTGCCTTCGCTCTGAGGAAAAGAAGATGGAAGAAATACTATATGGCCAAAAGCTAAATGTATAAAGCAGCCTTGTTTTAGAAAAGGTAATACCAAAGTGACTTATGACCCTTCTATATGTAGTATTTAACTTGAGGCACATTCTATATGTAGTATTTAACTTGAGGCACATGATAAAAAACATGAGGCCTGTGAGTGACATCAAGGCAGGACACAAGAGTGAGTGGGTTCCATGCTGGCAGACTTTTCAATTTAATTTGCGGGTTACCTGAATATGTTTTGTATTTACAATATGTACAGTTTGTGTGTTTGTCATTTTCTTGATTTTTTTATATCATATTTAGGGAGACAATTGCATGTTTGTCTCCCTACTGATTAGTCTACTGGTGTTTTATCAAGCAGAATGTAGTTACTGAATATTGTGACTGGCAATGACAGTGACATGGTCACTGTTAGGAAATGTGTTACAAGCCAAGGTATGACTGTGTAACCCCTACTCTCATGGCTTGTAGAGAGAGCCCTGAACTAATGGAACCCACTCTGTTATTACTACAAGGTGTTCAGAAATGTTTGTCAATTAATTACCTAAGAGCATATTCTGAAGAAGGCAAGAGTCAAGACAGCAGTACAATATTCTATATATACAATATTCTGTTCCTTATCTCTGCATAAACACCTCAAGAGACCTTAACAAATACAGTACAAAATATCACCACTGGCGGCCATATGTATGACTAACCATGTTCTTTTCTAAAACTTTTTGCACTATGTTTAGAATGACATTTACTGCCCTCAGTACTAAGAAAGGGACTGTAACAATTAGCAATGATTTAACCTCAGATCATTTTGTCCATTTTCTGTCTGATAAGGAAATAATTGCGGTGTGTAGCAAGTATAGTAAATGCATTTTCATCACAGATAAAGAATATAATGGAGATACAATATAAAGTGGAGCAGACTGTTTTGACAATCCATATGGAACCAACTCTTTTCAGATTCACAGCAGGTCAAGTCTAATGACTTTGATCTTATTCTGAAGATTTGTGTCACTTGTGCTCAAGACCAACATGTTAAGAACACAACACTTTGGATAATTTTAAAGGTTCAGTGCAATAATTTAACAAAGGAATAGCACTCGCGGAAATGTCGTTCCGGTAGGCTTTTATTTAATAGTCATCGACAGCAAACCCACAATGTTCGCGTTTCATTACAAAGCCTTTGTCAGCATGATGTGTTGATAACACTGATGAAGGCTTTGTAGTACATTAAGTGTTTCCTGCCAAGGAAAGTTCTGAGTGCTGGCAATTCCTGACTGTAAGATAACCTTTCTAGGGTGTGTACCGAGTAAGAAACTACTAGAATAAGTTTGAGTTGTGCTCTCACCCTCTTGAATATACATAATTTAACAAAGAACCTGTTTGTCTTAAGTCAGCCAAATCAGTACTATGTGTAATCTTCACCCTTTGAAAAACTCTTCCTCTGGTTGTCAACAGAATTAAACTAAGAAATCGAATCTACTTCCTGGTGTAAATGACATGAGATCCCCCCCAGGTCCCATGCCTCCATTGTTGGGTGCATACTGTTCCACCACTGACAATGTTAACTAAGGATAGGAATAACAGAATGCAGTAGACAGCAAAGTACAAGGGAAAGATAGGTTCTCATCACTCAAGTCCTACAATCACTCAAGCCCTACAAATCTTAAACTAACCAGTAAAAACTGAACGAACGATACTCAAGTGTTAGAAATTAATATCAAACATTTCCTGACGTCAATCATTGCACTGGACCTAAGATGTAGCAGCATGTTGTATTTAATATGGTTCCTTTTCCAGGATTAAAATCACTGTGTATCATTCTGTTGTTAACTAAGCAACTCTAAACATACATTTTTTCCTTCTAAATACAAGTAAGTCGTGGGCAGGTTTATAATTTTACACCCAGGGCAGGCAGTAAATATATGGAAAGATTTGTTGTTGTTTTTTGCAAAAGGGGATGCACTCGTCTCTTTGTGAAATGTTTTAATTCAGCACTGTATACAGTTATTCACTGGGCCTGAATCGTGGCAAGAAATGTTCACGTTATCACACTGTGTCTGTAAATGATAGTTGAATTAGATAGTTGGAACAGCAAACATGTCACTATCATTTATAGTGAAGTTTGAAACAAAAGCTTCTCAGGTACACTTGTTCTGTTTACACGTCATTCACGCAGACCTTGTAGATACTTGATATGCACACAAAATATGACTTTAATGGGTATACGGTGAAAACATGAAGCAGGAAAATGCTGACCTGTGGTAATGGTCTGAAATGTTGCATTAGTGGTTTCAGTGTTATTTGTTGGAATGTGATTCCCTTCTATTAAGAAAACTCCTAGTAAAACTAACAAGTAAAACTGAGAAAAATGCATTGAACATGTTGAGGCCATGTAGTAGAGTTGTATACTTGTGTATAGATTAATAAGAAACTCATCACTGCATGATGTTTATTTGTATGAAAATGTTTCTCTTAAGTGAATTTGTGTGAAGCTTTTCATGGCCTCATCAGATGCTGGAAAAAGTTTTTCATCATAGAGTGCTTTATTGGAAGACACAGGAAATGTTACTTTCAGTTGGTTAAATACATGTATAAGAAACATGTCTTCTAAATGATTAGCCACTTTCTCTATGATGAAGAAATAACACTTTCCCAAGTTCTGGCAGGCCAGAATCTCAAAATGCTTAAATCTGCAAACTTGATTGTTGATAAGACTGAAGGAGGAGCAATGTGATGTGTGACATGTTTATGGCTTTCAATTGATCTTTACACTCAGTCAAAAGTGTTTGTTGGTGAATTGATATTAAGCCATTAAATATAGAGGCTAACTTTAACACGGTGTGTGCGTTAAAATATCTGTTCTTTTTAGCGGTGCCAGCCGCTCTACACTTGACTATGTCCGTCCGTATGTCCGTTTGTCCGTTTGAGCCCGGATGTCCGTTTGAGCACGGGCTTTAAACAGCTATAACTCCAGTTCGCAGCATGCCAGCAAGTCCAAATTTGGTATGTGGACTTAGACCACCAATAGGGACGAGCATTGACTGCTGAAGCCCCGCCCCGCCCTATTATAGCGCCACCAGGAGGCCACTGGCTTTAAACAGCTATAACTCCAGTTTGCAGCATGCCACCAAGTCCAAATTTGGTATGTGGACTTAGACCACCAATAGGGACGAGCATTAATTGCTGAAGCCCCGCCCCGCCCTATTATAGCGCCACCAGGAGGCCACTCACCAAAGGCACCGCTTCCTTCACACAGGGTGCGATTTTTAAAATATCATTTACCATTGGAGACACATATCAAAGCAACATGTGATTTCAATGAGCCAAAAGTGAATTAATTCCAAAAGAGTCAAATACGGTAAGAGAGTTGTTGAATATTGCCCTGAACATGGCCCACTGTATAATAATGAGAAATATAACAAAATAATATTTGATTTATTTTATTACATGTTGTTCAAAGTGACAAATACACAATACTAGCATACTACACATTGAAGAAACTGAAAAACTACACGTTGAGGTTGACCCTATCATGGTACTTAAAGTATGGATCGTCCAGGTACCAGTTCCTCCTCTTCCAGAATTTGGTCGTCATTTTATCCAAAAGCTTGCACTGTGTTTTGTTACAAAACACGTGTTCCCTCAGCCGACTCTTTCGAGCAGGCAGCTTTCTCCACAATTTCTTTTTGTATCCAGCCTATACACAAGAAATATCAGTCAAATATAAGTTCATCCATCATCACCACTAGGGTGCCATGTTTCACAAAGACAAAAATGTTAAGAAACAACATCAGTACCATTACAGTGTCATCCAGTGGTTGTCCTGGCAATAATACATCCAAATGATTAGGCCTCAATACTATTGCAAGCTACAGTATGCTCTCTGTTGCCTAGGACTGCCACTGATGGCGTCTTCTGTAGCTACACAGTAAACTCTTCTGTTTTCAATTAAGTCTGACAGTGTTCAAACGGACCAGACTCTGAGTTAACTGAACACAGAGGATTTTACTGTGCTGTACTTACTGCAACAATAACAAAAAAGATTCAGTACCTGGCGTCTGACCCAGAGACCACAATGCAACCTCAGGAATCTGTCCTTTACAGATTCCACAGATTTCTTCTTTGCCTTCTTCACACTGTAATATGTCAGGCTTCTGATTGGCTGCTGAACCAGGCCTGGAATAAGTGGTGAGACACTGCAAGAAAATAGAAAGAGAAATAATGAATCATCCTCATTTAAGCCTTCAACTTTCAGTTGAATTGCTGTTTATTTACGATTCTGTCCCATTGGATCGTAACTCGAACAGCGCTGAGTCAGCTGAAGTGGACTTGAGCCAGGAGAGGCACTGCCAAGAACGGTCGCCCCAAAACACACCTAACTACTTCCTAACTTAACTCATTCAGTGCCGAGCTTATTTATGGAAGTTTGGCTCTGAGTGCCACAGCCTTTTTTACAAAATTCATTGTAAAAAAAAAAGTGCTTAGGAAGCGAGATACAGCCTTTTTAAGTTATAGGTTAAACAAGGAGTGGATGGAGCAGCAAATCTTCAGCAAATCAGCAAAGTCTTTGACGCCTTGTGGCGCACGGGGCGTCAGGCCACGTGACGTCTTTGACGTCTTGTGGCACTGAATGAGTTAATGGTAGGGGCTGTAGTCTGTTCTCACCAAGTGGGGCGAGTGGTCTGCCACTGGGGGCCAGAGTTCCGCTTAAGCGAGGCGACTGGACCACCGCTGGGGGCGAGCGGCCCGATTAAAAAAATGGAGGTGAGCGCGTTTTGGGGTGACCCTTTCCGGTTACCGGTAGTTGCAGAGAGCACCCTCTCCCCTCTGTAATCAGTTGTATCATGAGGTTGCAAATATTATTATATAAACTTTATTTCAGACACAATAGGTCCATATAAAAAACAGAGATACAAAACAGACAATAACAACACAGAGATAGCTTAAGTACCAGTTAAATCAATATCAATTAAAAACATATAAACATTGCCTCCAGTTTTTCCAGAAGCATGAGGATTGAGGAATACCTTGTATCACTGTGTGATCACTGTTAAGGCCATAATTAATACATTCTTTGACTCCATCAGTCTACACATAAATCTAAACAACAAAAAAATCCTCAATACAGCATGAAAGGTGGGTACATTACTGGTCACAAACATTTCACTTGCACTAGTCCATATTAGAAAAGCATCATTATATGCCACCTGAAGGTTTTTCATTTTTGCATTGCTATAACGGCACCACGTGGGCTGTATATAGTGGAGTGCAATAGGTGATATTGCATATTTTAACATTGTCTGTACACATGTGACATTTTCGTGCCAGCATGTTAGCTTACAGCACTGGCGCTGCACATCATCATCACCACCACAGAGATCATCCCTGATTATGTGGCCCAGGTGTTTAAACTTTTTCACAACCTCTAATACTTCACCTGCCAATGAGAAAGAGGGAAAGGTGAGCTTCTGATCGTCCTTAGTTCTAGAGATCATAACCACACTCTTTTTAGAGTTGAACTTATATATTTGAGCAGACCCCGAGTAGTTGCTGTAAGCTAGCACTGTATAGAGACACTCTTTTAACTGTTTAGATAAGTCGTCCATGTAAGAATTGAAGAGTACCGGCGAAAGAATTCCGCCCCGGCTTACTCCATTGGACACTAGAAACGGCGTGGACGTACTCATTCCCCACCTAGCTTGGTTTGGTGAGAGTACCAGAACTGCAGGATTCTTAAGGAAATTCAGTCAGTACAGAAGATATGCATTTATATCTTCTGTACTGACTGACTGAAGTGTATAAATACATACAAATACAAGAGACGGATTCCTATCAAAAACTGCCTTAGGGCGCGGTCCCACCGCAATTTTGTTATACCTATGGGGCGGATCTGCCAATGCTTTTTCAATGAGAATCGCGTGGATTGATGGTCTTGCGCATCTTTCGGTGTGTCGCACACACCTTGCGTTTATGCGCTTTATGCTGCTTTTCCCCCTTGGTCCTGAAAGTGAGTGACAGGTGCGTCACTGGTTATTGGGACAGAACGCTCTGCAAGCTAGAATGCGCTGGCTGCAAAAAACTGTCGAGCACAACCTGAGGTTAACAGCGGGCAACCATATTTTGGTGGGACCCCGCCTTAGGGTGCGGTCACACAAAACTTTAATTCTGCCTATGCCGCGGATTGTGCCAATGCTTTTCAATGGGAAAGGAGCGTTTTTTGCAGAAATCTGCGAATGGTAACAAACCGTTCCCATTGAAACTCCGTTCCCATTGAAAAGCGTTGGCAGATGGCCCGGACACCAATGTAGCCTGACCGCACGTCAGGGGTTCGAGTCCCGATCCCCACAGCCTTTGCTGTGTGTCACTCCCCATTTCTCTCTCCCCGTTTCCGTGTCCCCGTGTCTACCTTCACGTTCATTCAATAAAAAGGCATAAAAAGCCCAAAAATAAATCTTAAAAAGAAAAGAACACACAGTTCATTACGGTATTGAGAAGGTTAACATTCACGGTGAAATCGATCCCCAGAGTTTATCCATTTGTAAGTCAGATAGTTCAAAAACAGCACTCAGTTAAATGAATTCACTGGGTTTGGTATTTACCGTTGCAAGAGACTCTGTTGGGGTGGCTGGCACAGCTTAGCAGACATAGAAGCCCAGACAGGAGTAGATCTCTGCAGAGTTGGTGGTCGAATGACTGTAGAGAACAGGCAGAGCTTTGGTGCTCTGGCACTGACAATGAACTTCCTCAGCAAACCTGTCCAACATAACATTTTTGATTGATTGAATACTTTATCAACAGTTTGCAAAATAGTACAGAGGTACAATTATACAATAATGCTAAAGGATAACACAAAAAGTCCTTTGGGATTGTTTCCATTGTGGTCCTGTGTATTCAACTCATCGAAACATTTAAAGACAAACAAGAAATCATCAATACTAGTAGCAATAAAAGTACAGAAAACAATTGGGGAGGGGGTGGGATCATTTCAGGTGTCAAGCAAGCTTAGAAGACTTGGTTTTGAAGGAGGTAAGGAGTCACACTTTTGTATGGCTGTTGGTAGGGCATTACACATTTTAGTGGCATAACAGTAGAATGAATTCAACCCCATGTTTGTGCCGAATCTGAGTTGAACGAGATCAGTGGAGCTTCCTCTGTTGTTGTTCCTGTGTGTGTCTCTCGCGTTGTTGAAGTAGTTTGACAGGTACATGGGCGGGCACTGGTCCCTTGAGTATCTTGAAGACCACTCCCATTGCAAGTTGCTGTACTCTGTCCTCTACCCTGAGCCATCCCACCCTAGTATAATTAAATGAGCATGGGTGAGTCCTAGGTGGTGTGTGACGTGTGAGGTTAATAACCTGATCAGTTTGTTATGAGCGATCTGAAGTTTTGCTTCTAACGCCTTTGTGGTGCTAGAGTGTGCATAGTCAAAATGACATAGTATTAGTGCTCCAGCTAGTCCTGAGAAGTGTTAATTTTGTCGACTAAGACTAAAAGACTAAAAGACTAAGGTTTTGATATTTAGTCGACTAAGACTAAGGCTAAACAATTTCAGAAGACTAAAATGGGACTAAGACTAAATGGTGTGTTATAAAGGACTAAGACTAAATCAGAATTTGCTGCAGTGTAATTGTTTTTGACTAAGAGAAAGACTAAGACTAAAAGACTAAAATACTAAGGTTTTGATATTTAGTCGACCAAGACTAAGACTAAGGCTAAACAATTTCAGAAGACTAAAATGGGACTAAGACTAAATGGTGTGTTATTCAAAAGACTGTCAAAATCAACACTGGTTCAGTGGTCCTGAGTGTATTCCTACTGACCAACGAGGAGATTCTGCCCAAAAATCTTGTTCTTTGGTTGACTTACATGATTACTTTTGTTGCTATGTTTTCACTGGAAAGATTGTTCTCTAAAATACAACCCAGGTAGGTATTGTTTTCTTTCCTTGTGTGATAACGTTGTCAAATAAGCAGGAGTCATTAACGGCTTTACCGATTAATGTAGTTGGAAACATCCAACATATAACACACTGTGTTGTCGAATCTGATTATTTAGAAAAGCTGCGCACAACAATGCTAGGTCACATTGGCTGGCGACTGGCGATTATTACATTAAACTGAGCAGCATAATGTCACAATAACACGTTTTCGTGGTTATCCTAATTATCTTAGCCATAACTTGCATCATAAACAACACATAACAAAAAACTTCTGAATAATGAAAACGTTTTGAAATAATAATACACACCAGGGACTTTCCTTGTCAAGGTGGCCGCCATGTTGTTTCCATGAGCTACGGAAGAGTCAAAGGACAAACAGTACGTGTTCGCTTACTGACACTGATGGCCAGTGTGGAGCATGGACATTATTATAGTATGGAGGAGATGATGATGGCAGATGGACCACTATATCGATACATTATAACTCTATGACCATGATTGACCACTGTTCTGTCCTGTACTGTTACGCAGTGGTGGAAAAAGTACGCACATTCTTTACTTAAGTAAAAGTATCAATATCAATACTAGTGCAATGTAGAAATACTCTGTTACAACATGAGTAAAAGTCCCCGGAATTCAAAATTTACTTGACTAAAAGTAAACTTAAAGAATGTCTCTTTTCACAAGTTTTCAAATGTAAAATAAATGTGTAAAAAATATTTTATATGCTATGAAAATAGCCTAAATATAATGGGCTAATGTATCTTTTGTAATCATAATTCAAATCTACAAAGTAGTATGTTTTCCAAAAAATCTAGTGGAGTAAAAGTACATATAATATTTGCCTCTGAGATGTAATAATAATAAACTTTATATACATTTTATATAGCACCTTTCATGACATAAATGCAGCGCAAAGTGCTTTACAGAACAAGACAAAGAAAAAAAATGTATAAAATACACAATAAAAAACACTGGCAAAAAATTAATGGCTAAAACAATACAATATGTAGTGGGGTTGAAGTTAAAGTAATGAAAAATGGACACACTCAAGTAAAAGTACCTCAACATTGTACTTAAGTAATAAGTACAGTACTTGAGTAAATAGTAGTCATACTTATTCATGACTGACCTTTAATTCCCCTGCATTGTAAATGAAAGACTACCACCGTCATAAGCAGTGGTATCGATTTTACTTTCAAAAGGACAACATTGTAGCAAGGTAAGCTAATTTATCTGAGCTTATTACATGTAATAATAAGCCCAAGACAAGCTGGGTTTCATCCCCAATAGCAAAGATTGAAAATACTCCCCCCACAGAGATATGTTATACATTTCTGTATTTGTTTTTAGTTATCTTGTTATGTGTGCAATTCATTTTTCCATCAGACTACATCCTGGACTCCTGGCCTTGAGTGAAATGTCAGTACTCATTTATCGCACCATTAATAAGACCACAAGGGGCGACACTTCCCATCTCTGAAGGCAAATGCAAGCACCATATACAGTATGCTAAGGTCCACACTTATGGAAATATATGAATAAAATTGGCAAGGAAACAGGATTAAAACGCTTCTATAATTATTATGGTATTATAGCATTAGTCAAACAAATGATTGGCCCAGGTTGATACATTTTTTTATTTGTTCTTTCTTTAAAACATACAAATACCATATTTTTAAATAACACAGATCAAACACATTGGACACAAGTATCAATTAAACTATAGATAGAAAACAATAAGTACCATAATCAAATTAATTTAAAAAAAGGCCTGATTTATACTTCGCCGTTCAACGGAGTATAAGTTACGCATGAGGCACCGACCACAATTTAAGACTTTCTTGACCAAAGGAACTACTCTATAAGCATAACAAAAGCACTGACCAATCTGCCAAGATATCAGTGCAAAGTAAATCAATGACATACATTAGTACAAAGTGCTTTTCATAAGATACCACCAGGATCACATTGCTTTTTCAAGAATCCAGTATCTTGCTTAATCCATTAACCCAGTTTCCAAATGGAATGTTTTTTTCTTTTTTCTTTTTCAAGACAGAACAACTTAAACAGTCAAAAACAACCACAAGAACATGCAACTTCTGTCAATAATATTTTCAAATGTAGCTCATAAAATAACTAGTGGTTTATCAACATACTTAAGAAACATTTACTAAAACATGGCTTTGTCTAAGTTTTGTCGTAACAGTTCTGTCCACAATTGAGGCACATATGTAAGTATAAACATCTCTTATTCTCGAGCAAATACTAGGAGCATGTACGTGTGTAGGTCCAATAAAAGTACAACAGTTTTTGGCTGTCTTCACCAGCCAGCATAAACAGGTTCTGCATCACAGGGTATTCCATAGTATCGACCTTGGGGTCGCTCTTTGCGTAATAGTGGAGCTCGCACCATAGAAAGTTCTCTGTCAGTGTCTCTCTTTCGACGCAGTCCAAGAAGAATGGCAAATAGTATGGCTACTGGAAAAGAGAACAGAATAAGTCATACATGTCATGATGGTGTTGTTTGCCAAAAATAGCTGATCTTTAATCGAAATACACATCACCTTGTTGTTTTGTACAACTCAAGAATTTGTTTTAACATTGACAGTAGGCATCACCAGACATTGACAACACAGTCGTACACCATGATTCTAATTTGATTAGATTTGTCACATTTTGCAGTGTCTCAGAATAGGGTCCCCACCACTCCTTTGAAATTTGTCCTCTGAATTTACCCTTCCTGGGGCCGGTGGGCGAACCAGGGACTAGTTTACCAGACGGCCTCTGTACCCATTCAGCAATGGCGACCCTGATTTAGAGTGTAATAAACTAGTACCACTGTTTAGAGACTCTTGCAGGGAACTGAAGTGGTTATTGTTTGCATGGCCAAAAGGGTGATAACTACTTACCACATCTAATGTGTGACATTAAACATTAGCAAAAGCAGGCTTAACATTACTTCATCTTAAAGGGAGCTGTAATAACCGCTTTAAAGAAAATAATTCAAAGTACATGAATGGGGATGGGGATATTTGCAATTTCAAGCTAGCAATCTTTTAGATGGGAACCCAAACAAGCATACTTCAAACACCAAGCCCTTTAATGTAAGCTTGTGATAGCCTACTATATTAATTAGATTAATGTGATTAGTGTGAGGGCTTTACATTCTGAAATACAGGAACATTATAGTTAAGTGTGCCGGCCGTAGCTTAGTGGGTAGAGAGTCTGGTAATCAGGTCACCGGTTTGCCCCCCAGCCCACCCAGTATACATGTTGAAGTGTCCCTGAGCAAGATGCTTAACCCCTAACAGCTCCCCCAGATGCTCATCATGAGCCGACGGCTGCTCATCTGAGCAGCCATCAGCTAAATCCCCCGCAGGATTAATAAGTAAATGATAAATATAAAAGGAATAGTGAAGGTGTACTTTTACACCAAGTACTGAAATATCCAATCATTAAAAACCTCTATTGTTAAGAGATTACTATTCCACTAAGCTATAACAAGATGTACTTAATTGAAGACAATTGTACAATTAATCCAGCCCTAAATACTTACCGCCTCCCCCAATGACCAGAAGAGCAATTGTGACAGGGGCTAATTCACAAGTCTCCCCTGATTTGCGGAAGAAGGTCTCCATGCAATACCCTGGCGCTGTGCTGCCTTGTGGACAGAAGGCATCATTGGGGCACTGGATGGGATTCACATCTGGACTCTAATGGGCATAGCATCCATCAAACAACTTGTACAGGAAATAACATTGAGATACATGGGTTTATTAACGATAAGACAACACTGTGATCCGTTATGAGACATGTTCTCTAGAGGGAATAGCACTCACAGGGCAGTAGTGATTCTCAGGGCAGACGTCACAGTTTTCCTGGCCCCAGCGGACCTGGAAGAAGCCACTGTTGCAGATTTGACACATATTCTGGTGGGGAGCCTTGTGCATGCCTGTCCAAAAGCAAATTAGAGTATCTTATAAGTGCCACTGCTATTCCATTACAGTGTGGACCTCAGCACTCAAGTATTAAAGTGTAAGATACTGCATATTTATAAAATCACTTAATGCCTTAAATTGAAAGCCTACCTTCATACGTTTGTTTATCTTTAGGTGAACATGTCAGTTACCTGGCCTACAAGGTGTGCACTCTTTAGCAGCAACCTGTAGAGACTCTGTACCCACAGGACATGTCGGGCACTGGGCACAACTCGTGGAACTGTTAACAAGACAGACACTTTGTTTTAAAAAAGTGGAAAACAAACAGGTCTACTGCCTAGCTCAAATCAGAGGCTGTTGGTTGGGTTTTTTGGTCTGGTTTGGTCTCAAAGTGGAGATAGAGAAATTGTAATAATAATTGTAATAAAAAAAGAAAATTGAATTAATGCAGGTATGCCATTTATTAGGATACATGTTTTCCATCTTATAATGAGCATTAGCGAGGATAATCTTTAAAATGAATTCAGTGCTCCTTTGAGAAAAGACCAATGTTGGATTAATGATAAGCACACAACCTTGATTTGTGCGTACCAGAGGTGTATCAAATGATGAATGCCACTCGTTCATAAATTGGATATGTGTGCCTGTGTGAATCATTTGCATAGTTTGAATAGAATGCAGACCGAAGTGTTGTGTGCAACAAGACTACTCCGTAGTATAACAGTGTCGCTTACAAAAAATAACTGATCTACAAGCTAACAGCAAGTGACACCCTCGTGTGATAGAGTAAACTGAACTTTTGTGACATAGTAGTAATAATAGTATTGCTCTCATTTGTAAATAAGACAAAAAATAATAATAAATAAATAAATAAAGTTTAAGCAGTGACGTCATAGGAACAGATCAAAGTAAAGCATAGGATATAATACAGTAGATATTGCTCTTCTATGGCATTGGCGATCAACCCATTACAAGTTGGACATTTATTGTTACTAGATCTCTGTATCTGTCAGTTCATGTCCGCTTTATGCCTATATATGGAGATCCATGATGTCATCAGTATATGCCCAAATGGGCATGCTGATATGGAGATCTCTTTATATGTCAGTCCTTGTCACTTTTATGGCCATATATGGAGATCCCTGATGTCATCAGTATATGCCCATAAATGGGCATGCCCCCTTTTTGCCCATATATGGAGCTGAGTGATTTGTTTGTGCCTGATGCCATTAGGACACATTGAGGTTAGACAACACACTCCATATTTGGGCGTAGCAGCATTGGGAACTCCTTATATGGTTATGGCTGAGTCATGGTGACATGAGTGTGACAGAGCTCCGCCCGCCGGCTAGACCGCCAGTCCTCCCTTAAGCCAATTTTAATATAGGATTAGAGCTTCATAACTTTCTCGTAATTCTGCTTATAGGCCCTCAACCTCTGCTCCACCATAGGTGGAGGTGGTGTCTGTCTGCCGCTGTGCAGCAAAATTCACCCTTTAAGACCTGAGGCCGATTCTACAAATGATAAACACCTCATGCATTAATCAAAGCATTGACCATGCAATTGGCTCAAGACATGTGCAACCCTAACCGTGTGTGTGTGTGTGTGTGTGTGTGTGTGTGTGTGTGTGTGTGTGTGTGTGAGAGTGTGTGAGAGCGAGAGAGAGCCATGAGATAAAACCATGTGATGTCTGATGTTAAATTACCTTTAGACAAGGAACTGGGAAAAGACAAGGATGGTTATCAAAGTTCCCACACTGATTTCTGGATCCCCAGTACATACAACACAGAACACCACACCACACAGGGTGGCATTTCAGGGCAACTTACTTGCAAAATGTTCCCTGTGGACACGGACGACATGATGTAGAATTCTGTTGGGAGGAGAAGGAACCTGAAAATAATATAGACAGTTTAATTCAGCACTTTTGAGCTGGAAAACACACACAGTACAGAAACAATCTAAGAGAGAACTGATGAAAACATGTTTAAATTACTTAATTAATACAAACAAATAACTTTTTGATAGATACATTTTTTAAATTAAGTATTTATATTAAACTTAGATATATGAAATTAACATTCAACTAATTATACAATGAACAAACAAACAAGTAAATATAAAATACACAAACTGAACTTTACCAATAAAGCCCTATTACATTTTTGGGGACAACAAAAAAATATTCATCTCTAACGTCATGCCCAACTTTTAACTCTTACACCAGGTTGTAAGAGTTAAAAAATCAGGACATATCAATTACTTGCAACTACTTGAAACCATTATCCCCACGCATTGGTGTGGACTGGTGGATATTTTGTCATGGTGGCTTTTGTTATTGAAGAACAAGAAAAGTATAAAACGTGACTTAATGTGACAAACCTAATTATCATAATCAATCACTAATTACAGTAATTATTCAATAATCATGCAGTAACTTCTACTCTTTCATTGGGCATAAATATGACTAATTGAGTGAATAATTGATTTCACCAGTTAGCCATCAGAGGTTATAAAGGCAACAGGAAGGTATTTGTAATTTGTAACTTAAAGGCGACATTTTCAAAGGATTGATAACCTTTACACACAGTGTGTACATGTCATGCAGTGTTCTAGCCATAGCCTATGAGTACGGTTATAAACAAAAGAAACATCTACAGATATTGAATAAATATCTATGATATTATCTAACTGTTTTTGCCACTGTACAGCAGAATACACGTACCAGGGGAACAACTCGTGCAGGTGTCTGCACCAGTGATATTGCTGAAGGACCCAGGAGGACAAGACTTACACAGTGGGCTGCCAGTGACACTAAGTGAAATCATGGAAAAATAGACAGCAGGTCAGATGATCATTATGGTGAAAAGGGAAATCTTTGATGTTCTGCACATGTTTAACAACTTAGGCCATACTTCGTCATACTACAAATAGTTAAAATAGCAGATTAGCTGCACATTATTGTCAAGGATCTAAAAGCTCACAACACGTCCGCGTTGTGACTGAGTTTATAAATATTTGACAGTAATGCGATGAGTGTTCATTTAACTCAGAGTGTGTAAAACTGGACCCTCACTGGTTGAATTTAAATTAATAGATGTTTCAGTGCAGGGCACTGGTGGTTGATGGATATGAGCTTACTCTGTGTAGAAGCCATGGTTGCAGGGCAGACATTGTTGCTGTCCAGACAGAGGCTGAAAGAAGCCTCTGGAACATGCAAGACAGGCCCCAGGAAATAGGCATAACCCAGGATCAGGACAGCAGGAGCACAGCAACGTGTCTGAGGGAGGACCAGAGGAACATGTTTGGTGGTTTGGGTTGGTTTTGTCTTGTTTGTTTGACTGGACAAGTAGCTGATAACAAAATGACCAGCTAGATAGTAGGCTACCACCACATATTAGGCAACAACTGTGGCTACTTAGCGTTCCAATGATGGGGTCAAAACATTCTTTGGGTCAAAAATAGATGTCATGTGTAACAACAACTGCATTAAATTGCTGCCAACATCCAATAGTCTGCCAACACATAATCGTTAACCATTTAAACCCTACGTTGTTGACTGGAGACCCCCAGGGGTCTATAGGCCCCTTACTTTTTCCCCTCTACACCAAATCTCTTCACCGAAAATAGCTGATGTACAAGCTCACAACGCATCGGGATGCAATGCATAGTGAGCTGGTACATCTGCTATTTTTGCTGAATATTTGCCCCAGAATAAGGATGCCAGGGTTCATGTGGTTAAAATGAGAGACTGTGATATGAATGTGAGTTAGTCTGATTACTGTTGCTGCAGGTCCAATTGAGCAGGACAAGCGGGAGTATGTTTTGTGAGACATAGCAGGTTATAATTCTGCTGCAAAGAGCTCTAAAGTGAATTATACTGATACTGATTATAACCACTTAAGCCCTGAGGCTGGGCTATTAACAAAAATATATTGAAACCTATAGAACCAATAACTGACTTATAACTGAATCATTGAGAAGCAAGGTTTTTCTTTTTAAGTTCTAATACACTTAAGCCCTGTATTATACTTTGTTGTACAATGGTGACGTACAAAAAGAAGTGAAAATAGCCGATCTAGTTCGCAGCGCATCATTTTCACTATATATATTTTTTTAAATAATTGTTCATTAAATTGAATCAAGGCAAATGTTTTAAATAATCATGATATTGATTTGAAGTCATATCGCCCAGCCCTATTAAGCCTTATTGTATACTTCATTGTATGACGGGACGGTGTCACATGGCGAAAATAGCCATCCACAAGCTGATCTATATAATGACATGCCCAAAATAGAGACGCCAGGTTTAATGTTGTTAAGCATTAACAACATGGGCTTGTCTACTCTAGACTCACCGTTGTCATAGTAGGATCCGGGGACACAGGGCTCACAGGTGGACGTGTTGAGTGCGGAGCAGCCCGGGGACGTGGTGCTGAGGATCATGGGAGTTGCGGTCACCTCAGTCACAAACTCACTGACTGTGGTGTCTGTCACAGCAGGAGCGAGTGTGGTCTGGCTTACTACTATGCCTGAAAGAAAGAGAATAACATCATGTTTCAACACTAACGTGGAACTGCATGGGGAAGGGAGGAGACATGAAACACAAGGAGAGCCTTGTCATATGTAGGGTCCAGGTTACTTAATGTCACATGAAGTGCCGATGCAGCCATGGCAACAGTGCATACAGGGACATTCTTGTTCTTAGAACCTCCTCAACAGTTCAAGTCTTTTGAAAGATTTTGATAATTTTTTTAACTTTCAAAACTTTTCAAAATAAGGACGTCAGGTTGAAAGTGGTTAAAATTGGTACACATCGGCTGCATAATTGGCTGATACAGATGTCATCCAAATGGGTCAAATAATAGCCGAGGTATGGTCCAGAGCAATATATATCGATATGTCGATATTCACCTTGCAAAAAGGACAAAATTGCGAAAAAGCCACTCATCTACCAGTGGACTTGGGTGAGGTGCTGGAGTCAAAATGAAGCCAGATGAACAATTAAAGGGAGCCTCCGCACACTCAAAGAGTTCAGGCATCTGAAGAAGAAGAAGGCTCCCTTTAATTGTTCACCTTGCCTAAGGACAACATAAGTAAAAAAGTGGCTCATTTTACCCCACTCTCGACTCTAGCTAGAGATTAGAGATTAGATGGCAGCTGACTTTTTGCTCAGATTTACATTATATGTGATCTTTTCCTAGCAGAGGTGGATGTTCTCTGTTCTGCAGTTCCTTATTGCTAGCCAGAATCTATAAGCACAAAAAACAACAAAATTATAAAAGGGCCAGAACTTCCTCATTCCGCTACATCTCATGATTGCTGACCCATATACAGTATGACATATTGAATCAGTCATCTCTTATTTAATCTATTCAATTTCTTTATTTATTAAAGTGTGAGCTGGAGAAATAATTTGCAGACACATCAGGAAAACAAAGACCATATTGTAATAGTAATCACATTAGCCCTGAGCTTAACTGCTTTGCCGAATAAGAGACACCCTCTTCAAGAAATGCAACAAGTCATATGATTTCCCTGGTTCGGTCTCCAAATGCTGTGAGCTTTCCCCCTCGAAACTATTAGACAATGGTTAAACTGTCAGAAGATTTTATGGAACCAAATGGAGATCCCAAACCATCCCCACACTCATACAGCTTAAGAGCGTTCATCTTTAAGTCAAGTCACTTGTAACCAGTGGTGGGAAAAGTACTACATTTTTTTACTTAAATAAAAGTATCAATACTGCAACGTAGAAATACTCTGTTACAAGTAAAAGTCCGGTAATAAAAATGTACTTGAGTAAAAGTACAAAAGTATTGGTATCAAAAGTTTTTAAAGTACCAAACGCAGAAAGTAGTATAGCTAATTATGCAGAATGTTCCATTTCACAAGTTTTCAAATGTATAAAATGTATAAGAATCTTTTGAAAATAGCAGATCTACAATGTAGATCGGCTATTTTCAAATGGCCTAAATGTATACAGAGCTGAAGTGGTTAAATGTATGTTTTGTAATAATAATCTTATGTTTTGTATAAATAAGTAACTAGTAACTAAAGTTGTGAAATAATTGTGGTGGAGTAAAAGTATAATTTTGCCTCTGAGATGTAGTGGAGTAGAACTAAAAGTACTGAAAATTGGAAATACTCAAGTAAAGTAAAAGTACCTCAAAATTGTACTTAAGTACAGTACTTGAGTAAATGTACTTAGTTACTTTACACCACTGATTGTAACAGTCTCCAAAACAGACTGACTGTACATGACTGCACATGACTAAACCTACAATCAAATATACAAACGCAAGGGCTTCAAATATTCTGGGAGAAAACAGCACGATTTCGCAGACAAAAATTTGACAGCCTTTGTCAACTGATCTGCATTCGCGTTAAGTTTAAAAGGTTTATATTTTACACCGTCGTACGACAGCGCCGCGCGATGAAAATAGCAGTTTTTTTGTGCCATTAAATAAAAAATTATATATATATATATATATATATATATATATATATATATATATATATATATATATATATATATATATATAAAAATAATTATAATAATCACCTAGGAGCTACAAGACATGCCCAAAGTAGGGACGCGAGGCTTAATGTGGTTAAAAGGAGACCTTACCTAGTAGACAAGCGGCTATCGCAGGCAAAAATCCCCAACACTCCATGCTCCAGCTGTTATAAGTGCTATCACCAAACTTGTGTAAAGAATTTCATCCCTGACAAGTGGTCAAGTTACCCTTCATTCACTGAAGCCGTCCAGTGTGAATCATTGCTTGCTTCTCGTCCAGTCCTCTCATCAATGTCATATGACAAAAATACACATCATGTGATTTTACTTAGAGCACTGACTGAGCGGAATTAATTTGACTACACAGCACCGCCAGTAGGGGGCAATAGTGTTGGCAACACCAGTGCCCCCTCATGTGTTGGTTGGAGTCGTCAGTCGAAGTCCGTTATATTATACCTCTATGGTCGAAGTTGGTGGACAACTATATTTCCTCGCATTAACAGGAGTCCCTCAGGGGCCTGCCTGGGCTTGATACTAGCTTTCTGTTATTGTGGGGAAAGCTTTCGCTGACAATAGCCAATTGACAAGCTCACAATGGGACGCAACGCATGGCATTGGGAGCTTGTCGATCTGGTGTTTTCTTCTGCTAAAACTGCAGAAATGTGATTATGTAACTCTTTATAATAGCACTTTAATTAATCACTTCTGTCAAATAGGTTGAGAGAAAGTCGTAATGATGGTGTTATTAAAAAAAGTGACAGCTACCTCAGCCTTGACAGTTTATTTGTTTGATCCTCTACTAGCTTTTATCTCGTTTGGAAGCCTGATTTGGCAGTGGCACCTAAAGAAACACAAAGTATTATGACAATTGAAACCATGACAGCTTAGCTACAATACAATTAATGTAACAATAGTCTGATTTATTCTCTTTAAAATTGACTGTATGCTATTATAATGAAACTATAAGCTGAAAGATACAGTAAAATCACCAGCGGGGCTTTAAACATGGACCCAAATTGGTTCCATTTAGGTCAATGTTTATAGACCTACACTCTGATTTTACTGCATAAGGTAATGTAAAAGAAACTGACTGGTTTGTGTTTTTCCTGTGATGGAATGGCCTCAGGTGCAAGGAGAGGGCGAGGTTTAGGTTTAGTAAGAGAGAACTCTTGTGTCTCTGTTGTCTTCTTGGTGGGATCTTTTTTGACCTGTGCCCCACTACGAGACATCCTGGCAGCAAGCTGGTCTAAGAGAACATCTATCTCAGGGCGCCATCTAATGGACAACAATTATAGGCATGTGCTTCAATTCACATCATCTCATTTTGTGGTGGAGATGATCTGAGAGTCATAATATTACTCACACTACCCAGACCTTTTTCAAATGTCATTGTAGGCCTACCTCAGCAAAGTAGCAATCCAGTTTCTCTCCACATAGGCAGCATCATAGATCTGACTCCACTCTCCTCGTATCCACGTGGTTAGGATAGTGACATTGAAGAAGAAAGTCAGGAACTGAAAACAAAGTCAGAGTGGCTTAGTAAAGATGATGATAGGCTATTGATTACCATAATGGGATGAGGTTTTGACTTCTTTGCAATGCAACAGTACAAACATAGTAGAAATTCTGTTTCTCACTGTGTGCATCTTCTTGATGTCCAGAGATTTGATAATGTTACTAAAATGTGGAAATCCAAGTGCATCTTGCATGAACATGGCAAGGTAACAGATAACTGAAGAACAACGTAGCAACACAAACAAGCAGATATCAGTGTTGTTCAGGGTGAAAACCATAAGTAATTCCAAAATAGAATTTGTGTGAACAATTCTAGCAAATTTTCACTTACTGACAAACAGGTGACGATCACCCCTGGATAAGCACTTCCCACTTTGAGCATAGAAGACATTGATTACTATGTCCAGCAACTTCTTGTGCTCAATACAGCCACAAACAATGTCAAGTATGAACCTGTTGTCCTCAGCTTCCACGTTCTAGCATAAAGACCACATCAACGTCGGTGTTGCCAGGTTTTGCGTGAGAAATAAACAACCAGGTCTATGAAAACAAATCCAAAAGAAGCGAGACCTTCGCCCTTTCAACATATACATTGGCTATTTTCAAAAGAATCTTGAAGAAAGATTTGAAAAATGTGTTATATTTTTGAAACATTTTAACAACACAAATCTTGTATGTGGGTCCCTGACTTCCTGGCATAAAATATTTTCAGATGGGGTTCCACAGACAAATATACATTCATTTGGGGGTCCTTGACTTGAAAATGGAACACTGGTTTAAGCAACATTAGGAAAAAAGCCAAAATAAGCAACTACACTTTAGAAACAAGCCCCAAAACGCAACCCACAACTGCCAATATTTACAAGCAACTACAGAAAAACAAGCCCAAAGTCAATTATAATAAGAGGACATGGCAACACTGATCAACATTTCTAAATTAGTGTCCAATATCCATATCACAAGCCCCACTCATATGCATACGTACGCATACGTACGCATACAAGCGCACACGCACACACATGTGTAAGAGAGTGGTTCACAACCTCAGCCTGATGGAGTGAACGTCTAATATCTCCCCTGAGCTATAGGGAATTCCCTTTGGCTTAGTGGTTAAGATGTTGGCTTTCCATTTGGGAGACCCTGGTTCGAATCCCGGGCGTTACAATGGTGCCGTGGCCCGGATTGGGTTTCCCCCTGGGAGGAGGTCAAAAGGGGGTGAGTGTAACAGAGTGGTTCATAACAGCCTGATGGCCTGAAAGTCTAATATCTCCCCCGAGCTATAGAGAGTTCCATTTGGCTTAGTGGTTAAGATTTTGGCTTTCCACAAAGGAAACCTGGGTTCGAATCCCAGGCGTTACGCATTCATAGTGGGCTGTATTAGTCATTGGGCCAGGGGCCCTTGGCTCTCAGGGGACTTTGTCAAGCAGCAAAGTAGCTTCCTTGACCAGGGATCCATGATCTGATGCCATGTTGTCCAGCAAAAAAAATGGTAATGTTTATTGTTGTGATAGGCTAATGAAAAACTACAAAATAAAAACATGTAACTGGAAGAGGCATGCAGAAAAACAAGATAATACGTTGATAACACTCACTCACGTAGAGACAACTTCTTTGTCTTGGCAAATTCGTTAACACCAGCTACTTGTCTGGGACTGTTGCCATGTATAGTGACAGTCGTTACTTAGCAACAGACGCGCATAAACAGAAATGCAAGCCCAGCTCCTGCACGCACGCACGCACGCACGCACGCACGCACGCACGCACGCACGCACGCACGCACGCACGCAGCTTCACTTAAGTCTGTAAGGGTTCTAGGTTTAATACTAACTCACTACATGAAAAAAATACTGCCTGGTCCTCAATGGCCCTGCTTTAGGCTTCATAAACAGGAGGGGGGAACATCTCCTCAAATAGGTAGCATGTGAGAGGGAGAGAGAGAGACTAACGATTAAGTCAAATGATCACATTGTATTATCTTCAGATTCTTCAGTCTATAATAAGTGTGACACTCGATCCAAGAGTATTGGATAGATAGGATAATAATGGATAGTATAATTGTAGGAGCCATTTGAATTAGAGTATTAATGTTTCTGTAGCTCTGGCCACAAGGCCACAACTGTTTTGTAAATATTCAACTTGTTCCTGTAAATGGGAACATCACCCAAAGATATCGTTCATTTTAATACTCCAAAAATGTTGCCTTGACTGCCTGCTTCATAGAGAAGATCACAAACAAATAGGAGAACAACTCCTCAAACAAATGAAGCAAGGCCTGAGAGAGAGAGAGAGAGAGAGAGAGAGAGAGAGAGAGAGAGAGAGAGAGAGAGAGAGAGAGAGAGAGCATGAGACAATGATTGATTGAGACACATCACATCACCCATTATCTTCAATCAGAGATGGTTGGATATTAATAATGATTATGATTATGATTATGATTTTTATACTTAATACTACTGTACCTGTTTAGTCAGCAGTGCACTCTTCTTTGCAACTCTGTCAGTCACAGTATCTGTGTCCAGGGTCATGAGGATGTCCTTCTCATTAGCATCAACATGAAAGCCTCCAAGTGGTCCTGTGCTTTTTATGAATTTCAGTGTTGAAAATGTACATTCACAGCAAACCTATGTGATGGACAGCGTGAGCAGAAAGTTGTATGCGAGGACAATGACTTATGGCATGTTATTATCTGTTAGCAAGCTGAACCACCTGAGTATCTGGTAGCAGCACAGTGGACAATCTTTGCAGAAAGCGCAGCTTTTGTTCACTCTTTCAATCTCATCTTCTGCTTCACCAGATCCATCCTCCACTGGCACTGCCCTGGACATGTACTCATCCGGTGATGACGTTTTCTGTCTTTTCACTGTCCAGCTAAACTTTTCAGCTCCCAATAGAAGTGTTCCACCGCCCTGCTGTCAAACCTGAGTAAACACTTGCTGAACTCTTGGAGGGCAGACTGAGGTACCAGAGAGAAACCATATATTTACCTCATATGCTCTCTCTGCATCAGAGAGTGTCTCATCATCATGAGCCATCTCTCCAGACAAGTCTTTTTTTCTGTCTTCTTCTTTTCTGCAGGCAGTGTGTGGCCTTATTTGACCACTGCAATACGCCTCTCATTAGCAACAACATATCTCAGAATAACTGTGCATTGATCCTGAGAGGTGATGTCCTCTGTTGTGTTGATCTGATTTGAGAACATTGTTGCTTAATGTATCTATGACAGAATTGACCGTTGTTTTGAAAATTAGTGTGACGAGAGAACCTCTGCCTCTAGCCTCAGACTGGTGCAATTTCTTGCTCTGCTCAATGCAATTACTGAGATGCTCTTTCAGGATAACAACATATTTTCTCAGGAGAGGAATGAGCTCTAAAACGTTGCCATGATCTATACTGCTGTCTTCAAGTGTATATGCTGCCTCATTCTCTGTCTGCTTGTAGCTAAGCCCCCTCTTGCCTATAACCATAACTACATCCATCACTATACGCTCCAGAACCTGGCGTCTCTTTTGGACCTGGTATCTGGTATCTGTGAGCAGACATATGGCTGCCTGCCACCCAATAAACTTCATATCGGCTTTGGAAGCCTGTAAGAAATACGCTTCTGTACAATTCCTATGTGCCATGCTCTGCTCATGCTCCTCTACGCGCTGTTGCACAGCACATGCCTCAAATGTCATTCCAGTAATAAATATACTGCTGTCAGTGGACTTTGCAAAGGCCATACAAATGAAGCAAAACAATGCATTGCGTTCTTCATTGTATGTCAGCCATTTTCTACTGGTGCCATCTTTGCAGCAGAATACTCTCTGCACCACTGGGTTCTTTGCCTTTTGTTGAGGGTGATAATTTAAAAACAGCTGAATGGTGCCTAGGTTGGTACGGGTGAAATAATTTATAGCTGGCTGATAGTTGGGGACTCTGGGGAGATCATCTCCACTGGAGAGGATGTACTGGGCCTATCACAAACCTAGAATGGGTGAAGTATGAACATGAGTCCACATGCAATCAGAACTTTGGCTAGTTAGCTAAAGTATGAAAAGCAATAGTATAATGTTCTGAGAATTAGACAAACCCTTTAGGAAGATGTATTTGATGGCTCAATATATACTGTATAGGCTATATATATTATGTAGTAACATGTTGGTGGGACTCCTGGGCGTTATAGCCTGTGATAGAGCCACTGGGCCAGGTATGACAGTGGCCCAATCTCTCTCTCTCTCTCTCTCTCTCTCTCTCTCTCTCTCTCTCTCTCTCTCTCTCTCTCTCTCTCTCTCTCTCTCAAAATTCAATTAATTTCAAAGGAGCCTTTATTGGCATGAGAAAAAGCATGTGTCAAGTAAAGTAAAGTAAAAACAATCTCTCTCTCTCTCTCTTTCTCTCTCTCTCTCTTAGAGAGCGCCCCAGACTCCAATAGGCCTGTTGTGTGCCCCTTTTGTATTTTTGTTATTGTTGCTATTATTGTGTTATACACGTCTTCTTTAAATCTCTCTATGGTATACTTATTGCCATTTTGTGGCCTACTTGTTTTTGGACCTTGTGTATTTCATCTCTATATTGAAAATTCAAACTATGGGTTTCTGTTAAAAAAAACAAAAATCCTTTGTTGGCGGTTGCTCGCCACAACAACAATTATTATGACGTAGCGTGTATAGTGACGTGTTACTGTGAAAGTGGGAGGTAAATGTTGTCAACAGTGTTGCCATGTCCGCTTATTATAAGCGAATTTGGCATTGTTTTTCTGTAAAGTCACTTGTAAACTATTGGTGCCCTACAAACTCACAAGCTTGTAGATTGGCTATTTTCAAATAGCCAATGTATTACGGTATGTTTAAAGGGTGAAGGCTGCGCTTCTTTTGGGCTTGTTTTCATAGACCTGTTACTTGTTTCTCTCGCAAAATCTGGCAACACTGGTTGTCAACGTGACGGTCGACTCAGAGAGACAGAGAGTAGAGCAGAACAGAACGGAGCGGGTCCAAGCTCCCAGAACCCCGGTAGAACAGTGAAGTTGCCGTCGCCTGGTGGTCAAATCTGAGATTGCAGGACTTCTGCATTTAAAACGCTACTGCGCGTGCGTTTAGTGTCTGAAACACTAGTACGCTTGCTCTATTGGCTCCAATATTGGAGCCCATTCAGGAAGAAGAGGTACTTCCGGGTGCTTCATGCGCTTGTAAGAAACTTCCATTTAAATTATTTGGTGGGGGCGGGGCAGTCCGTCCTCTAGATATCTTATAACTCATGAGTACAGCAGACTGAGACTCAGAGCGGAGCACAGCCACTGCCAGCCCAGAGACAGAGAGCCGTCCGTGCTCTGCGTGTCCACATCGTCAGTGAGGGAGACTTGGAAAGAAAGTGGCCGGGCTGGGGGGGAGAGAGACAGACAAGCAGATCCTCGGATTCAGTGAAGATGGAAATAAAACGTTATAAATAATTTATTTTTATTTATTTAATTATTATTATTATTTATTTTTTTATAACAGTGTTACCGTTTTGGGGCAACGCTTTTTTTAAGAATCCACCACCAGCAGCAACGCTAGTTAGCTTAGCAGCAGTGTATTGCCGACTACTATCACAGACACACAGGTAGAAGAGGAGGGGTTGCTGTGACAAAGGAAGGTGGCGAGGTAACGATGAATCGCTTTCGAAAGTGGCTGTACAAGCCCAAGGTAAGTTATGCTGCTGAATGCTGCCGTTTCATAGTTCAAGTCAGCGCCGGCCTCAGTCATTTTTTAATGCACAGTTGATGTGTAAAAAACAATCTTTCGAGAGACAGCTAGCAAACCAGTCCATATAATATGCTGTGATCATTGTAGCTTGCTACTAGGCAGACATACACTACCTACCACATTATGCACTACCACCCATATCCATACACAT
Organism: Gymnoscopelus microlampas; assembly: GCF_963454915.1. NCBI lineage: Eukaryota > Metazoa > Chordata > Actinopteri > Myctophiformes > Myctophidae > Gymnoscopelus > Gymnoscopelus microlampas. Next base: position 29,990,655 of record NC_139957.1, read on the forward strand.
TTGATAATGCTGGCTAAGATTGCTGATGCTGTTCAGTAAATAAGAGCTATTAGTTTTATTTCTGTTGTCACTCACATTCCACATTCTTGTCTGGCAACAATGCAGTGATTTGGCAGAATAAACTAATTTGCTGACTGTTAAATCTAGAGGGGAGATTATCATCATTTGCAAATGGTGTTTAAGTTATGGAAATAATAAGTAGCAGCAACCAGTCTTCTTTATGGCATGGCTTGACTTACATTATGTAAATTATACTTTTAATAATAATAGTAAAGGCAATGATTTCAGAATGGAAGATATAGAGCAAACTCAAATTCATCATGACAAAGCTGATGAATGTGACTGCACACAAAGGTCAGAGGTATTGTGAACAATTATAGCCTGCATGTTGTACGGTGTTCAAGTTGTGGATGTGCTCTGATTCCTTATTGAAACATGCCTGGCAATGCAGAATAGTTAATTAGGGCTTGTTCTCTTGTTCGTTAAATGATCAATTTCCCATGTTGTCAGTGTGAACTGTGAAGATGTTTCCATAGGTAAACCTAGTTTAACGAACTGTGGGTATATGGTTCATTATTTTCAACATATTCATTCTGCCAGACACATTTTGGACCAAGAGCTATTGATGGTATTAGGCTATATACAGTACATTTGAAAGGGCCCACTGGAACTAAAAGGAACTTCATGTTGCCCACAAAGGGCAATCAACAATCTAAACCTCTCTTCTTAACTGTTCCATAAAAGGACAGCAGAATAAAGTTATTTATCTGCCAGTTGAGATTTCAATGGTGAGGTGGTGAGAATTATTGAGAACAGGTTCTGCCCCCAGGTTGGCTTTCAAATATGCCACGGCCTGGTTAAATGCCTTTCCAACAATGTTATTACTTAATTATTATTGTATTTGTCACTCATTGCAAGAGCCAAAAGATTGTAAAACATCCCAATGTCTACCGAGCTTTTCAGGTGAATGGTTGTGTCTCACAAACCTGGAAAAAAAATCCCTACAGTCATCACCACAAGCAGAACTTTGTTTAGTTTTTTTGCTTCCCTGGAAAAATATAACTTTTCTTTCAGACAAGGCATTTTTGTGCTGTCTCAAATCTGTATGAAAGGCATTATTGAGATGAAATACATTGAATTGACTACTTTATTTCTTAGTAACAAAAGGCTGTCCGTTTTTTGAAAATGGGAAATGTTGTTTGAGATGGTCTCCTAGACTTGATGGTGTAGCACATGACAAAAACATATCAATTTATGATATCTTTATTATATCAAAGCAAGAACAGGATGGCGCTATCTTCCAAAAATGTTTCTTTGAAGTGTATATGAAGACATTGATTAAAGGCTGTGTTCATATTTATCCCCTATTCATATAATGCAGCTGTAACATGTCAATGATTAGAAGTCACTTGCAGTCAGTTGTTTGAATGTGTGGATGACAGTAACTTGAGGTTTCACTCACAGCAGTGATGTCAATGAAAGATAAAATGAAACTCCCATGAATATAGATAGCCTTGCCATTTACCACATACAGACACTCCTGCGTCATCACTGTTTAACCATGTTTGCTGTTACAGCATTTTTGTTGTCCATTGTTAGGGTTAAACACTAAGTGCTAAGGTTCACAAGAGTGTTGTCATATTCAATGGGAGACCACTGCCTTTCAAGTGTTGAGCTATTACGTCAGTATTTTTTCTGACAAATCACTACCTTGGTAAGAATGAACACTATTAAAGGTATGCCTTTGGGTTTTAAATCACCAATCACCAATTCTGCCATAACAAACTAGATAAGCACTTGAAGCAAATACGGTACTTTGTTAACTATGTAAATTAACAGAGACGGAGAAGAGTCATGCAAAGAAAGCTTAAGTACCTCTAATATTCAAGAAGAATCATTTGATATTCTAGTAGTATTGTAGGTTATGTTTTTGCTCCGGTGAAACCGTATTTCTGTCTCAAATATGTGGCCAGCCTTACAGAGTATTGTGGCATTTATTGTTCAACACTGCATAGCACTGTCATTTTGCATCAACTAAGTCGTTTATTATTGAACTATGTTCTAGAGATAGAAAAGTGTTGAATCAGCATGTTCCCCTTGACTGGAGCAAGGCTATTGATATTTCCAGAGCTTCTCTTTACCTCCCTAGATAAGTCACTGAGGAGGATTTTCCTCTCCCACTGCAACACAATCCCTTCCCGGTGCTCTGAAGAATTCAGTGCAACACGGAGGGACATAATGTACCTGTCTATTCTGTCTGACTCCAGTATGAAAGCACTATCTCCTCCTGATTTCTTTTTGTTAGAGCTACCTTGTCTACTGGAGGGATTCAAGACATACTGTAGGGCAAAGGTTGGCTGACCCACATTTTGTACACCCCACTGTAAGTTCAGAGTTTTAACATTCCTTGCAGGCGCTTTAAACTGGTTAAGGTTTTTTTTTTATCTAGACCTCCTGAAACAGCTGTTTGGGGGAACCCATATGTTTTAAAGTTTTAACCAAGCTATGCTATGCTATGAATTATCTGCCCCTTTTGCAGTTGTTTTGTGAAGCCTTAAGGTTGGGATGGAAGAGGCTGAAACAATGGGTGCACATTGTGTTCAGAAATGCATACCTGACTGCACACAAGTCTGTAGACATGGGCAAAGATGAGACCTGGCTTAGGATTCCAAGCCACCAAAATGGCCACTATCTCTTCACCTTTCATTTATCAGAGGAAGATTTGCAGAATGAGTGATAGAGAGGTATGTCAGGAGGCTAAACCTGTACATTTCCTCAGTAGCCTTTGCTCCTTTCTTGGCATTACTCTATCAGGCATTCAGGGACTGACCTTCAGCGCCAGACCACCTCATCTGTCAGTGTGACAGGCCCACAACCAGCACCAGGCTGGGGGCACTCACCTCCGTCTGTTGGATGGTACTAATTTCCCTTCTGTTTCCTCCGATCCTCTTCACCAGGCAAACATATTACCCAGTAAATTCCTCAGTGTCCATTTAACTAAGTGTAAAGAATTAATCCATTTTCACACTCTGAGTTACATTGACACACAATTTTACTGTGTATAACACCCTTTTTTGTTAAATAATTTTCACTCTGCCAAAGTGTCTTGTGTGAAGAGGGTCCATCTTAGTGCTAGATATCCATTGTCTGAATATTTGGATGCTACAATACGCGGGTCACTGACAATAGGTTGATCTACAGTCAGTTCAGCCACCCCTAAAATAATATGTGGGGGGGATTCCTTTACATTTTCAAGTGTAGGTGATATATAACACACGGTTTTAGATGCACACAGCAAAATCCCAATGTTAATCTAACTCTGCAAAGTGTACAAATGGAAGTTCCATACAGGTCTTTGGAGTAAAATGAACACTAGGGAGTTTACCATGTAGGTATGTTCGTGGTTGTCTTTTAAAATGCCTACTGTTCTTCACCTCTCCTTTTTGCTATGTTGTCCATTTGTCACTCATCATCAAGCCCAGGCCTGGTTTCTTTGTGATTATTGCTCAAATGCAAGTGGAAGAAGCGAGAGAACAGCCAAAGTAATTAGGGGCTTGTCTTCCCAGAGTGGTTTCTGCACAGTTGGCATAGAGAGGAGGGGAAGCGGGTGGAACGGCAAACTGCTGAGCGCCGGCCAACGTGGCTGCATATGTAGCCTGGTTTCAGGAGCTCTTTATGGATGTCTCCATTCTGCTTACCCAACAGCCGTGCGGTAATTGATTTGGTGTCAGCTGCCTGGATTTAGAGAGCTGACCCCTGGTGCAGATCTAGACAGGCCAGGCAATTGAAGGCGTTTTTAAATTCATTGCAGGATTGGGAAGCTCCCTCTCGGCCTGCCCCCCCCCCCCCCCCCCCCCCCCCCCAAGGTGTTGGGGAGACCATGATTCAAGCGGAGTAGCTGTGGAAGACGAGGGGATTTATAAAGATGCCGCCCGAGTCTCACATACTCATAGATAATAACAGAGTGGTTGTATTGATTTCCCATGTGTTGTATCTTATTGATCATTATTGGTGACCTCCATTTTTCATGATCACAATACTTTACTTATTGCTCCGTTCAATATTGGTCGTCTGGAAGGCACAAAGCATGCAGTCAAGGTGCATGCGTTTTGATCCTACAAGTCTTGATTGCATTTGGAAGAGGCTGTATGAAATAGCCGATCTACTGTACAAGCTCACAACGCGCCGCGATACGACGCGTTGTGAGCTTGTAGATCTGCTATTTTCAAACATTTTAGTACTTTTACTTTTGGTACTTTAAGTACATTTTGATGCCAATACTTTGGTACTTTTACTCAAGTACATTTTTAATTCCGGACCTTTACTTGTAACAGAGTACTTCTACATTGCAGTATTGATACTTTTACTTAAGTAAAACATTTGAGTACTTTTTCCACCACTGGTTAAAAGACACATTTTGGCTGTTTTAGTTAGTCAGAGAACGAGAGGGTACAGGACCACAGCTCCAATTGGTACCATCTGTACCCTCGCAGAGTTCAATTTAGATCGCAATGTAACGTTACCGTGCGGGGACGCCGGGGAGATCATTCTCACAGACAGACAACCACACCAGTTACTGCGATAGAGAACAAAAATCCCTCATAATATGGAGTTGTGGTATAAAAGTTTCAGAACCCCTGTTGTAGGCAATACCCAGCCCTAGTTACAATGCAACACATTGTGAGCTTTTAGATCTACTATTTTTGCTCTTTAGAAAAGGTTGCTTATGACGTGCCCAAAATAGGGATTCCACGTTGAAAGTGGTTCAATTTCACTATAATTGCACCAGCTAGAAGTTAGTCCAATGTGCGAATGTACTGTATAAGAATAACTATTCAGATCATAGGATTCTCTGCCTTCTGCAGCAAAGACAGTTGTAGAATTCTGTACTAATCTAACAACTAAGATCTTCTCTCATGGCGGTTCCAGGTACAAAATCTTATTGGTTGACATAAAAAAAAACATGAAAATGGGCATCAACTGCCCTGGACACTTGTCTCCTGCAGGACAGAAAAGGAGGAACGTAAGGAGAGTAGGAGAACAGTAGGCCTGTATTTTTGGGATTTGTTTTTGACCCTGGTTACAGTTGGCAGGAGCTAAAATGAAAGGACATTTATTTTCTCTGTAGCAGCTTTCACACAGTGGTTTGAGTTCTTTTGTTTCTTCTGACTAGATTCACAGTGAGAAGACACAGCACATCGGTTGGCTCCTGAAGGCAGCTTTGCCACATTGTGAGATATTGGAGTTATTTAGCAAGCAGATTAAGCTTAATTGGGTGCTAGGTAATAGTGATACTTTAGATATTGATACTCCAAGGCTGGGCAATAGGCCTATTTTCCAAATAATATTGATATTGTTATATGAGACTAGTCATCATCTGGGATTTTGGTGTTTGTAATCATAATATTGTGATATAGCTTGTAAGAGCAGTGCACCAAGTCAAATTCATCATATACAACATTACTGGCCAATAAACAGACTCTGATTCTGATTACAAATGTTGTCTTTTCCTGGTCTTGAAGGAAGAATCTATCGTTCAAAAAATTATGCAAATCTCTGCATGCGTGTGAGTGTGCTTGTAAGTGTGCACGTGTCATTTTCCTTCACGTCTGTATCTCGAGAACCATCCGACCGATTGACTTCAAACTCCATGTGCATACTGTATATATGGGCACATATGGAGATCTCTGGTATCTGCCTGTCTGTGTCCCTTTTATGTGCATAGTATATTCTGATGTCATAGACTGGCCTCCCAGTACTATCTATGATAATGGGTAGTGCACTACGTACTCTGATAACGGTTACAACGAGTACTCTGACAAACGGGTACAACAGGTAAAATGGGTATCACATAACTGGAAGGGCATGCATTCTCAGCAGGCATCATTCCCAATGGGCATCATTCCAACAGCCATTCTTTGGCCCTGTCTGTCTATAAATGCATGAACTCTCTGTCTGTCTGTCTGTCTGTTTGTCTGTCTCCCACATATCTTAAGAACTGTCTGAGTTCAAACTTGCAGTGCCAAGTGGGAAGTAGGTAGAATCGGCGGTTGTCCAGAAATTCTATTTTAAATGCATGAAATCTTGGCGTACTGTAAGTGCGTGAGTGTATCCTGTGTCCTTCGCGCATATCGAGAACTGCCCGAGTGATTGACTTCAAACTACCTTTAGAACCACATCTGACCGATATGCCCATATACTGTATAGGATTATATGGAGATCCGGTTGTCCAGAACCGCCGATCTGACCGATATGCCCATATATGGGCCATATATGGGCATATACTGATGACATCAGGGATCTCCATATATGGGCATATAAGGGACAAGGACCGACAGATAGAGAGATCTCCATATTTGCGAAATAGGGACACAGACAGACAGATACAGAGATCTCCATATAGCTCTGTAAAAACAGTTGAGTCGTGTATGTGGGCTTCATATATCAATATCTTCAAGCAACTTGAAAAAAATGAAAGTGCTGTAAATCGGAGGAATTATTCTTTGATGGGAAGTTGAACCATGGCAGAAAGCACCACAGTCTGCTCTGCACTGCAGCTGGTGTAGATGAAGACAGTTTTATGTGTCTGTTGACCTGTTTGTGTCTGTGTGCGTGCACACATTTGGAGTCTCTTGGCTCATGACTGTCATTATGTCTGATTCGGGACAGTCTGTGTAGCGGCTGCCCTCAGTCGCTCTCCATAACAATGACCTGTATGTGGACAGAGTACACAGGCTAACTGTGAGCCGTGAGTCATGCTCCACAACAGTAAAGAGGGGTTGTAGTGCATAACCGCAGGGAGAGATCATTACTTTGCATGATTATGCCTATTTGTTTCATTCTCATTTTGCTGACTAAAAACAAAAACAGATTTGTGCCTGTTTTCTTGTTTTTGACTTTTTTCCCCCTGTTTTGCAGTAGGTGGTGTTATTGTTGAAGTGCAATGGGGATCATTTACTGTGTCGTCACTGTGTTCTTGTAACTGTGTAGTTGTTGTTGTTTTTGGTAAATCCAAAATTCCCATCCCATCTGGGGTCACTACTGAACTAGCAGCCAACTCTAGATTGTATAACAGGATTTATTTCTTGCATAATAATGTCCTGTTGGTCACGGGTGCTAAAAGGGAGCGAGATGGCCTGGCCTCAAATGGTGCAGTATTATCAGGGGACCAGAGACCCCAAATCCTCTTAGCATCCCCCACGTTGCCTCGTCCAGGCCTGCTGCACCATGTGCCAGGCACATGCACAGTTCATCACACAGATCAAAAAACAGATTAGAGCAGTCCTCTAGAGACAAACATACACAGATTATTACGCCATCATTCCAGATGGGCAGACCACTCTTGATCTACACAGTTAATGAACTTGCCCTGGATGAGAGTAATATTATTCTTTGGTATTATTATGCCCAATGTAGCCTCTAGGATGGGGTCCGCAATTGAGTTGAATGGTATTGAGCAGATTCAACCACCCACCTCTAAAGAATAAACCATATCAGCGGAAACATTCTTCACGGGACTCTGTGATAAGTTCAATAAAGTGCTTGCATTATGCAGTAGGTCCATAGAAAACTCGGGGCTTGCTAAAATGTGACTGGGATGAGTTTAAGAGGATTGGAGTTACGTGCTTGAAAGGCTGCTGACAAGAACTCTGTAGCCAGCTACCACAGGCCAAATGTCTTACAATGCAATACTAGTGAAAGAAGTTCCAGATGTAGGCCAAATATTTAAGGAATGACTCAGCACGACTGAAAGGTCTTCAGAGTGATACTGTGCGTATGTATATCTGCGGTCCACCTACGTTGGACCGCAGATCCAACCAATACGCCCAAATATGGAGATATCTGTATCTGTCAGTCCATGTCCCTTTTATACCCATATATGGAGATGGCTGATGTCATCAGTATATGCCCATATATGGGATGACCCCTTTTGTGCCCATATACGAGCTGATCGACTGATTTGTTTGCGCCTGATGCCATGACGACACATTGAGGTTAGACAACACACTCCATATTTGGGCGTAGCTGCATTGGGAACTTCTTATGTGGTTATGGCTGAGTCATAGTGACATGAGCGTGACGACTTGGTCCACCGGCCCGCTGGTGGGTCCTCAGAAGAAGAGAAATTTATATATAATATATATATGTTGTTGTTTGAGGTTGGCTACACTTGATTTGATTGTCCAAGGAGGTGTTTAAGGCCAATCTAGAACTGGTGGAAGAGGTTTTTGTGTTTGCAGCCCAAACCTTTGGTTGTGCTTGAATGGGTGTTTCTGCTGAGTCTTGAATAAGAAATAAGGTGATGAAGTATATAATACATCTGCTCGTTTTGCCAGTAACTGACTGGCTGAAGCAGAGTGAACTCTTGCAGACAGTCACGCATGCACGCACACACGCACGCACGCACGCACGCACGCACGCACGCACACACACACACACGCCTGTGCTTCTGAGAGAGATATTGTTGGCAGGCAGCCAGAAAGCAGTGAAATGAGTCTGGAATAGACTGTGGAGGGCAGAGGCAAGGTTTCTCATAAAGTCCCTTAAGTGGGCTCAATGCGTCGGCATCAACACTATGGATGTTCATAAGGCATTAGCCAGTTATTGCCCCCCAGCTTCATAGTCTGAATTGGATTCAAGCCCAATATTAATACCAGTATCAATACCAGCTCCTAGACCTGCTCAAGGAGAATGCTTGCCCAAGACAGTGAGGATGAGTGTGGTGATAACACACGCAGGCAAGATGATCTGAACACTCTTTGAATGGCAACCGCATGCCTTAATCAGAGTAACCGCATTGGCATTCATTTATTCTGAAGGAAAATGTCAGCGCTGTCATTGTCAAATGATTGTGACTGAGGGGGGTTTAAGAGTGCTTTTCACTGCTGGTGAGGTTATGAGAGCTTAATGGTCTGAAATGACAGGTCTCCTACCACAGTGGTTAATGTTTTTGAGTAATCTCAAAGAGAGGGCTTCAGCGACAACTGACAGCAGTAGTGGTTACGGGCCAGTGCCGGACCACAGGGGACTGGCACTGAATGTGCTGAATCATTTTCACATTTTTGCAGGGTGGTGGTTGTTCCTCAGGTCATGATGACGTAAATAGCGAGTTTGGGAGTCAAATCCATCCCAGATGTTATTGTTCGCACTCTTAACTGTCCTCAAACAAATTCAGTCATTTGATAGAAAGTGAAATCATCTTAAAGCTGCAGTGTTGGGCCTCTTGCTACTGTATGCAAAGTCAGGAATATGAATAAAGACTTATGGATTGATATTTGGATTTATGTTTAATATCTTTTTGCAGTCTCACTTGAGATGATTTTTTTGTTGTCAGTTGCAGCGAGGTCATTGTAAATTACGTTGAGACGAATTTAGTACACTAGTAGTAGTAACAATATTTAGTTTTTAAACCTTTATTTATTGAGATACAAGATCTCTTTTACAGGGGAGCCTTGTCCTGGGTAGTAGCAGCCTTAAAGTTACAACATATAACAAATCTTTACATAAGAAAAAATAAAAAAATTAAGTGTAACAAATGTCATAAAGCAACAATATGAATATAATAATACCTGCGTGCTCAATCGATCATCCAGATCTAGTTGTCATTACTTGAGTTCATAACCAAACAGTTGTTGAGTTGAATACCAGCACAGTGACAAGTTTAATTATTCCCTTAGGCCGGATCGTCCAAAGGTGAGGGATTATGTTTTCGCCTCTGTCTGTCCGTCTGTGAACAGGTAATCGCTGCATTGGACCGCTAGGTGTGAAACTTTGCACGCACACTCCCACTAGGCCAAGGAAGAACCCCTGCCCCAAATCTTTCAAATTGGCCTCATGGTGGCGCTATAACAGGGCCCTTCATGATATAACTCCTTAGGTCGTGCATTCAAAATATTTTCCCTGGATTCCTTGGAACATGACGCAGCGCATTTTCTCCATCTCCCAGAGTTTTGCATTTTCTTCAAAACACTTTGCTACTACACCGTTTCCTACAGATTGGGTGGAATACTCACTCAAATCGATATATATTATCTCTGTAGTCACGTGATCAAAACCTGACAGATTTTTTAGATTTCATTCCAATTGGCCTACGATTGGCTTCCAAAGTTTGCGGGGGAGGCCCGTTTTGCACAAAATGCCTCGAATCATAATATTGAAGTAATTTCAATCTCGACATTATATTGCCACTGGCTTAGGTGACAGCAAATTACTACTAACTAACGTCTGAAACTGGAGTTTTTAGATTTACATAGCATAGGATGGCCTAATTGTTCCAGCACAGCTGAAGCCTAGTTCAAAATACGTATGTTTAACCCAGGTGTGTATTCCATCAGATGTTGAAGTTAACATCCCTTGACCTCTTTGGGATTGTACTGAGAGATAAGATATCATACTTGTGTCAGAAATGGCACGAAACCTTCAGCAAGAGCGACCGTGCTCCTGTCGTGAGGGTTTTGAAGTTTCCACACACAGGGAGGAGGAGGGGATAGACACTCAGGGATCTGTTTGCTTTCAAGGAGTGCCATGGGACCTCAGTTCTTGACTGAGGTTAACTCGACTGTTTTAAAGTTCTGCAGGCCGAGCCACTTCATTGGACCATTAACTTCAATGTCAAACGATGCGTTGTCCACCGTTGCCATATGCAGAACATTGCCTACTATTGACTTCTTGACTTACGGTGAAATCATGAGTGTGAATTTAGCCATTTGTAACTCAGAGAATGTACATAAGGGTCCATTTGGTTCCATTTTTACACACCGTCAGGGTGAAATGAACACTCAGGATTTTGCAGTGTACCCGTGATGCAATGCTGCTGGAATGTTCCCTCTAGTGTGTGGAATGCAGCAGAGGGAGGCCATAGGGCGGCAGCAATATCAATGACTCCCTTTTCTTTCTCCCATTGGAGCTGGCCTATATTCTGCAGAAACCTAACAAGGAATGCCACCACACTGCACAGCAAAATCTGGAGTGTTAATTTAACCATTTGTACACTTTCAGAGTTAAATTAACACACAGAATTGTGCTCCCACTACAAAAGGTTTCTTGCTGGGTTGTGTTTCTGTATCTTATAGGCTCTAGGTCTGGACAGTGCACTTTTATAGGTTTTTGTATTTTGTATTTTGTATGTATATATTTTGTGTGTGTGTGTGTGTGTGTGTGTGTGTGTGTGTGTGTGTGTGTGTGTGTGTGTGTGTGTGTGTGTGTGTGTGTGTGTGTGTGTGTGTGTGTGTGTGTGTGTGTGTGTGTGTGTGTGTGTGTGTATAGCCCCCCATTTTATATTTCTTCTCTCCTTAGGTGCTTTGTTTGGATATTGAGTAATTTCAATTGTTTACTGGTAATTATGTGTCACTTGACCACTCTGGGCACTCTGTCTGGTCACAGGATATGTATGGGTGCACCAGTGCACCGTTACCATGTGTTTGCCATAACGTAAAAAAGAACATTGCTTCAGGTGCTAAATTGCTGTGTGCAGACTATTTTTTTTCTGTTCACCTGCTGTGATCCACCACAGTTTCCTGTTTGCCCAAGACATGATGTCATAGTCGATGTAAGTGATAAGAACAGGAATGTACAGAAGGTACGATCTGATAAAACAATCAATTTGAATTTAATAGGATGTGTCGCAGGAGAGGGAAAAACTGTCATAGGTCTTGGCAGGTTCTGTCTTAAAAGACAAGAGAAAAACAAGTGAGCTTCTAGTTGAGGAACGAACAGTAAACGGTAAACGCATAAACGGTTTCATTGTAACTATCTCTTTGCTAAGGAATTGATGGCACCCTTACGAGGAACACTGGAGGCCTCTGTTGCCCCTTATTCTGCCCTTCAGATAATTCATATTGACCTTAGTTATAAAAATGTATCCACTCACACATAATTGTGTAATGTTAAACTGAATGATCTTCCTGATTGGATTGGACCTGGATTAGTTGGTTGGTGGTCTAATTGGTGAACAACCTGTTGATAAAAGTGCAGACAAATTCTCTTGTAAAGAATAGATTTGAGAAAGGATTTCTTAAAGCAGTGTACTCGCACTAGTTGAGAGTTATCTACATTACCTTGTTTTAAAATCTGATGTGAGAGTAATGTTAGCCTATTTTAAGTGCATTGCTTTATATATCAGTATTTTTCATTCTTTTTTATATGAAGCACATAGCCTAAAATATTTATCAGACATATGTCTCTTATTGTACTTATTGATATCCAACTCTTATTTTATACCTTGTGAGACTACATGAAGAGCTTATTCACAAACATTGCTGGTGGGGACCCAAAAATATCAACAGGTATTGGGTAATACTGGCTATCTTTAGCTCCTTGTAATCGGTTCCAGTATACTGCAACAAAAACTTAAACTTCCAATCAGTCGGGCATGACGTAATTCCTGTTCACCAACAGAGGTCTTCACAGAGGATTGCCGTTAATGCTGTCATAGACCTATAGAGAATCCCCAAATTAAAGTTTGTGCTAGTTCTCCATATTGTAGTCGGCAAATCTCCTCTTTGTTTTTTCTCGTCCTTTTTGTCTCATTACCAAAGCAGCTGGGCGCAGCATTTTGTATTCCCATCCTTCACAGGTGATTTATATATAGAGATGGAGTGTGTATGTGACCTTGTTGAGGATGAACAATTGAGATCAGTGTGAAACACTCACAGTATCTTTGCGTACTGTACAGTAGCTAATGCTACTACCGCCGTATGCATTTGTGTTCATGTTTCTTGGCAGCTGTGTGGGCGGGACCTCCTCTGTCTGTTACCGTACTCCAACAGTATTAGTAAAATATTATACAGTGTTGTTTATCCAACACACCTACACCTGTGCTAGATGCTTGACCCAAATTGAATAATAAACCAAATATGCAGTAATGCTAAACCTTCTCTATTGATCTTTCACACAAAGAACCTGACGCATAGTTATAGCATTACCCTGCATTCTCTCTCTCTCTCTCTCTCTCTCTCTCTCTCTCTCTCTCTCTCTCTCTCTCTCTCTCTCTCTCTCTCAAAGATTGCCAAACCAGTTTTAGTAATTTGTATGACTGTAAAATTGACAGATCCAAGAGAACCGGAAAACCAGGAAGAAGATTTGAGTTAGACAGGCTCATAACTGTGTGTGTGTGTGTGTGTGTGTGTGTGTGTGTGTGTGTGTGTGTGTGTGTGTGTGTGTGTGTGTGTGTGTGTGTGTGTGTGTGTGTGTGTGTGTGTGTGTGTGTGTGTGTGTGTGTGTGTGTGTACGCGCGTGTGTGTGAGTGACCTGCCTCCCTACGTGTATACTTACCACAAATGTGTGTGAAAACAGGTAAATTACAAGGTGTGCAATCACACGCCCTCCCCATCTGAGCGTATTTGAGCAGACATTGACGTTTGTCTTGTGAGACGTATGATGACATTAAGACCGTAAACTCCCAGGGACATCACCTCTGTGTACTCATTAAAATCCTCAGTGTTAGTTTAACCTCAAAGACTGTGCAAATGGAACCAAATGGACCCGTAACTTGGATTTTACTGTGTGTACCTGTTTCAAAGATGGACCTTCCTCCCCTCTTTTAAAAACATTGTAATTCCAAGAAACAAGGGGGCCTAGAATCGTTCAATGTAACAATAAACATATTTTGGAATCCTAGTCCTACACTTAGAATCAGCAACACACAGTGTGTTTGTGCATATTAATGATGACATGTAGTGCCGTATCTCATCATTCAACCACTTGTTGTCGATGTGGTGTCCACATACCGTAATTATGTAGCCTTTATAAGTAATGTACATAAATAACATTTATAAATAACGTTAAGGATACGACTTGAATACGATACCTGCTCTGATTAGGAGAGACGGTATACATCCAACTTGGGATGGTGTGAGGCTCATTTCTAGATGGACAAGTTTACTGGCAAACTATGCTCATACTGACCATCCCAGTTGGGACCAGGATTCAGATTTGCGGCCATACGTGTAATGTATGGCCACTTCTCTGTGCTTCCACCACAACAGCCATCCACCCAAAACCCATAGAGTGTAAAAGATTACACTGGAGGGGACAGCTGTGTATCATTTTGTTGTCAGCCAGAAACCTTGTATCTCTATTTCAACTTGTTAAGGTTTCGAGGCCAACAGGCTCGAAGCCTTTCTTGGGATACTAGGCTTTCACTATTCTTCCGCCGCTTTTGGCAGTTCTGGCCTAACCGCGTGGTCACTTTTTATGAAATTCGGCAATATGGTAGAGGGCTATGCCAAACGGCGAAAACCCGAAACTCACAACCATTGGCCAAAGGGTGGCGCTGTAGCACTCAATTGAAATATGCCAACTTTGAACAGGTACAACTCATGCCCTGTTTGACCCACAGCCATGAAACTTCGATGCACACATGCGTCTCCTCATGCCTAACAACTTTCACACTCGGACTTTTGACCTCTGACCTTTAGATCTCCCACCATTTCGAATTCTATGAAAAGTAGTAAAAAAGACTCTTCCTTCGTACAGATTGAGCAATCTGTACGAAACTGTATACACATGAACTTTGGACCAATGCCGACAGACGTGAGCAAGCGGATTTTCCATAAGTGAAAACGTTAAGCTTTTATAAGCCAATGAAAATTGCAGTTTTATGACAATTATTCATCTGCCCCTAACACATACATGCAGACTTACATTTGTTTGACACTTTGCAATATTGTAGAGGGTCATTCCAAGTATCACTGAAACCAATCTTACTCCAATTGGTCAAAGGGGGGCGCTATAGCAATTTTTTGAAAATGCAAACTTTAAACAGGCAAAAGTCATGCCTCGTTTGGCCGACAGCCGTTAAACCTGCTTACACATGTGCCTTGACTCATGAGGAACACATGTATCACTTTGACCAGTAAGCTCTGCCCTTAGATTGTCTGCAATTTTGAGCAGTTTGAAAAACATTTAAATCCAGGATTTCTGAGCAATTTGCATGAAAGTGTGTCATGTGTGTGAACTCCCTTTTCACAGGTTCTTGTCTGTTGGTGGCTTCTCGCTTAAATGTGTGCCCCACAACCTGAAGGTCACCAGTTCAAGCCTCACTTGATGCAGACTTCATTAAAGTTGCATTGCAGACAATATGATTGTGTCAATTAATACACGTGTAATTGTTAAAGAACCTGAAATGCTTATTTGAGGGAGTACGTTTTTTCAATGTATGACATACTTCATTGTGAAAATAGCCGATCTACAATCTAACAACAGCTTGTAGATCGGCTACTTTCACTAGTTCGTTCTGAGGAGACAAAAGAACAGACACTGTCAGGGAGGACATAGCTCAATGAGAAGAGAGACAGTCTGTGAGTCCGTGGGTCACTGGTGCGATCCCTGTCCCTGACAATGTATTGAGATGATCATGATTTGGCATTCTTGGGTTTACACATAGTCTTGAGGATAGGCTTAGGTGTTGTTTTACTGAGGTTAGGGTTAGTGAGGGTTTAAAATGCTCATTTGTTAATTGCATGGTCTTCTTTCTCTCAAGTTCAGTCTTCTATGTTTCTATGGCTTATTGTGCATATTACTTATCATTGCTTCTTTCTAGGGAAGCAGTGATCTAGAGTAGTTAACAAAACAGAGGCCTGGTCCGTCAGGGACGGAAAGAGTTATATATATCAACAGACACCACCAGGGCTATCATATCTCTAGCTCAATGAGAAGAAAGGCAGCCTATGAGTCCGGAGGTCACTAGTTCAACCCCATGTTTTTGCAATGTATGACATACTTCATTCTGAAAATAGCCGATCTACAATCTCAACACTTTTCAGATAGCAATGTGTTTCTGAGCTTGTAGATCGGCTGCTTTCACTGGTTTCGGTTCCGAGGAGACATACAATTTCTCTATTGGTAAATGGTTTTTGAACGAGTGATCTTAGTGTTAGTGAAACAGGGGCTTGGTTCATGACAGAAGGCAAGAGTTAATTATCTTCAACAGACAACTTCAGCCTGGACAAAGCTATAGCACAATAGGTAGTGTTGCAGCCTATGAATCCGAAGGTTGAGGGTTCGATTCCTGTTAATGGCAATAGGTTGAGATGGCCAATCAATCCATTCCGTTTCCATCTCTCTCTCTTCAATCCATTCCGTTTCCATCTCTCTCTCTCTTCAATCTATTCCGTTTCCATCTCTCTCTTTCTTCAATCTATTCCGTTTCCATCTCTCTCTTCAATCTATTATTTTTCCATCTCTCTCTCTCTCTCTCTCTCTCTTCATTCACCAGGTCAGGTCTGTTGGTCCAATGGCTTCTAGCTTACATCTGTGCCTCTCAACCCCAAGGTTACTAGTTCAAACCTCACTTGATGCAGATTTCCTTTAAATTGCGTTGCACACAACATGATTTTGTCAATTAATGCATATGCAATTTTTAAAGATAACCTGAAATGCTTATTTGAGAGAGTTTGTTTTTGCAATTTCACATACTTCTTTCTGAAAATAGCCGATCTACAATCAAACAACAGCTTGTAGATCGGCAACTTTCACTAGTTCGTTCTGAGGAGACAAAAAACATCTTTATTGCTAAATGGTTTGTGAACCAGTTATCTAGAGTAGTTTAGGACACAGAGGCTTGGTTCATAATGGACGAAAATAATTATAGATGTCAACAGACACTGTCAGGGAGGCCATATATCTAGCTCATTGAGAAGAGAGGCAGCCTGTGAGTCTGTGGGTCGCTGGTACGATCCCTGTCCCTGACAATGTATTGAGGTGATCATGATTTCGCATTCTTGGGTTTACACATAGTGTTTTTTGAGGATAGGCTTAGGCGTTGTTTTACTGAGGTTAGGGTTAGTGAGGGTTTGTCTTTCTCTCTCTCTCTCTTCAATTTATTCCGTTTCCATGTCTCTCTCTCTCTCTCTCTCTCTCTCTCTCTCTCTCTCTCTCTCTCACACACACTGAGGGAGGGTGAGAGGTGGCATTGCAGAAAACATGACCTTAAGCTCAGTCTTCTATGTTTCTATGGCTTATTGAGCATATTACTTATAGTTGTGTCTCTCTTTTAATGTATGACATACTTCATTGTGAAAATAGCCGATCTACAATCTCACAACTTTTCAGATAGCAACGTTTTGTGAGCTTGTAGATCGGCTACTTTCACTAGTTTTCGTTCCGAGAACACAAAACAAAACTTTATTGCTAAATATTTGTCAACCAGTAATCTAGAGTAGTTAGCAAAACAGAGGCTTGGTTCATAACGAACTGAAAAACCTATAGATATCAACAGACACCATCAGGGAGGCTATATTTCTAGTTCAATAAGAAGAGAGGCAGCCTGTGAATCCATAGGTCGCTGGTTTGATCCCTGTCCCCAACAATGCATTGAGGTGATCATTATTTGGAATTCTTACTTTGTTACAAACATACTCCTGGTAGCCTGTCTGTCTGTCTGCCTCTCTCTCACTCTGTCACTGTCTGTCTGCCAATCTGCCACTCTGTCACTGTCTGCCACTCTGTCACTGTCTGTCTGTCTGCCAGTCTGCCACTCTGTCACTGTCTGTCTGTCTGCCAGTCTGCCACTATGTCACTGTCTGTCTGTCTGCCAGTCTGCCACTCTGTCACTGTCTGTCTGTCTGCCAGTCTGCCACTCTGTCACTGTCTGTCTGTCTGTCTGTCTGTCTGTCTGTCTGTCTGTCTGTCTGTCTGTCTGTCTGTCTGTCTGTCTGTCTGTCTGTCTGCCAGTCTGCCACTCTGTCACTGTCTGTCTGTCTGCCAGTCTGCCAGTCTGCCACTCTGTCACTCTGTCACTCTGTCACAGTCTGTCTGTCTGCCAGTCTGCCACTCTGTCACTGTCTGTCTGTCTGCCAGTCTGCCAGTCTGCCACTCTGTCACTGTCTGTCTGTCTGTCTGCCAGTCTGCCACTCTGTCACAGTCTGTCTGTCTGCCAGTCTGCCACTCTGTCACTGTCTGTCTGTCTGCCAGTCTGCCAGTCTGCCACAGTCTGTCTGTCTGCCAGTCTGCCACTCTGTCACTGTCTGTCTGTCTGCCAGTCTGCCAGTCTGCCACTCTGTCACAGTCTGTCTGTCTGTCTGCCACTCTGTCACAGTCTGCCACTCTGCCACTCTGTCACAGTCTGCCAGTCTGCCAGTCTGCCACTCTGTCACAGTCTGCCACTCTGTCACAGTCTGCCAGTCTGCCACTCTGTCACAGTCTGCCAGTCTGCCACTCTGTCACTGTCTGTCTGTCTGCCAGTCTGCCAGTCTGCCACAGTCTGTCTGTCTGCCAGTCTGCCACTCTGTCACAGTCTGCTAGTCTGCCAGTCTGCCACTCTGTCACTGTCTGTCTGTCTGCCAGTCTGCCAGTCTGCCACTCTGTGACAGTCTGCCAGTCTGCCAGTCTGCCACTCTGTCACACAGTCTGCCAGTCTGCCACTCTGTCACAGTCTGCCAGTCTGCCACAGTCTGCCACTCTGCCACTCTGTCACAGTCTGCCAGTCTGCCAGTCTGCCAGTCTGTCACAGTCTGCCAGTCTGCCACTCTGTCACAGTCTGCCAGTCTGCCAGTCTGCCAGTCTGCCAGTCTGTCACAGTCTGCCACTCTGTCACAGTCTGCCAGTCTGCCACTCTGTCACAGTCTGCCAGTCTGCCACTCTGTCACAGTCTGCCGGTCTGCCAGTCTGTCACAGTCTGCCAGTCTGTCACAGTCTGTCCGCCAGTCTGTCAGTGTCTGTCTGCCACTCTGTCACTGTCTGTCTGTCACTCTGTCACTGTCCAGTCTGCCAGTCTGCCAGTCTGCCAGTCTGCCACTCTGCCACTCTGCCAGTGTCTGTGTGCCACTCTCTCTCTCTCTCTCTCTCTCTTATTCTCGAAACCGCTCATTGCTGCTTGCAGCTATATTTTTTTGTTGTAAATGCCTTACTTTGTTGTACCAGACAGTTGCGCCAAATTATCCGATCTCTAAGCTCACAATGCAGCGCACTGCAACACATTGTGAGCTTGTATATCTGCTATTTTTGAAAAACGATTTAAAGTGTCCGGGTTTATTATAAATATTTAACCAATTGAAAGTATTAACAAGATCTTGTGACTAAATAATAACTACATTGGATCCATTCGAAGTAGAGCTAACTTCAGGGAAAAGGTCTCCTTCTGAGAGGTGGTTTGTTCAGTAAATATCTCTATTCAGTTTGAGTCCCCCAAGCAGTTCCAGAAGACACATGGCAAATAACACTGTTTAGCGTTGTGGTGTGCGTCAGTGTGCATCATCATCACACTGTCCTTGTTGAGGCTGTGCTCCTGTGGTACCTGCCCGCTGTGTGATGATGAGACACGTCAGCATGTGGTCGCCTTTTATGAAAACCCTTAACAATTCCATCACCTCCAGCCCTCTACAAGACCTGTAGTGTCTGTGTGCATGTACTGTATATCTGTGTGTGTGTGTGTGTGTGTGTGTGTGTGTGTGTGTGTGTGTGTGTGTGTGTGTGTGTGTGTGTGTGTGTGTGTGTGTGTGTGTGTGTGTGTGTGTGTGTGTGTGTGTGTGTGTGCGTATGCGTATGCGTGTGTGTGTCTGTGTGTGTGTGCGTGTGCGTATGCGTGTGTGTCCATAACCTAAAGTGTCATACATAGGATATTCTTTTGCCCCTTATTTAGCATACCTTAGAGTAGACAAGAGGCACCTCTTTAGGTTGCATTATGACGGCATTATGATGAGTCCTGATGTATATTTATTTTATTTTTACATTTATTTTATTTTTGATGCCTTTATTATTGATTGGTAGGACAGTTGGCTGACAGGGAATGGGCAGAGAGAGATTGGGAGTGACACGCAGCAAAGGCTGTGGGGATCGGGACTCGAACCCGCAACACGCTGTCAGGCTTCATTGTAGACTTGGTAGAC
The DNA here is from genome assembly GCF_963454915.1 of Gymnoscopelus microlampas. NCBI lineage: Eukaryota > Metazoa > Chordata > Actinopteri > Myctophiformes > Myctophidae > Gymnoscopelus > Gymnoscopelus microlampas. The sequence goes on from NC_139957.1 coordinate 30,010,481, forward strand.
TTGGTGCCCGGAAGTTTGATATGTATTTTGTGAAATGTTTTGTAATAGTTGATGTCATAGCACACAGGACTGAGGTCTGATTTTGGGACTGATGATGGCTGAATGGTGATGATGACACACTGATTTAAGCTGCCTGTGTCTACACTGTTGGTTAAGGTCTGAAGAAGTGCCTGGTGGTTCGAAACGTTACCCATGAAATTCTGCAAATTTGAGTATGTTACTGGTGGTGTGCGAGATTTAATTTAATTTCACATCTGTAACCTAAATTGGCCCATGTCTCTGTAGCCACCTGCCTCACTCTGTGTGGCATGGCAGTACATGTGCTCCACGCAGCGGTGGAATAATCTGCTGTGCTCTTCCTCAACAGTACGCGGGCATCATGTGCGATAATGACACCAATCTTTTACCAGGGCCAGCCTCTCTAATTACACCTGCTCTTCCGGGGAGCTTCCACGCGATATTAACCATCTGTTAACTCCCCTCGTCAGAATCGCCACAGCTTCATTATTTGTTGTAGCCAATACCCCCCCCCCCCCCCCCCCCAGCTATCGGCCGATACCGATATCAATCCGATACAGCCTCTGATACAGTCTTTCTATTCTGACTGATATCAGGCAGACACTGTCAGGCATCATACTTTTTTTCATTACTTTTTGCTTATTTTTTGTAGTGTAGAATGTTAGAGAAGGCTTGAACAAGTGATATTGCTCAAACAGGGAACAACATATACTTCCCCATAATAATAATAATAATAACAAAATAAATACGACCCATTCATTATTAACCCATTAAGACCTGGAACGCATATGTGTCACTTTAGATTTATTTGGCTATTAAAAAATAGCAGATATTTTTTTTAGATATGAAAAAATAATAAATGTAGAATCGTATAAGGTCTTAATGGGTTAACCAATGGGTTAAACTTAAAATGTCTTTTGGAATGGAGAGCCCCGCGCACCCTACCCCTACCACGCTTTTCCTTCACTGCTAAGATTTATTCATACTCCCTTGTACGACGGTGTTGCATGTTGAAAAGGAAGAATAACACTATGCTTGATTTTCAGGTGAAAAGTGCAGCTTTTCATGTCACGTTCTTCTCCCCTCAAACATGTCGATATATTGCTAGATCTATGCTCCTCTTGCGTTTTGTGTGTACTGTTTTCCATGACCTGACCTCTCCCTCCACATCTCTGCCTCTCTCTCTGTGCAGAGGACGGACCCTCAGCTCTTGGCCCAGTTCTACTATGCCGATGAAGAGCTGAACCAGGTGGCCACCGAGCTGGACAGTTTGGACGGCAGGAAGGACCCTCAGAGATGCACCCTGCTGGTCAACCAGTTCCGCTCATGTCAGGTCCGTTTACACTCCCAACGTCACATTGTGCCTATTCCTCCTTAGGAGGCTAGCCGTTAAGAGGGTTTGGTCTGTTTGTGTGTCTATGTGTTTATTTGGAGCTAATCTTACAAACCGTATACAAACCATCACATGTTTTATAATTGTTAACTTTACATTTGTATCTGAAGTCAGTGGAGTTCTGACTTATTCTTCTAATGTTCTATTTTATTTTTGGATTTGTGAGTTTATGCCTCTTAACCGTTATTAAATACAGAACTAGTTATTTGTGCCAAGTGTAGTGCCTATAACTGGAGCAGTTGAGTTGTGATTATCCACTGGCTTTGAATTTATGAAATTGGGTCAGGAGTTCATATGGTTGTTGTTTTGATGTTTGTTTGAAGTCATGCGCGTAAGCACCTCATTGAACCTTGATTTGACCTGGAAGCAGAAAGTATTTAAAGATATGTGGGGTGGAGTGATATGGCAACTGCCTTACTAAACATTGATTGGCCAAGCTGTTGCATTTTCCCTGATAAGGTGAGATAAGGGGGGCTTTGTTTGGAAGCTAGTGAACACACTTGTCTTGTGTTGATAACTCGGCCAGTGTGTTATGTAGGTTACAAGCAAATCGTTACGAGACTTACTTGGATGAAGCCACTGTACAGTAGGACTATATACTGTATAGTTGGACTGAGGTAACTGGATATTTCAGAAATAAAAAATACCTGGTGTTTGTAAACCTCAGAGAATATTAATTAGTAAGCGTCTGAGATAGACAATATTGACAGTAACTTCCTATTTGACGGTTGGTGCCAGAGCTCCCCCCGACCCCACACACATACACGTTACAGCTCTGAGTTAGCAAAGACCCACAGCAACCTGGGAATAGAATGTGAATAGCTGCTGTATGTGGGGTTATAGTGCGCCATCATCGCAGGTCTATTTGCAGTCAGTGCTCAGGAGCTGAAGATGGGGATGGTGAGTGAATGATGCTCACACTGTGGGTGGTCGTGGTCCTGGAGGGGGGCAGGCAGAGGGGGTTCACACAAGGAGAGTCAATTAAAAAGGTCATCACTTGGACACTTACTGTTTTCTAGTTCTCTGTCTCTCTCCTATTCTTCCTCCCTAAACACTCACTTTCTCCCAATCCCTTATCTCTTCTGCTCTGTCATTGTTGTTCTCCCTCCCTAAACAACCCTTTCTCTCTGCTTACTTTCCTTTATTCACTTCATTATCACCCCAAATGACCATACCGTGAAGTGCTGGATGTTAGTTTTGCTGTTATGTCGTGCTCTGCAAACTCAGTTTTTTTTTTTCGCTGACTGCGAAGGTTTTCCCAGCGATTGTGAATCAACAATCCTGCTCAGGCTCTGTCCGTATCTCACCCTCTTGCTCCAGAAAATTAACAGTGGGGAGGTGGTGGGTTGCACCATCTCCTGTTCCCACAGCATATATTTTTCTCACCTGGTAGGATTTATGTCAGCTCCAGACATAATTTTTTCCACAAAGTTGCAAACTTTTTAACGGCGAACCAAACGCTTGTAAACTCTGAGGTGATTTTTCAGTCTCGAGTCTCTTTCAGCGGCCTGCCTCCCGAGGTCTTGGAACACAATGTGAGCAGCATGTTACCTGCATGCTTCAGTGATGCCCCTCAACCCCCAAGGTCCCCAAGAATAGAACACAAGTGCTCTCACGCCAAAGCTGTCCACTTGAACCTGCCACTGGTGCTATCAGCTCCTATTCACGGAGCTCTGTGGGTTGCACTGGCAAGCTGTTCACATTATGTTGGCATGGCTGCTTCCACAGTATGGCCTGCTGGAGTAGGAAACATTGTGCGCACATATACAGTACATGTCCACTTGTTAATGGATACAGTATACTGTACTATGTGTATGTATGTGTATGTATGTTAGCAATGGAAAATGAAGAAAGGGAAAGTGAGAAAAGTAGTGACTGAAAGGAGAAACCGGTAGTACACAGTAAAGGATCATAAACCCCAAGTTTCCTTTTAGTTGATGGAGCAGGTGCCATGCCAGACAGTGTCATTATTCCAGGATGATTACAAACGTATCTGTAGTGTGTAACTATAGCCACTATAGCCGCTGATTTATGGATCTGCAACAAAGAGTTGAGGCGTTGTGTTACCGAGATGGTAGTGGTCCTGGGGTACTCACCGGCCGGACAGCACACAGCAGCCATAACGGACTCTGTGGTTAAGCTTTCCTTCTCAAAGCCTTTTTAATCTCGCTCCTCTGGGCGAGCAAAGAAAGACGCAGTGCTGTGCCTGGCGAGATTACAGCGTGCAGTGCAGCCGCGGCTGACTGAAAGGCTCACTGAGTCATTGTTATGGCCGTTGTACACGCCAGCGGCACACAAGCTCTTGATTAGCTCTCACTGTGCGCAACACAGGAATTATGGGCTTTACAATAGCACTTTTATTGGGAGTTTTTCAGCATGTGCTTTTCTTTAATTGTTTTCAGTCTATTCGCAATCTATTCCCCCACTTAACTGAGAGTAAAAAGGTGATCCTAGAACAGTGGGGCCAGAGTGAAGGCTGAGAATCTTGTTTTTCCAGGATCAGCCTTGTGTGTCCCCAGCTCATCCCGTTCAGCTAGTTTTTTCAATTTTCTTCACTGTCAGTCTGTGTCTCTCTCTCTCATGTATGCAGGACAATGTGCTGAATATTATCAATCAGATCATGGATGAATGTATCCCTGGCGACCGTGCCAACAGAGACTTCTGCGTAAAGTTCCCAGAGGAGATTCGTCATGACAACCTGGCAGGGCAGTTGTGGTTTGGAGCCGAGGTACTGAATTCCCCCAGTATCAGCCTGTGGAAAAACAACCTTGAACAAGTCTTACATATCATGCACAATAATTGCTTACATGTACTGTACATTGCACACTGCACACGTGGTGCACATACTCACATACCCTGTCTCATTCTTTTGTCTCAAATTGACACTTCCAAAATGAATCACTTTGTCAAACGAAACTCATTGTTTTGCGACTGTGTTTGTTTGTAGTGCTTGGCCGCTGGGTCTATCATTATGAACAGGGAGATAGAGAGCATGGCCATGAGACCTCTGGCTAAGGACCTAACACGCAGCCTGGAGGAGGTACGCACCATCACCAGGGACCAGGCCCTCAGAGACCTCAACTTCTACACAGACCGCATGAAGGACGCACTGCGCCATTTCGACAGCCTTTTTGCTGAGTTTGAGCTCAGGTAAGAGAGGCCAGCACCAGGCTCGTTAGCATCAATCTCCATTATGATTGTTTCATTTGGTGTTGATATTGCCTCATTCTGCTTCCATCCTTCCCTCTATCCTTTCTTCCTTCTTCCTCTGCCAGTTATGTGTCAGCCATGGTGCCTGTGAAGTCTCCCAAAGAATACTATGTCCAGCAAGAAGTTATTGTGCTCTTCTGTGAGACTGTGGAGAGGTGAGTTTACCCATAGCCTTTTTGGGAGGTAGCCACTTAGTATCTCCCATTGGTGAGTCTCCCATAGTCGTCAGGTAGTCAAAGAGTGCATGGGAGACTTAACCACTTTAGACATGGCTTCCCTATTATGGGCATGTTATTATTGTCAAAATCTTTCAGAAATACTGAAGCGAAAAAGTTAAAAGGCTAAAAACGATAAGCTAAGACTAAAAAGCAGAAAGGGAGATTTGTTTGAGTTAGGCAGGGAAAGCAAGTCTGAAAAGGTGGGTTTTGAGGGAGGCTTTGAACATGGAAAGAGTGGGGGCATCAGGAGTTAATATTTGGAGGAAAGGCAGTGAAGTTTATAGTTTGTCATTGCTTATTTGCTTGTATTTTTATTTCTCCTGTACTTTTTGTCTCAGAGCTCTGAAGCTGGGCTATCTCACACAAGACATGATCGATGACTATGAACCTGCACTGATGTTTACAATTCCCAGACTAGCCATTGTGTGGTAAGTGTTGCCCCTCCCTCCCATTCTTCCATGTACCTCTCTTTCTCTCCTTCCCACCCTTCTCTTACACTCACAGAATTTTAAACATGTCTTTCTCCTCTCACTTCAGTGGTTTGGTCGTGTATTCGGAAGGTCCGCTCAGCCTCGATCGAAAATCTGAGGACATGTCTGAGCTCTTCCGGCCATTCCGCACTTTACTAAAGAAAATCAGGTACTATCCCCAAGTAAACAACTGAGGTCAAAGGCTGTGAATTACACCGTGTTTAATCTACTCTTACACTTCTTTTAAATGCCATACTCATGTCAAAACTATTCTGTGGCAAAGGGGAACAAAAATGCTCTTAGATTTTAGACAAAGGGGACAAAATATGTCCTCCCAAAATGTTATAAATTTACATTGATGAACCGGTGTTTGGTTTTGTTGTTCCAGAGACCTGCTGCAGACGCTGACAGAAGACGAGTTGTCGACACTGGAGAGGAGCCTCTGTATCTCTCAGGACGGGGACTGTTCCTCTGCCCAGGGACTTGCCTCAAACACCACACCAGCACCGGCACAGGCCCCAGAACCAACACCGGCTCCCAAACGCCCCTCATCCTGCAGCCCCACTAACAGCACTCCCAAGGCGGAGAACCAGGAGGCTCAGGATAACATGCCTCTGTTCGTCCCTCCCAGCCAGGAGGAGTCGGAGTCGGGGGAGGCTGGAACAGAGTGGGAGGAGGTTGAGACGGAGAGCGGGGAGGAGGAGCCGGAACAGGGCCTTTTGTGTGAGGAGGCAGAGGAGGCAGAGCTTGCCTGCTCCATGCAGTACGACGAGGAGGAACTGGAGCAGCTGAACAGGATGGTGTACCGCGTGGGGGACGAGATGTCCACCCTGCTGTCACCACCCAGCCAGGGCCACTCCCCGGGCCGCCAGGCGGGAGGCTCCAGCAGGGCTTCCAGCACCGAGGCCTCTCCCTGCAGGCTCCTGCGGTGCCGGGGCAGGACTGGACTCTACGTAGAGGAGGAGGATCGGGTCTTCTTCATGGAGGACTTAGATGCAGCAGGAGACAATGCAAGCAGGAACTCAAGAGAGGCCAACAGTCATCGGGCCTCTCCTTCCAAAGCTTCCGAGCCTGGGCAGCACAGGCTGGGCCCCCTGCCTGAACCGTCCAGAAACGTTTGGCCGTCCGAGACTCGGTCAGGCGGCCCGTGCCTGCAGCCGCGTGGCCTGAACCCACAGTGCCCTGGCTCCAAACGCCCCCCTTGTACATCTGCTCCCGGCTCAGAGCCCCTGCCTTACACAAATGGCTGGGAGGTGGGGTTGGAGGGTTCCGCCTCCGAGACCGCGGAAGTCATAGCCCACCGTATGGGTGGGATGAAGTTGTCCGCTACAGTCATCTTCAACCCGCGTTCCCCTAGCCTGACAGAGCTGGCTGTGGACAAGCTGCTGCTGCCAAGGCCCACTTCCTCGGAGACTGAGCCCTGCGGTCCCTTGGTGGCCACTCACTGCCTGCTCAACTCCTGCGTGTGCTGTGGCAGTTGCGAGGACGGCCATGATGATGGCATCACCACAGAGAGAACCGGGCTGGGGCTGGGCTTTGCCCTGGGATTGGACAAACACTGTAGGGTCCCACCCCCCAGTGCTGTTATTCAGTCGTCCGCTTGCCGCCTGCCTCCCCCAAGTCAGGAAATTCTCAGTAAAGGAGACTCCTCCCAACTGACGGCCAGCTCTTCCCGCAACTCCTCAGAGCCCCTGCTGGATGAGGAGGTGGGGGCAGAGGTCTGTGAGAAGTGCCTGGGGTTGGCCCCGGGGCCTGGGGGGCACCAGCAGGTTGTGGTGGGCAGAAGCCCCAGCGGAGAGGAGGGACCCTCTCCCTGCCACCAGCACCACCTCCAGTTAAGAACTGAGGGGGGGCAGCCGTCAAGTGGAGGCTGGGACAAGGACAGGGAAAGAGACAAGCTAGGAAATAAAGATTCAGAACGGTACGCCAAGGAAGACGTCAGAAAGATCTCAAGGTGGGCTGTCATTTCAGAGGGTCCCCTCTCCCTTTGTGTTTGGATGATGGGTTACGAACCTCCTATTTGACATACGTTTGCACAAAGCACTCTTTTACATAACAGTCTTACATAAACATGTGGGAAAATATCAGTTTTCAGGGTTTTTTCCCCACCTTATTACATCATTTATGCATTTGTTTTTCATTTGAACACTTTGCATAATCCATGTTTTTATTTCACCATTACATATTTGCTTTGCTTTAATTATTATTTAAAGTTTGTATTTCTTTTTTGTTGTTGATTCTAGTTTTGGGAACTCGCCACTCAGCTCTGTGTCAAGTAGTGACTGTGAGAGTGTGTCTGTCACCACATGTAGTCTTTCGAGCAGTGCTTACACTCCCAGGTAACCACTCACTCATGGAAATATTGAATATGAATGTTATCGCTTCAACATTATAATTGCCCTCTATAACTAAAATTACAAATGAAAAACACCTTAAATATTTTATTTATTTTACTCAAGGGGGACAAAGCCCGTTGCTAGGGCCCAGCCTTATGGAATCTATGGAATGCATGTGCTAACTAAAAACGTATTTGATTCTCATATTAACCTTAGGAAGTATTAAGTTGTTTTTTATTAGCACATGAATTCCATAGGGCTGGACCACACATGGACAAATGACATCATCAGCGTGCGACGGGCATTGTCCCACTTGAGTAAAAGATTAACTATTTCTAAAATAAATACAATATTTAAGTCATTTTTTATTTGAGTTATAGAGGGCAATTATAGTGTATTAAGGCATACAGTATATGGCTTATTAGCCAGGGATCATTTAAAGTTTAGGAACTTAAACTTACTTGCAATTGCCCAATCTAGTGATACCGGTCATAAAAGGGATAGAAAGTCATATAGAGATCTTCATATATGGGCATAAAAGGGACACAGACAGAAAGATCGAGATTTGTGGATTTAAATCACTCCCTCGGATCCTCAGCAATACACACAGCAAGTTTGAGGGCAATCGATAGGATGGTGTCGGTTATTGAGATAGACAGGACACAAACGGACAGACAGATATACACAGAGATTACATGCACAACTATGTTTACTCCTGTCTCATGATGAGGTCACGATGAGTTATCCGTGTCCTAGTCTCGCGTGGCCAGACTGTTGCCTCCCACAATTTCCAAATGCTTCCGGTCATACAGTCTGGAGCACGGAATCTCTGATCATGAACAAGCGATAAAGCAGATGTGAAGCCTCCTCCCCACTTACGTTTTGTCTTTACAGTCACGCAAATGTATCCTAATATAAATAAAAAATCATCTAAGCATATATAGCTTGCTGCTATGTAAATAAAACAATTAAATGTGAAGACATTTTAAAATATATTTTCGTGAACGGAAATGACGAACAGATGCCAGCTTCCATGTTCGGATTTCGGGAGTAGTTCCAAACTCTATATAGCATTCTGAGATTGTGGAATAGTTGTCTGGCTACGCGAGACTATCTGTGTCCTAATATGGAGCTCTGTGTCAGCCACGTTCAAATATGTCTGTGATGTCAGACTGTCACACACACACACACACACACACACACACACACACACACACACTCACACTCACACTCACACTCACACTCACACTCACACTCACACTCACACTCACACTCACACTCACACTCACACACACACACACACACACACACAGAAGATTCCATGCATTCTTCAGGGAAGTCGATTGGTTGGACTGTTATGGAGATACGCAGGGGAAACAGGACGAACACACATACACACACACACACACACACACACACACACACACACACACACACACACACACACACACACACACACACACACACACACACACACACACACACACACACACACACACAGATGCCGTGCATAGATATATAGATAGATAGAGAAGAATTGGGGTCGATGTAATCAAAGATGTTCACTTTAACAATACATACATGTTGAGTGATCAGTGAGCGGCAAGCGTCCATTCAAAACTTAGCGATTCACAGGCTTACTCATGTTATGCTGTGTACATGACCAAACTGTTGTACATATGTCGTACATTCTACAATTATGACCTCTAATGATGGATCATCAGGCTGGGGAAACCCTCAAGTACAACTGTGTTTAGCCTGCATTGTGTCCTTATAATTACATTAATATTGGTGTACTGGTATGTCAGCAGGTGTAATGAAGAGTATTGAAAATCCGTCTGCAGCAGTGGTGTTCAAGAGTCTGCATTTCATTTCATATTCAGTGTCTGCTTGGTGATTCTTAAGGCACCATATTTCACGTTGAGATTGAAATCTGTTACGTGGTATGGAATATCATTTGCTTTTAAAAATGGCACTGTGACATTCATTAATTCTGCCCCCGGCATCCATCCCTCCCTCCAGCCCTGTTAGCAGTCTAACCACCAGCTCAGAGATGTCAGAAGACCTAGACCATCAAGAAATCCAACTGGCCCTGCAGGCTGCCAAGATGGCCGCCAGGAACAAGATCCGCTCACGCTTCCACAGCAGCAGTGACCTCATCCACCGCCTCTTCGTTTGTATATCAGGTATAAAAAAAGAAGGACAAATTGCGCCGCCCTTTTCCTGCTCACTTTGTCTCTCTTTCTGTCTCTGAATCTCATGTCCACTGTGTCCTCCTGTGACATGCAGGTGTCGCTGACCAGCTGCAGACCAACTACGCTAGTGACCTGCGTAGCATCCTCAAGACGCTGTTTGAAGTCATGGCAACCAAGTGTGAGGAGGGGGACAATGACAAGCAGAAGAAAGGTGGGGGACAGATTTAACGTATACGGTACATCTCTTATGGATGGTTTTGTCACTGACTGTTGGCTATGGGGAGGACTAACATTGGCCTCATGTAACGTTATCTTCTCTGGCATCCAGCAGCTCCTGGCCTGCGCAGTGCCGTGCTGGAGGACTGTGCTCTGTGTCAGGAGACCATTTCCTCCTCTGAGCTGGCAGCCAAGGCCCGGGAGGGTCAGTTTGAAGGTCAGCAAATCTACTGTTTGCACACATATACAGAAAACAGATGGTTGGTTGAAATGTCAGCACAGTACTCTTTCCCTTCAACTCACCACCAGACATACAGTGACAGAGCTGGCTACTATAGACAGTTTTATTTGAATGCTCTCATGTTGATAGGAGACAAGCCAACAACCCTTGCACACATCTGGGCGACTTTTGGTTGGTTAATATTATTCCTGTAGTTAGCATAGGCTTTGCACATTAGCTGTCATCAACCATTTTAGCATAACATCATCTGTAACAATGGCAGGACTCTGGGATTGAAGCCCACAACAGTTCTCCCAGTATTGTTGTGTTGTGTTTTCTCACCATAATAACAACTGAACATTATAGCTAGATAGCTAGCTAACAGGAGACCAACAAACCAGGCATTTTTGGTATCCAGGAAACAGAATGGAAGTTCATATAGGTTGGAACGTTCACTGTTGTTGTTGTCTTTGTTGTCCCCAGATCCTCCAGACTGGGTCCCAGACGAGGCCTGTAGCTCTTGTATCGCCTGCAAGGCCCCTTTCACAGTCATCCGCCGGAAGCACCACTGTAGGAGCTGTGGAAAGGTACACACTCTCTCCTCCTCCACCTCCCTCATGACTGATTTGAACCTAAGTCATATATACATTGTATTGATCCTCTATTGACAGTAGAAGGTCGATAAAAGGCCACATTGATGTATTATAGATTGTGAAACAGACGACAGATTATGAGATATTACATGGTATCATGGTATCAACTCTGTGCCTGTCACTTTGTCATTTCAGATATTCTGCTCCCGCTGCTCCTCCCATTCGGCTCCCCTCCCCCGCTATGGCCAAGTGAAGCCGGTCAGGGTGTGCACACATTGCTACATGTTTCACGTCACGCCGTTCTACAGCGACAAGACTGGCATCTGACCCCCAATTAATATGAACACCGAAAAGCACACAAGACGCCTCTGCGAGCTCATATGCATAGGATCGATCCAAGGTGGTGTACAAAGCAACCTGCCCGCCCTCCCCAACCCTACTAATACTACTTCTACTACTCGGGTACGCCTTAGTGGTCGTCCTTATTGCCCCTGCTGAGCCAGGCTTCGGAACAGAGACTGTAATGGATGGGAGAAAAGAAATCACGATGTGCAGGCACACAGACTACGACTGGACCCTTTTCTGTTGATTCAGAGATGCTGCTGCTTAAAAGGGAACCTAAGGGTCTGGTCTGATACCAACTCTCTACACACACACACACACACACACACACACACACACACACACACACACACACACACACACACACACACACACACACACACACACACACAGACACACAGACACACAGACACACAGACACACACACACACACACACACACACACACACTAATGTTTCACAAATGCCTGCCTGCCTACAGAAGAAGTAGATAAAGGGAAGTACCAGGCAATAAAAGATGTTGAACTGACACATTGCAGCAGTCATCTGTCGCAGTTTGCAGCACAAAGTAGGGAGAGCAGGCCATCGATGGATCATTTGTTTTGTTTTACTTTCTGCGTATACAAAAGGCCTTGTGACATGTTTCTTATGTGATTGTGCCAGAGTTCCCATGGGACTCTGATTACTCAAAAGAATGTAAGTCACGATAGCCATGTAAATAAGGATAATTCTGTCGATAATAACTACACTCTGTCATCGCATATTTGTGGTTGCCATATGTATGGGAAGTGGAAAGTAATTTTCACCAGACTACTAAGTCTCAGCAAAGCAAAAATGATTACAAAAAACAAAAACATCCCATATAGCTTTCATGTTGCAATGATTCGTTTACGCTTTTAATGGCAATGAATGTGTAATACTGTATCATTTGATGAAATGAGGTCTTGATTCTAAGAAGATTGTCAAAATAGCCTTTAATGATAATATGGGGTGTGCCCATTGTTGCACCATGGCATGTTTTATAGTTCTCTCTCTAGTGACCCCACTGCACAGACCTGGATGAAAGGGATTCCATTACTTATCACTGTCAGGTCTTGGAGGCCACCTAGTGGAGAGTTTAACTATGTTTTCCACAGTGCACAGACATCAGCATCACAATGTGTGCACTACGCTTTGAAATGAGGCCTTCTCAGGTGCTTGCCTATAGACTACAGGCCAATTCTGTGTTTCTCCTATTTCCCTGTCCTGATTGTGCAATACAGTGACTACTAATTACAACAGTCCCACACATTTTAGTAGAGGCAAACCTGTGCTATTTAACTAGTAGTTATTATAGGCCAACTATTTCTTCGGCACAAACCTGTACAGATTGTGGTACTGTCAGCCTGGAACAGATTGTCAGTACTTATACTGTTAATTAATTTGCACCTAACTATATTACATTGTTGACTCTGCTTCCAAGGTAAGGAACAATGTTCAAAATCTCTTCCACCTCTACTCCAGCCATGTACTAACTACAGTATGTTATGGTTTACAGTGTGTCCATTTTACTCTGATGTAAAGCTAAATCTCAGGCATTATTCTGTCTAGTTCATGCCACTACTATTACAGCAGTTTTATTTTCATCAAATAATATAAACGGTTTAAAAAGATGATTTTTCTTTTCTTTTATAAAAAACAAAACAAAATGAAAAGAAATCATGTGTAAAAGCTATAACTACTTTTCTGTACCAAAAACAAAAAAAGAGGAATCATGCAGTAATTAAAGGGCAGGATATCCTATTATTTCAGAGCTTGGTCTTATTTTGTAAAGCAAAAAAAGCAAGTACATTTCAATGACAAGAGCTGTGTAACATATTTGAAAAACAGAAATGATGTTATCTAGTTTTAAATGCTATGTATATTAAATAATAAATTACTTTTTCCTGTTTCAAATATGTTAATTGTGGCTCTGATACTATAGAACATCTCATCTCCACTTTCATATGTATGTTATTAGTTTTTACTTTATTTATATAGATAGGATAGTAGAGAGACAGGAAACTCAGCTGGCGGCAGAGAGAGGGGCATGGACAATCCTCCTGCCTAATAATGGCCCTTTCAAACCGAACCCGAACAGCATCACTACACTCACAAACCCATTATAGCTCAATTTATGCTCCATTGTTTGTCGGTGTTGTGCACGAAAATAGCCGACCTATATGCTTCTTTTTTTTAAACAGAGAAGTGAATGAATTTTCATGAAACTGCGGGAATTACATGCCAAAGATATCAACTTTTTGGTCAAAATGACATAATCAGTAAAATCACAGGGATGAGCAGAAACACACACACACACACACACACACACACACACACACACACACACACACACACACACACACACACACACACACACACATTGTGTATTTGAGTCAATATGTCACAATTTGACATGCCTATAATAGACCCATATGCATTATGCTGAAGGGGGAACACATTGTGATGGGGATAAGCACCTTGGCACAACACAACACGAGATCCACGCCTTCTTTTTATTACATTTTTACGAGCTCCACGCCTATCATCTCGTAAAGACTGGTCCTTGACCTTAGTTGCCCACTCTGACTTTTTATCCAAATCGTTGGCCCATACCGGCCAGGAGAGGGCGCCCCATACAAGACTGGACTCCATCAACAACAACCCATCCTCCAGGCCACATGCACATAGGCACAAGCCGACACAAGTGCATAACGTTGGTTGATTGATTGATTGATGTACTTTATTTAGTAAGACATGAGAACAACAGTACATGGAAGTACAAATTCACAATACAAGGTCTACTAAACTGGAAGACTCATAAAAGCACAGAGCTTGTTTCAAATGAGTTCCCCATGCACACAAATCATGATGACATATAAGAGACAGACAGATATACACAACTACTATAGAATGTCATACAATCAGTTTACAGGTTACTGGTATGAAGAGTGAGAAATATGTACAAAAGGAGACGGAGAGAGGGGGGGGGGGGGTAGGGGGGTAGGTTAGGTTAGGACTTGGACAGGGGCCATTTTCCAATTGCAGCCTCCTGAAGGTGTATCTTTAGGGCTGTTTTGAAAGAGAGTAGGGTTTTACACTCCTTTACTCCTTTTGGTAGGGCGTTCCACATTTTTGATGAATAGCATGAGAACGAGTTACTTCCCTTTGTTGAGCCAAAAAAGGGTTGGACAAGGTTTGTGGAGCTGCCTCTGGTATTGTGATCGTGGACATCATTAACATTTTGGAAGTATTTTGACAAATACAGGGGGATCCCAATGTTGTGATATATCTTGAAGACCAGGCCCATAGCAAGTTGCTGTACTCTGTCCGCAACCCTAAGCCATCCAATCCTATCAAAATGATCAGGGGTTAGATGGATTTTGTAGTTGAGGCCAAGAAGTAGCCTTACAAGTTTGTTTTGGGATGTTTGGAGCCTTGTTTTTAAGGCCTTGGTGGTGTTGTGATACCATGAAGTACATGCATAATCGTAATGACCTTGTATGAGGGCCACTGCAAGAGTCTTCAGAGTCTTCTTACTGACTTTACGATCAATACTCCGCAAATAGCGTGTTTTTTTGTGGACCGTTTTGATCGTTTTTTCAGCATTTTTGTCACCAGAGAGGTCAGCCTCCAAGATAGAGCCCAGGTAGGTAATTTCGTTTTTTCTTTTGATGATATCATCACCCGCTTTGATCGTGAAGCTCTCTGCCTTTCTGAGGTTGGGAGTGGACCCAAAGAGGATGCATTCCGTTTTGCCCAGGTGTAATGAGAGCTTGTTGTCGGAGAGCCAGATGCAGATCTTGTTGAGTTCAGAGCTGAGAGTTTTCTCAACCTGCAGCCTGTCCCTGTCCGAGACTAGCAGGGCCGAGTCATCTGCGAACAGGAACAGGTTGCAGTCGCAGGCTGACGACATGTCATTCACATATATCAGGAACAGTAAGGGTCCTAGTATACTTCCTTGGGGAACACCACAAGTCACTGGGAGGGGGGGGGACTGGGTGCCGTTTACTTCCACCACTTGCTCCCTCCCTTCCAGGTAGGATCTCATCCAGTTCACTGACGTGTCATCAAAACCTATTGCTCTGAGCTTATTGATCATAATCGGGTGATTAACGGTGTCAAAAGCCTTCTGGAGGTCCAGCATGACCATGCCGCAATATTTGCCCTTTTCAATCTCTTGTTTGATAGAGTCGTTCAAATAGAGAAGGCATGTGTCAGTGGAGTGGTTTGTTCTGAAGCCAGATTGGAATTTGTAGATTAGATTTTTCTCGGCAAGATACTTGTCGACCTGTTCATAGACTATTTTTTCCATGACTTTCGAGATGGAGCTTGGTCCCCGTATTATGTGATATATACCGAAGCAAATAGCTGAAATGACACAATGAAGTCATACATTTTAAATGAACAATTAATTATAATGAGCTCTGCTCTGGGACAGTATTATCCCTGTGTTGGTGAATATTTGGCGTCGCCGTGTGGATGACTCTGCTGCACTGAAGCACCTGGTGGTCGCCAATCAGGTTTGATTGATTGAATACTTTATTAACAGTTTGCAAAATAGCACAGAGGTACAATCATACAATAATGCTAAAAGGATAACACAAACAGTCCTAATGACTTGTTTACATTGAGGCCATGTTCTTGAACAGTTTTCACGTCAAGTCATAGGCCTACTGCTGAACAAGGCATGAGCCTGATGACAGGCGATGCTGTCAGGCTGGTCTCGGACCTTTGCTCTTCCTTGGACCTACCTGTGGTTTATACCAGGGACAACGTCAAGTGACTTGACTTTTTTTAACTGATTATTGACATTGAGGAGTGCATTTCTTCATTCCTCATGGACCCACTTACGGATTATAGCTACCAGTACGTGACGTACTGTACGTCAGTCTACTTTATGTGGAGTATTATGCGGTCGACACGCACTGACATTTTGCACCTAAGTACAGTATATCATCATGCACAGTATAGGCTAAAGTCTGTACGTTTGCTGCTATGCTCACGCACCTTTAACGTTATACCTTATCTCAGGTAGCTACCATACGGCCGTACTACCATGTGTAAATATGTAGATAACTTGTTTGATCTCCTTTCCCCCTTGACCCCCCCCCCCCCCCCCCCCTCTTCTTCTTCTTCTTCCCCTTCTTAGTGTTTTCTATAGAAATAACGATACGATGGGACCTATGCACGAAAACGAATTTCACCCACTTTTTTACTCTGTAAACCTGTGATGTGACAATACAGCTGATTATGATTGTGATTCCGAGGTCCTGTGTATTCAATTCATAGACATTTAAAGACATACGATAACATACTCTCCTGAGATTAAAATAGCCTAAATAAATAGAGCAAGAAGAGGAAATCTAAATAGGCCTACTAAATAGCCTATAGGTATGTGAATGTGACAGCTGTTGTGTCTGATTTTAAAGGATGATTGTAGCCACTGGGTGGCAGCACAACAAACTGCATGCGGTTTATTGCCTGCTGACCAACAAATCATATAGTAGGCTAATAGTAATCAAACTTTTACTAGTAAGGAAGATTTACTAGTAAGGAACAGTCTAACACAGTAGTTCTCAAACGTTTTCGTGCTAAGGAGCCCCAAATTGATATGTATTTGGCCGTGGACCCCTCATCTGAAAATGCTTTGTGCCAGGGACCCCCAAAAGAGAAGATTCATGTTACAAAAATTCAGAAAATCTACAAAAAGTTTTTCAAAAGTGTTCAAAAATAGCAGATGTAGGCCTACAAGCTCGCAGTGTGGCACAAAGTGACACCCTGTGAGCTTGTAGATCTGCTATTTTTGAATAGCCAATTAGTATAAAATGTATCCATATAAATGGATTACACTATAAATGGATAACGTAACATTATTGTGATGCTATATTAAATACTTTTGCTGGGGACCCCCTGAAACCCCCTCAATGACCCCTGGGGGTCCCCGGACGCCACTTTGAGAACCACTGGCCTAACACTACACTACACATCCATGATTTGCACCGCTGTGGGAACTGGGAACGGTGTGTAAAATATTAGCTTAAACGGTGGCTTTGCTTTCCTTTTGAGCCTTTGGAAATGAGAAATCATTTGGATTTGGTGCAACGTGGGTAGTATGATAGTTTTAAACAAAGGTTACTGGGCCGTGGGCCCAAATTGATATCCCCGGACCCCACTTTGAGAACCAGGCCATGTGTTGCCAGATTTTGTGAGAGAACAAATAAGCAATCAGGTCTAGCCCAAAAGAAGTGACCATGTCAGTGCCTCATGAGCACTTTAAACCTATATTGGCTATTTAAAAATTACCGATCTACAAAGCGCGTTGTGAGCTTGTAGATCTGCTATTTTCAAAAAAGAATGTGAAATATTTATATATCTGGTGGTGCGGGAGTCCCTGGCACAAAACATTTTCAGATGAGGGGTTAGGGACGAATACATATTTGGGGTATTTTTAATTTTGGGGTCCTTGACCTGAAAATATTTGAGAACCACTGGTTTAAAAATGTTATAAAAGTGTACAAAATGTTTTGGAAACAAGCCTAAATAAGCAACTACACCTTAGAAAGAAGCCCAAATAAAACGCAACCCGCAACTACAATATTTACAAGCAACTTTACAGAAAAACAAGCCCAAGTCGCTTATAATAAGCAGACATGGCAACACTGACCAGGGGCATGGGGGGGATTCAGCGAGAGAGAAGGAGTTAACATGATGATGATAGATGTGTCCAGCCTGGCAGCTGATTGGTCACAAGTTGAGGCTTGGGATGGACAAGTCGCTCTGCAGTGCGTTACTGTAAAAGTCACTCACAGTGTGGACTGCTGCTGAGATCCAGACTTCTATTAACATCAAGGAACGGATTTAGCGGGCTCTATAAATGTGTGCGTGTTTTCTTTTACATGTTCAGATGGAGATAGTTTGACATTTCTCCTGAAGTCCGTTATTTCTCTGACCGAGAGAGTGCGCGTCTACTGTTATTATTCCAGCCTCCCCGCGGTCGAAGGAGTCTCGGCCACTGTCAGTTGATTTCATGGACACTCTGCGGATTTCACATAAACACAGTTCTGTCCAGAGGTTGATACGGTGATAGCTTCATTTATTAATTATTCAGGTATGTTATTACAATGTTTTTTGGGGGTAAAACCCCTTGCAATTTTAAATCTATTGCATTTGTTCTACACAGGCTAGGAGTACAATCGTTTACAGCAAGTAAAGCCTATTGGCATTTTGTTGAATAAACAAGATTACATGTTTTGTTTTTCAGTAATCTATTGGCTAATATACACTGAAATAGATGGTTTTCCTATGATATAAACTGAATAAATAGGCTACCACTTCCAATAATAGCCTTCATTTTCCATTTAATGGAGTTGTCTTATGCTATTGAGTATGACTTAGCTAATGTAAGGTAATGTAATGTAATGCTTGTATTTCATATAGGTTAGTATGAGCAATTTAATCATATGAGAGCACATAATACTTTTACATTAATGTACTATTGGGTGTTGATTGGATCATGTGTGTTTCAGATTTGGACAACATGAAGTTGCCTTTGATCAGGATGGGAGTCCTGAAGATTGTGCTGCTCATCTTTGAAGCTGTTTTACTCACCAACTGTGCAAGAGGTGAGATACATCTTTTTGAGATTTTCTTTCTTTCTTTCTTTATAATTGTTTGCTGTGGTTGCTGTGCATCGGTGATGCCCTGTCGTATCTATAGTCCTGTATTATAGTATTTGTTTGTGTTTGATTTCGTTTTTTTAGTTTGTTTGTTTTTAATTACCAACCCCTAGCATCCCTATTCTGGTGCTAACATTTGGCAAAAAATAGCTGATCTACAAGCTCACAACACATCCCAATGCAGCTTGTAGACCAGCTATTTTCAATTAAGAGATTTGGTGTAGAGGGAAAAGGGAGGGGGCCTCCAATTAACAAAGGGTTTGAGTGGTGCATTTGTGTTACTGAGCCCTACCCCACATACTGGCATATCGCTCTACAAGAGGGAGAACGAAGTCAGCGGTGATCGTAGAGGACATGAAAAGTGGAAACTAAAGCTAGCCTCTGCCATTCTCAAAGCCCATATTTGGAATAAAAATGCATTTTGCTTAACCTTGTGGCATTTTGGTCATGTGCATAGTATTGGGATACGTATCGCATCGTGACTCCTGTATCGAGAATCAGGATATGTATCATATCATGAGTTACAGTATCTGCCAATACCCAGCACTATAATACATATAGTATAAATGTAGTTGAAGGGCTGTGGTTTGTTGTGTACCTGAAGAAAGTCTCAGCTGGATCCAACTTCTTCACACTGAGAAGCAAGAGAAGGAAACTTGAAATAAATAAATAAATAGAGCCCAAAATCAACAATGGGGAAAGAGAGAGGGCAAGCCAATGCATACCCCCACAGTGTGTGATCTTTTAAGTGTGTGCGTGCGTGAGTGTGTATTCATTAGTGCTAAGTCAAACAAACACATCCATCTTCCCAGGGTGAAGGAACACCAGTCACCGTATTACAGTCCTACTCTCCTGGGATTGGCTAAGGGACAGTCTCTCACGAAAAGACTGTGTGTGTGTGTGTGTGTGTGTGTGTGTGTGTGTGTGTGTGTGTGTGTGTGTGTGTGTGGAAACAAAACATGCTCTGCAGCCTCACTCCTCGACTTTTTTGCTCGGCATGGCAGCAAATTCAAGAGGCGTCCAGTGGGTACAATACCTGCATGTGGTTATCAGGGCGTTTGGTAACGGGGCAGGTAGGGGGGCGGCGGCGGTTTAGAAAGGGGGAGATTAGATCTATGGGCTCGCAGACGCACACAATGGCTCATTCACAGCATGGTCACCGAGCCTTCACAGTACGGATAAACCAAAAGTAAACAAGACGTGAAGGCTAAATAAGATTAGACAGGCAATTATGTATGTTTACTGATTAACAGATGTCAGGGAGAGGAGAAAACCAACAGGGGAGTCCATCTGTGTCGAGAAAAAAGGAGCACGCCTCATCGGCTGGATGATTTATCGGTGGGGATCTTCACTGACTTGGTTGCAGCACAAAAAACAAAAAAAGGAGCAGTATGTTTTTCATATTTCCTCTCTGGAAGCGATCGGAGATAGAAACAGCTGAAACACAGACAGATACATAGTTGGCCGACAGCCCGTGTGAGATGGTTTTGAGTGATGTCTAGATTAGTCGGTCTATGAACGAGTCTGTATTATATATGGCCAATATTTTGACAGGAAGTGATGATACAGCGGGGTCTGTGTTTATGATCCAATTGTATCAGCTCTGCATTGATATTTTTTGAAATACAGTCAGTGGTTCTGATGAGAGACATGTGCTTTCCTGGGGAAGCAGAGGCTGAGACAGCAGTAAAACTGTCCCCATAAAATTTAACAGTGTATGATGACATCTTAGACAAATGCAAATGAAATTATACAAGATGATGTGGCCCTTCTGGCTTATGTGTGAAACAGTAGAGAACACATTTCAAGTGTTATTTTACAGCATTTACAGCATTTATCAAAGATGTTCAACAAATGTTCCTCTGTTGACAATAAGTTAGAGTGAGTTAACGTTTTCAAGCCTGCTGCTGATCAGATCTGAGTCCACCCAGATCCAAGTCTACCCCAACACACACACACACACACACACACACACACACACACACACACACACACACACACACACACATACACATGCACGCGCACGCGCGCACACACACACACACACACACACACACACACACACACACACACACACACACACACACACACACACACACACACACACACACACACACACACACACACACATACATACATACAAACAAGCACATGTTCACACACCTTTCACAGAACTTGAGTTTCAGGACGTAACTATTGTTACGTAGAATCCCCTCAGAACCCCCATGCCTCCTCCAAGCTCCCTTCCTCCCCCATCTGTTACCCCACAAGCTCCCAGCAGCTGGGGGGGGGGGGGGGTGCCTACTGATGTGTCCCAGCAGACCTTCTAATGTGGTGACAGACCAGGGGACCGCTGTGGTACACTAGCTGTGGAATGCAGCAGGCAGGATATATGGACTTGCTGTGGGCTTTGCAGAGCTGCACTCAGGGCAGACAAGAGAGACTTGAGGTGTCTCTACTATTGACCAGGGGCTATGTGTGTACGACATACAATTGACCACATTCACACACACATCATTGTTGTATTATAATTTTTTATCACAATACTTGTATTCTACCTGGTATTTTAAATGTTGGACATTGTTAGAACAGTCTGGCTGAATCTTCCATACCAACATTTCACTACACATGTATGAGCATGTGATGACTAAAATCTCTTGAATCTTGGATCTTTTGTGATTGAAACCAAATTGAGATGTTTTAAAATGTATTTTTTGTCTTCTTCAGAACAGGCAGATACATCTACCATTTACAGCACATGTGAATATTTTGGGGGGAAGGAAAGCTTAGACTGTGACTAACGTACGCAGGCGCTGTGTTGTCACTAACACGACTCAGTTCAATTTTACGGTTTTAACACTAGGCACATGTATACTCATCTACACCTTTGGAGCCATCTGGAGAAATTTAGAGCATACAAAACTGCTCTGCAAACCTTTTGGAAAATATACATTTTATAGCAGAGTTACATCATGGCTCCATAACAAGAAGGTACTATGAGATAAATTGTATGCCAAGGGCCTTTAAAATCACAAGGCCATTTGGCTCCCACACAGTTTTCCATTTCCTTTAAACGTAATGAGGCTAGTTTCTCAGTAACCAAATACCCCAAAGTCCTCTTATTTTTTAAATAGGGTCTGAACAGTAAGAAGGTAAAACACAGTAGTGTTTTGGCACATGAGTCCATCTGGAGAAGGTGGGGGAGAGTGGACAGATGGGGAGAGAAAGACAGAGGCATTTAGAAAGTACTACTGTGTACACATTAATATTGTGTCAATTTGTACACTCCAATCAACTCCCAGGAGTTTTTGTGTTGCATTTTTATCATGCTAACTAAAGCCCAGGGTTTAACCACTTTCACCCTGGCGTCCCTATTTATATATAAAATAAAATAAAACGTTATTTTTATTCCCATTAGCAAAACATTCCATGACACAGACTGCTTACCTTAAGTTTATTTTCACCATGTGACATCTTTGTTCGGCAATGTATAAAATAGGGCTAGTGGTTCAATATTTTAGCTTATATTAAGTTGAATTGTGAAAAAAAAACAGTTTCATGTTTGAATTTGGTTTTACTAATGACAACACAAATAGGACTTGCGGTGACGTCATTTTACTGTATAGATACAAACTCCACTCCATTCCAATTCTTTACTGTGTGACTGCTTGATACAGCACCTCAGAGTCCAATTTATGACCAGACAAACTACAAGTCCTTTCTGCCGTCCCCCCTTACACATGTACCAACCTCTCTTATCCGTGCCTCTCTTTGCATTTCCTCTCGTTTATTACCAGTGTAAAGTCGAGGGAAGTGAATTAAGTTAATGTGCTGTCGTTAAAGCAAGGCATAATCTGACCTTTACTCCCACCCAGCCTTTCCATGCTCTCCATAACCCCCCTATTTACTGAGTCTGGGTCCATTTGCAGAGAACAATGGACGGATTATTATGTGCTGTGGTCCCCCAGGTTGGACATGGCAGCAGTAATTAATTTTAAACACTCCTCATCCCCGTAGACGGGGCTTATTTGCCGTCTATTAGAGCACACTGTGGACGAGGGACTTGCTTTACTGACGGCCTGCCATTTAGAAGTGCGTGAGAAGAAGTTAAGAGAATGAGCTTGTGGCACGCATTTAGTGCACATCTGAATGATGTGTGTGTGTGTGTGTGTGTGTGTGTGTGTGTGTGTGTGTGTGTGTGTGTGTGTGTGTGTGTGTGTGTGTGTGTGTGTGTGTGTGTGTGTGTGTGTGTGTTTTATTAAGCATGGTGAAATTGCTCTGTGAAAAGTCATGATAATGAGATATCCAAGGAGCAGAAGGCAATTTGAAAACCTCAGAGGTATAACAGCAGCTATTCTCTCCCAACTAAATCTCCATTATAACCAGGTGGAAATAATATTCCCAGTTTCTGTGATCCTGATGGAGACCATACATTGTTGTGGTGGTGGTGTTGCGACCGCAGGCTGCCAGCAGTACAAACTGGTCCCCATCTCTCACTCCCCCTGCACCCTAGTGACCCCGCCAAATCTGTGAAAGTTAGAGGAAACGTTTTGAGAGAGGAATGTGTCAAACCTCACTCCTTGGAGGGGAAAGAAAGGAAAGGGTTGCAGAGAGGAGGGGAGCTGTGATAAGTAGCCATAATGAAGGTCAGCGGGTGTTTACTTTAGCGGGGTCATATAATCCCTGTGAGTAACCCTCCCTCATTGACTGACTTTTAATGGACACTTCAATTAGCATTCATATGGGATTTCAAGGGGGCGTTATCTGTCTCCTGGTATTTTCAGCTGTATGCTAATGCTCTCATGCGATAGCATTTTTGGAAAAACTGAGTGAATAATATGAAGGTCTCGCTGTATACAATGCTCATTAGTTTGTTTGGCCAGTTGGCTGTGGATGTGGTTTCAGACCACACACACTCTTCCTGTTGGCAGAATGGAGTCAGGTTCAGTTAAATAGAATTCCTTTTGCCCCCGTTAACCTTCACAAAACCCATGGAACTCCTTACAAAGTGCCACGGAGCTGTCAGCCTGTCACCATTCAAATGATAATTGACCTCTCTGTTCGGTTAGCACAATTGACCAAGCATAGTTCAGAACAACTGATTCTGAACTGACTGCGTTTTCAAACATTTGGTAAGGTTCCTGTCTAATTCGATTATAAAAATGTTCTTTAGATATTCCATGGTCTTCCAAGTTGTTGTTGATGTGATGTTTCAGAGCCGTTCCATGGTTTGTCTGAGGCTGCCAAGGCCAGGGGCTGCTGTGTTACACCCTTGGCCAGAGAGAAGGGTCTTTAGCCATTGGAAGAGAGCCTGTATATAGGTGGGGGTAAGGGGGCCGCCCTGCTGGAACCTTACAAGTGACCTTACAATAACATTTCAGTTCCACAGTGGGAAGTGTTTGTCTTGCGCAACCCTTCTTTCTCAGCCTCCTTCTTCTCTCTGCTCCCACTCTGCTCCGATCCGTAGTAGTAGTTTTTCTTCTCTCTCTTTTTTTTCTTTCAAGGAGTGAAGCCCCCCCACCACCACCACCATCACCATTCCCCCTGTCGCTTTGTGTTCTGCAGCTGTTCACTCAGTCCCTCTCTAACCCCCTCAACAGGAGAAGCCAGGCCTGTTTTCCTGTAAATTTTAACATGTGGATTTATGCCTGGACATGGGGGCTGCAGACGAGGCAGATATCATGGCTCCCACCCTCTCATCTCCTCTCTCGCTGCAACTCTGTTCCTCTTTTCTCTCCCACATTGCTTCTCCATCCACATTGGTTCTTCTTGCTGCATGTCTTGATCATCCATGTGCCCTCCTCTCTTACATCTGCATCGAGCTTGGCTGCAAAGAAAACGCTATAGAGAAAGCCATGGAAAATAAAGTCAAAGCAAGGCAGCGTTTATTTGAGGTGCACAGTTCCCACCGGGTGTCTCAGCACACCGTACATTCAAATAGAACAGATCAATACAATTATAATAAAATACAATAAAACAACATAGAAAACAACAACTCATACAAATAAGAAATCAGTAGAGGTGTGAGGATACACATAGATAAGGTACGGTACAGTAAACACATACATATACATATGCATAGCTACACACTGGACACACATCTATTGTATATGCATACTTACACACATACAAATGTATATGTACTGTATTACATACTATACATACACACATACGAATGTATACTGTATTTACATACCCATACATTATACACACAAACAAACATCTGTTTTCTCTCCGTGCACTTGATGTTAGACTTGTTGTTTGGACTTCACAGGTTAGGGCAAGTCTTTTCATTGTGGTGTTGATGAATAAAGGATTGATATAACTGTAGAAATATAATCTACAGCTCCATCTTGTATACTTGTTTTCTGTGCTTGCCGCAGCCTGTTTGAGTCCAGGCTGCTCCGGGTTTATCTTTACTTATCAGAATTCCAAATCACAGGGGTACCTGTTGCATATGATGTGAAGATGAGTGACTTCTCATAGTTTACAATTGTGTGCCTCCAGTCATTCCCAGACATTCAGTCATCAAGGTTAACCATTGTCTTTGGGAGTTTCATGAAGTTATGAATTACTGTATTACTATACTATACTCTATATACTATAAACTCTCTCTCTCTCTCTCTCTCTCTCTCTCTCTCTCTCTCTCTCTCTCTCTCTCTCTCTCTCCCATACACATATATATATATATATATATATATATATATACATATATATATATATATATATATATATATATATATATATATATATATATATATATATATATATATATATATATATATATATATATATATATATATATATATATATATATATATATATATATATATATATATATATATATATATATAGAGCAGCGAAGAAATATATATATATATATATATATATATATACATATATATATATATATATATATATATATATATTTCTTCGCTGCTCTATTTTTGTCTCCGCCAGGCCATTTTTCACATCTGCCTGTTAGCGCGCCTCCAGGAGGCTGACTTTTGTAAAACAAATGTTTTCCTCTTACTCCTTCAGATTCTGTCCAAAAAACACGCAAATCGGTACACAGTGTCTCTATAGTCATGTGATCAAGATGGATTTGTCCGATATTTCATATTCCATCCTACTTGCCTAACATTGGCTTTCAAAGTTTGCAGAATAGGTAAGTTTTGAAAAAAATCCTCAAATCATGAACGCAGTGTGCGATTTCCGTGAAACTTTGTACGCACATTCCCACTAGGCCGAGGAAGAAATGCCCCCCTTTTCACATTGGCCTGTTATAGCGCCACCAGCAGGTCTAATTTAGCAAACCACATTTTTGGAACAAAATCATGAATGCAGTGTCCGATTGCTGTGAAAGGCCTAAGAAAAAATGGCACCCTTTTCACATTGGCCTATTATAGTGCCACCAAGAGGCCATAATAACCTACCTGACCTGGCGGAGACTTGTGCTCCGAGGAGCACTTTTAAGTTTTTCTAGTTTTCCTTGTTTTTCCTCGTCATTTCTCTTCTCTCCTCCTCTTTCTTCTGAATGTTTCATTAAGAGTCACCAGCCGTTCGGACCCGCCCATCCACCCTCTCCCTTCCCACCTCCCTCCTGCCTCCTCTTCCATGTGTTTTGTTCTCCAGTTAAAAGGTTGATTGAAAGTTATGGTGGCAACAGCAATGGCTGGCTGAGCCTGAAGAAAGCTGAGGCAAAAGGATGCTTGGAATAACGAGGCCTGAATGAGGCCTTCGCTGCCACGAACACGCACCCCGGACCCTCCTTCCAAGTTCTCCCCCCTCCGTCGGACCTCGCTTTCAGTTTGCCTCCGATGGGCTTCAATGAGACCTCACATGGCTTTCTGCCTTTCTCACTTCCACTTTGTTTTTCATTAAGAATTCTTTTGACAGAGCTTGGAAATTGTCCTTGCATAGTCCCTATTGATTAAGAGTACAAAGAGACTGGCTTGGGTGATTACCAGTCACAGTATGTCAAAAAGGGCGGTTTCATGAGATTGTAGGCTGTCGGAATTAATTTAAACTCACTTTCAGTACCTCTCTGTCTCTCTCTCTCTCTTACTCTCGCTCTCTGTCTCTCTCTGTTTCTCTGTTTCTCTGTCTGTCCGTCCGTCCGTCCGTCTCTCTCAGAGCAAAGGCAAAGAATTGTAAAGGCAAGGGACCTATTACTGTAGGTTTATAATGAATGGAAAAATATGTCCCCGCTTTGACTTTAGGAGTGGAATAGGACAGGAGAGAGGAGAGGAAAAATCATTTCAGAAGCTCAGAGTATAATCTGTCATTTTTTATAGCCAGGCTACTGCTACACCAGACTGGAATCCCGCACCATGCAGTGAAACTGATTTGATTTCCTCATGCGAAGGGACGTGAGTTTGGACTTTGGATCCGACTCTGACCATGATGCACCTAGTCTGCTGCTCATGGTGATTCAGTTATTATAAGGTTTCTTTCTGGATCGTGATTCATTATTAGCTAGCCTTCTTTTTTTTTTAAACTTTGTTTATTGGGTTTTTCACAGCAGGATTCAGCATTAAATGCAAATGATCAGGTGCATAAAAAAGCTCCTTAGTGCAACCAATAAAATACAAAAGCTCAATAATCATATTGAATTATCACCCCAAGATTAGCTAGCCTTCTTTAATGTGTTGGTTTCCACAACACTGCTGTGTGTGACTCAAGTTCTGTTGCAAATAATTATAGCAGTGCCTCTGTTCTTGTCATTTAAGCTCTAAACGTAAGTTGCGCCAGTTAAAGAACGTCGTAACCTAGCGAGCAAGGTCGATTATTGAGGAAGATAAGGTCATAAGCTGGAGGGGGAGAGAGAAAGAGAGAGATGGAGACAGACAGGCTGGCAGACAGAGACGGATTGAGGGCAGTGACCTTTGTGGGACTCGCTGGGCGTAAGGTGAACCGGTAAAGCGCTGAACAAATTGTCACTGTGAAAGGGCGGGTACCACCACATAATGACAAGCACAACGGCCCTGCGCTGACAGATTGATTTCAGACAATATTCTGGGATTGTCGAGGGGCCCCACTGCTGTCAGTGAGAGCTTTAGCCCCCCCACCACCACCACCACCTCTGTCTGTCTCCGTGCACATCTCCCCCTTTCCCTGGTCTCTCTCTCTTGTTGTCTCTTCACCCTGGCACCCCACCCCCCACCTCTCCCCAGTCTGTCCCCTCCCTGCCTCCCTGAATCGCTCCTTTCTGCACCAAACACTCCTGCTACATCACATTCTGTCACTGAGTCACCCTTGAAAGGGCCCCGTTGACAAAGGTGCTGCTGTAAAGCGCTTCCCAGTGTGATGGAGATTGGACTGTCCTCAGACTAGAGACAGTGGTGTTGGGTTACTGGAGGCTGAGAGATGGAGGGGCCACTCGGTACCAGGACAGGTCGTCATCGTTTTGCAGATGTGACTTTAGTGGGACTGCCTGTGACCACAGCACACTTACACACATAGACAGATATGCACGCACGCACACACGCACATACACATACACACTGGTCTGCGGGTGACAGCATGTCTGGCTCAAACCGGCCTTGTTTACAGTCTTTATGCTTGCCTGCCTGACCACAGCCGACCGGCAGTGACTCGACCAATAAAACAGCTGTATCCGATTGCACACCTCCAGAGTGGAGGCTCGACTGTGTCAACACACGCTGGCACAATCAGTTGGATGCAGGTCGTGCGGTAAAGCCTGATTTATAATTAGTTGCATGCGGGTGTCACGCACTGAACATAGCCAATTTACAAGCTCACAAAGCATCGCGACTAAGCACAAATCAGGCTTTAGCTTTGCAGAGGAGTCAGGAGAGGGGTGAGGGGAATTGTACACAGTCAACACCCCTGCTCTGTTGACAGATCGGTCCACAAAACCACAAAGACTGTGTACCTAAGGGACGGACAGGCAAACAGAATAACAGACAGTCTAGGGGTTTTGTTGTCAAACCAATTTAGTCCAGAAGAACTGTTTGGTTAAATACTAATCTCAAGTAAGTTAATCTGTAACCCACTCTGGTAATACAAGGCAGGTGGAGGAAAGATTATGTGCAGATTAATGAGCCTTTATATTGCTTTCTCCTAAACTTTGTGTGTGTGTGTGTGTGTGTGTGTGTGTGTGTGTGTGTGTGTGTGTGTGTGTGTGTGTGTGTGTGTGTGTGTGTGTGTGTGTGTGTGTGTGTGTGTGTGTGTGTGTGTGTGTGTGTGTGTGTGTGCGTGCGTGCGTGTGAGCACGCACAGGCATGCCAGCCAGAGCAGCCGTGCATGTGCGAGCGTCTCCACAATGTGGTCTTTAGTCGCCAATGCGTTGCGTCCATCTCCAAACATATTATAAGGACTGCGATAAACAGGTGCTCGTCTGTGCCCTGTTGTGTACGCATACACACACCTTCAGACAGAGAGAGAGAGGCTGCTTTACTGTGTCATGTGGCCGAGGCTGATCCCAGGCCAGGGAGTGGGGTGTGAGATTGCTGGGATTCCTGGTTACTACCGCATGGGTTTACCTAATCCCCTTCACTCCCCCCGCTGCCCTCCACTCTTTATGAGCTGTGTGTTAAAGGAGGTCTCTCTGCCATCTTAGCTTCTGCTCCCTGCCACTCTCTAAATCAACCCTCCTCCCTTTAACCCGTGGTCCCCGACTCTTTTCTTCCACAGCCGCTCGCGCGCCCCTTCCTGGTACCTCCTGTCCTCTCTAGTAGCTTTCCTTCTCTGCTCCCTCTCTCTCTGCCCCTTCCTATCTTTCCCTATCTAGATTTTCTCTTCCCCTTCCTCCCCCCTCCCTCTCCCTCTTCTTGCCTGTATCCCTGATAAGTGGCCCTAAGCACACACTCTGCCCCTGTGTGTGCACCATGCCTTAGCCTAATGGAGTGAGATAAAGCAGCTAGAGAGCCACTCACTGTGAGCTCTTTATGATAGGACGAGGCCAGTGGTTTGCAACGCTGCAGGCGGTGCCGATTGTGTAGAACACATGGAGGATATAGTCAACAAAACCGGATAGTTTTTGATTGTTTTTATTAGAAATCGATCGTGCTACACTACAGCATATAAACTGCAGGTCCAGTGTATCCTGTTATAAATTATCCTCTCGATCCGTGAGTCGAAGGCTTGCAAGTGTTCCGTGCTTTCAAGCAATCTGAGCAATCCTTCACACATGATGACAGGAGGTACGGCGAATATAGCCGGCAGTCCTGTGATGCACTATAGACATAGATGTACTGTAAGTAGTAGACACATGCACACACATGCTTGCACACTCACACATACACCTTTCCCCCATTGGAAGCAGCTGGGGTCGGTAGAAGGCATTCACGTCTAATGAAATATAGCAGCTCAGAGTTCAAAGGCTCCACAGTAGGGCCTGTTAGAAGCAGGCCGCGTGATGGAGATGTTTCCAGAAGCTTTATGACGCTGGAGTAATTTCTCTCTTTTTTTTCATCTTTTCTTTTTTCCTCCGTTCGTTTGATGGAGTCGGCAGGGAACTTGTTGTTCTGGAGCCATTAGGGAAGGAAGCAAGGGCAGATTCACTGATGTTTGTTTTAATAAGGGAAGAGAGGCTGCTTCCTTTTTTGGCTTTGAAGTAAAAAAAACGGCCCTATATATCCCAATGAATCTGCATTAATGAGCCAAATTGGCCAGAGCATCTTATTCTCTTTTAGCCCATTTTGTTTAATTATACCCCACCCCCCACCCCCCTTTGCTCTTTCTCTAGTCTCCTGGACTCTCATGTCACCCAATAGCTTCTACTCCTCTACCATTCCCACCACTGAAGCAGTCGCTATTCAGCCCACATCAGATGGTGCCGAAGAAAGAGCCATTGTCCTGGCTGGTCTTACCCTGGTCTTATCTATTGATTGGAAAGCTGAGAGGGGAAAATAAAAGGTATTGATTACCACACTGGGTGAAGTCGCTGGGCAGGACGTCTGGAGGGGTAAGAAAAGGAGGCATTCTTTCCCCTCCGCTTCCCCGCTGCTGTCAGAACACTCTCTCTCTCTTAACACACACACACACACACACACACACACACACACACACACACACACACACACACACACACACACACACACACACACACACACACACACACACACACACACACACACACACACACACACACACACACACACACACACACACACACACACACAAACACCCCATCCTCCCCTTTTCACCCCCTCCCCTCACCTGGCCTCTACTCTTGAATTGCTGGGGTGGCTCTCTCTCCTGGCGATTTTTATCTCCGCTTGTGAAATGTATAGCCTGGCGCAACAGTGGTCTCTGAACAGAAGCACTGGCCTTTCACACACTCCCCATGCCATGGTGACTGCCTCACCTTTCCCCTGCACCCAACCTCCTCGAGTCCCAAGTGAAGTCACTGGTGCCGGGTTTCGTTACGGGCTTTCATGTGTCTTTTTTGTTGTCTTACTTTTTTAATGTAATTTATTTGCGCTCTTGTTTTGCCTCACTTGAACTGTGGCTGTGCGGCACACAATCCCATTGTGCTCTAAAAGTGCCCCTGAGGTTTTAAGAGATGCACTGTAGGATGATATTTCCCTAGAAGCACCGGTTCCATTAAACTTGCTTTCTTCCCTGTGCCGCTGCCATGTTAATGAGGAGGGACAGGCTCTTCTGCCCGTCTGCTGTTGCATGGTCTGCTGGACTAAAGTCTAATTCATGTACCCTGTAGTACAATGGTGCTGCTTTCCCAAAATAACACATACACAAAGTTAATGTGTCATGATGCAACACGTTGTTGACTTTTGGGCAAGCGATACCCTCGCACGATGGAGTATTTACATTAAGCTTAACACCAGCACTGCTGAGAAACAGGAAGCAGTCTCTAATTTGTCTTACACCCCATCCCTGCCTTTTAAGTCTTTATGTAAATACTGCATATTGAAGACAAATTCTCCCGGATCCATGTTTATAAAAGTATTGAATCGTTACAGTCTGATAGCGTGTAAAGGGGCTGTTGATACACAAGACATGTTGTGTTTGGCTGGAGATTTAAAGAGAAAATCCCTTTCATTTCAAGGATGTTTGGTGTAGTTTAAATAACCACGTTCTGGCTGTGTTGGACTGACTGTGTTGCGTGCATCATCAAGTTGTTCTCATTGCGGTTTGTTCAGACCCAGGTTTTCTCTATTGGAACGTCTGTCAGCGGACGAGCCAACCCTTTATTGATGTGTTTGCAATGACTATAAAGACCAAAGCACTGGAATGGAGAAAAATGCATGTACACATTGTTACAACCCCACAGGTGTTTTGTAAAAGAGAAAATGAATGTGGAGAGCCATGCCAGCACATCTGAATGCTGCTTTAGCTTGGCGGCCTCTATACATTATTGTGTGTGTGTGTGTGTGTGTGTGTGTGTGTGTGTGTGTGTGTGTGTGTGTGTGTGTGTGTGTGTGTGTGTGTGCATACATACATACATACATACATACATACATACATACATACATACATACATACATACATACATACATACATACAGTACATACATACATACATACATACATACATACACATATATATATATATATATATATATATATATATATATATATATATATATATATATATATATATATATATATATATATATATATATATATATATATATATAAAATATTTACTCATACATTAACTCATATAAAACCTTGATTGAGTGCTCGAGTCCTTTCTTTGTGTTCAGTCGATCGGCCCATAGAACTGTTTTTAGATTCTTTTGTTCATTATGACATTTTCTAATTGCTCTTCATAGATGCCTGCATGTCAGCTCGAAATGTCATTAACCCTCATGGAATGGTTTCACAAAACGGCTATATTTAGTCTGGATCACAAGAATGCCTCCTTGTTGAATGTGCCCCTTTCTCTTAAAATACTCCATCACCAAATTGAGCAAAGAAAAACAGAGCTAATTCTGTGAGTCGTCAGACCTCCTCCTCCTCTTCCTGCGCTATGAAAGATTCCATTCACACATGGAGGTTGGCTAAAATAAGGCCCCGCGCACCAATGCTGCAATACGGGAAAGCCCATGTGGTCGTGTGCATGTATCATTTTCCATTTACAGGGCAATGTAACAATGCTAACCATTTGGGTAAACATTCTGAAATGCTCACCAGTTAATCGTAAATCTGCCAGCTTCTCATTCATCACGCCTCTGCATCAAAAGGTAATCCTTCCTTAAGCTAACGGGAGAGAACGCCTCAGAATTCCAATGAAGTCAATATGAGAAGTATTGCTTAAACATCAGCAAAAAAGTTGGGAAAGGAGAGAGTACAGTCAACTTCTGCTTTATAATTTATTTTTTACTGCGACGGAGAGAAGGAAAGCTGGGTGGGAGACAGTGAAGTGGAGATACAGAAAAGAAGGTTGCTCAGGTGGGATTCGATCCGAGGCCAGCAGAGGTGCACGTGGATGCAGAGATGAGCATCTGAACCGTTGCAAAGAATTCTCTTGTATCTGGCACCATTCCATTTTGAATTCAGAAGTCTTTATCTGCGAGTCCTGCTATCGAGCCGATAAGGCAAACATTTCCTCTTTCTCTGTGTTTGATTTGCCACAAAGTGACTCTTCCCTGGTTTCAGAGCTTTCAACTCCAAGGTTAAGAGAACCTGTCCTTGAGAAGGACGTGGGTGTTGGGGTGAAGGTGGAGGAGGATTCCTATTGAATAAAGGCTGATGGTCATGCACGCTGCACAAACACTTATTAAGTTATTCAGACGATGGCCTTGATTTCAGCACCTCTTCATGCCTTGTTTTTCAAAAGAACTTCAAAAGGATTTTTTTTAAAGAGCGGAGAGACGAAGGGAGGAAATAATTTGTTGCACATTCCATGCACTTGGTGCAGCCGCCAAAGCCCCTACTTTATTAAGCTCAAAGTTCAGGAGCCAGAAGATTCTTAAATGCTCTCAGCAGAATACTGCACTTTTGCACCTTATTTTATATAAAAAATTATAGCGAACAGCATTCTGCCATTTTCTGTTTCTCGTCAATTCCCCCCCCATCATTTCATCATATTATACTCCAGAAAGTACTGTGGCTTTTAAAAAGCTTTGTTTGGCAGATGTACCCTTTAAGTACTCTTTAGTTTGGTACATTTTGACACTTTCATGCAACCAGACGTTTGGCATGAAACAGGCCTTGTCTTTTAGCTGAACATGGCCCTGTAGTACATCTGTAATCAAAATAGGAGCACAGGGTTCAGGAGCTTGTGTTCTATGTTGTGAACATGCCACAGAGGGGATTCCTTCACCTTCTGACTTTTGAGATTGGAAACGTGTTGATGTTTTCTCAGGGTGGTTTGGTCTCTGCAGCATCAACACAGTCCATATGAACCCAGGACCAAGCAGGATCTGTGACCGGTTTGTGGTCCTAACCAGAGTCTGCAGTGCGGTGATGAACACTGAGCTCCTCTGTTCTGCTCTCCTGGTAGCGGAGGAGTGAGATATGGGCCAGCTGACAACAGCCAAAAACACTGCGGTCACGTTTTCCCCGCAGACATAAACAGTGACACTTCCAATTTCCTGTGCATGCTGTGCACCAGGAAAGGCCATCCACAGAGAGGAAGGAAAACTCTTGAGCGCTGTGTGTGTGTGTGTGTGTGTGTGTGTGTGTGTGTGTGTGTGTGCGTGTGCGTGCGTGCATGCGTGCGTGCGTGCGTGCGTGCGTGCGCGCACGTGTGTGAGAGAGAAAGGCGGAAGTGGGAGGCTTTCATTCATATATACATCACATCACATCACAAGGGTGACCATCTCCCATGGAGTGTTAGGGGTGTATTGGAAGTGCACATGTCACTTTACTGTACTGTACATATAATATCAAGTCAAATGGAATGTATATTAGGCTATGTTCAGACTGGCAAGCCAAATAAAAACATTTGCCAATCCAGCTTGGAATCAGATTTCATCATGTCTGAACAGCAAAAGAACGCATGGAAACTTGTTTTTTTGCTAATCAGAATGGTTTGAAATGTGATTCAAATTTGATTTCTAAAGATATTTCAGTCTGGACACTCGGATACTGAAACCTGATTTATACTTTGCACGATGGTGTCACTACAAGCTCACAACATGTCACGTCGTATACCATTACTCACGCCTATTGTTATGTTGTTAACACAGCAACCAATGCAGATAGGTCGACAATGTCTGAATACACAAATCTGATCTGATCACTTGCAAATAACGTAGTGGACAGTCGGTTATAAATATCAGATTTGTCTAACATAGCCTTAGTCTAGCTCTGGTCACTTCAAGCATAATTCACCAAGCAAAGGTTCCCAGACAGTCCAGATTCTGTACCTGCATTTGAGGCACATCTGTTTGCAATGTGATGGAAAAATGCCACTATTGGAGTAACCCCTCCACCCCCATCAGTGTAATGAAGCTCTTGTTTACCATAATGTGTGAAAATTACACCAATGGTGTGTGTGTGTGTGTGTGTGTGTGTGTGTGTGTGTGTGTGTGTGTGTGTGTGTGTGTGTGTGTGTGTGTGTGTGTGCGTGCGTGCGTGCGTGCGTGCGTGCGTGCGTGCGTGTGGGGGGTGTGTGTGTGTGCGTGCGTGCGTGCGTGCGTGTGTGTGTGTGTGTGTGTGTGTGCGTGTGTGCGTGTGCATATATGTGTGTGCAAGCG
This sequence comes from Gymnoscopelus microlampas, assembly GCF_963454915.1. NCBI lineage: Eukaryota > Metazoa > Chordata > Actinopteri > Myctophiformes > Myctophidae > Gymnoscopelus > Gymnoscopelus microlampas. The sequence goes on from NC_139957.1 coordinate 30,046,024, forward strand.
AGCGTGCTGAGAGAGGCCATGTTTATTTACCCTCCCCATTGTTGTTACTGCTACCAGACTGACCATTTGCAGTGAGAGAGACAGACAGAGTATGCTGTGTGTACTTTTCAGAGCTGTTGTAGCTATAGTGTTGGGTTGCATTCCACTCTCTCCTCTCCTCTCCTCTCCTCTCCTCTACTACTCTTCAATGTCTGCTCTGCTCAGTTGTCCAGAGTTTTGTTTAGTTTTCAGTGAGTGGAGTCTTTTGGTCCATGGTTAATGCTCACAGCCCAGTGCAAGTAGTGGTGCAACAAGCACTGCTAACACCATCACAGGGCGTTTCAACCCGCTCCACTTCACCAGATCTGAGGGAGCAGACCTGAGCCAATTAAGAACAGGGAGAGAGGGCTGCTGTCCACCTCACTGTGGCCCGCCCCTCACTGCTTTGATCTCCCGCACGCTACGCACAACCAGAGCCAGAATATTTTACCCTCGCTGCGCAATGGATGACAAAGCTTGTCCAATTATTACAATCTGGTTTCGACATCGCTGAGTAATCAGACAAAAGGGTGACAAATTACCTCCACCTCCTTCCCAAAAGTGAGCTCTTTTGTTTTAAGTGAAATGAAATTCAGACGACATATTGTGCCTTCTCAATTTCATCTGGGGATTACAGGATATGCAGTTATTGAAACAGCAAAAGATTCAGAGATACCTACAGTAGAATCACCTGTACAATTGTACATTTTGCCTTTAAATCTGTGTTCAATATGACTGTATTCAGTGTTCCAGGGATGCAGGTGGAGGTTGAACTCTCATCACTGTTGTGTCTCTCCAGGTCCTCCGCGGGTGGCTGAGAAGGTGTCTCACAGGCAAACAGCCCGGCTGGGGAGTGCCATCAAGCTGCCGTGCCCAGTGGAGGGAGACCCTCCTCCCCTGAAAATGTGGACCAAGGACGGCCGCAACATCCACAGTGGCTGGATACGCTTCCGGATCCTCCGTCTGGGCCTGAAGATCAAGGAAGTGGAAGCAGAGGATGCAGGGACATACATCTGCAAAGCCACTAATGGCTTTGGCAGCGTGAACATCAACTATACCCTCATTGTCATCGGTATGTGCATGTGCGTCGGTATGTGGGTTATGTCAGGTGGTATCGTGAAATCGCCTTCATCTGTTAACTCTGCAGTTCCCTTCGATGAGATCACTGGGAGTGATAAAATGTTAATATGTCATTAAAATTATATGTAGAATTTGGCATCTATAAACTGTGAAGTCACCTGTTTAGTAACAAAGATCAGAGACCATAGCCGTGAGTAAGGCCTCACCGCCTTCCGCTGCGGAAAAAGGTTTTAAAGCCAGATTTGTAACACTTCCTTGCGGTCCAAATCTTATCAAGTTGCAGATGTTAAGAGACAATATCCCTCTTGGAGGTCAAGGCCTAAAACAAGTGGATTTATGGAAGGTTAGGGGTTGATCCCCACATCTATTGTATCTGATATAGACCCCCGGCTCTCCCAGCCCAAAGTCAACAGCGGCATGGGATATTGTTTCAATACCACTTCATCCTCTGTGACTCAACTGGATCTGAAGTTCTTCCCTTTCCTAAGGCTACACTCTGTAAAAGCAGGAGGTCTGCAGTGCAGCAATAAGAAACACATTTAATAGTGGCCATTTGCCTGCATAGTCTTACATAGAATCTTGACATGGACTTTGAGGATTACACAGGACTTTCAACTAGTCTTTTGTTTCTTGAGTTTAGAACCCTACGTGGGCTCTGTCCATGTTCCTATGTGTGTGTGTGTGTGTGTGTGTGTGTGTGTGTGTGTGTGTGTGTGTGTGTGTTTGTGTGCGTGCGTGCGTGCGTGCGTGCGTGCGTGCGTGCGTGCGTGCGTGCGTGTGTGTGTGTGTATACAGTACATTTCCTCTGTTCTAAAGCAAAGCGTGATGAATGAGCGGAGTGGAGCGTGAAGGCTGTGTTTAGTCTAATTAGTGTAAGATGCCTAATTAGGGCCAGTCTCTCCCAGGAGGAGGGTGGAGGCCAGGGGCCTGATGGAGGACCTGCACTTTGGTCTTGTGATGGCTCCACCTCAGCCTCGGCCGTGGTTTAGTAGAGGAACTCTAAATCAGACAGATCTGAGAAACCCAGCGCCACGTAAAGAGCTGTTGTCGTTGCATTGCAGTAGCTCTGTATGGTCGTGAGTTGGGAATAGAGTTGACTGCAGTTATTTTGGGTCCGGTTTACTGGTTTAAGTTTCCAAAGAGTTCAAAGGCGGGCTATCTGCTCATTGGAAAGGCAGGAGATAGAGAGTTCCAACAAGCTATAATGTCAAGGTTCACATTACAGCTGTGCAATATATTACGAACGTCATTCGTGGCTGTCTACACTTCAAGTACATCTAAATTTATTCTTTAGATATTACAGACACCCATCAACAACCCATCATAGAAAAATATCACATAGTTCAGAATGAGCCATTGATTTTCCACCCCATTTATGTAATTGTTTTGATGAACAGTCAATCAAATGTTTCAGATCATTAAAGCAATGTTGTAGAACCATTAGTAGGACCTTGCTTTAAAAAAGCATGTACTTTTTATGCCTATTTTGCCTACTGGTACCATTGTCGTTGCTCGGTTTGCACCAATATTGTTGACCTATCAATTTTTGTTGTGCAAGAGAACTGTGTGTTTATTTACAGTATGTGCTAAAAGTGTGATTTTGAGACCTGTTTCACCATATAACGAGAGTTAATGGAATCACTACTTCAAGTTCCTCGAAAACAGAAATCCCTCTTGGGAAGCATCTCAGTTTTGGCTGTAATATTCTTAGTGGTCACACAGTGAGCTGAGAACCAGTGTGTGGGTGAGGTGAGACTTGGAGAGCGAGTTCATTGCAGAAGTTTTCCTGACCTTTGTTTACATCTTACTTGAGAGTATGCGGTAACACTTGCTATGCATCCCATGTCTATAATGAGTTAGAAACATACTGATAATGCATTATAATCGGCTTATAATGCTGTATAATTATAGCTATAAGCATTCATAAATAAACACAATTCTTTATAACAATAATAGTAATTTTATAATGACTTATAGGGTCAAGTATTATTATACTTTCTTTACTTTATGGCAAGGATCATAGTGTATTATAATTTTCATAGTTGTAATACATTATAATAATTTTCTAATGCATAGTGTGATTATAAGTCAATGGGTGCTTTAAGTAAAGTATTGACATTCCTGAAGAACATTTTGTGTGTTTTTCTTGCATATATTTAAAGCATCTACTTATATAGTTACTTAAATCACACTATAATGGATAATAACAGTGATTATAATGTATTATGACATTATACTACTATGAGAATTATAATACACTATTAATCTGGCCAAAAGAAAAAGTCTGAGTGACCAGTAATTATAAAGTACTATAATACTTGACCTTATATCTAAAAAAAAAAGAAAAGAAAATCATTATAATGTGTTATGATTGCATTATGAGTACTTGTAAGTGAGTGCTTATAACTATAATTATAGACATGGGATTCATAGCAACTTTTACCGTATGCTTCAATCAAATAATATGACATATTGTCTTTTACAATGATAGCAAATGTCATTTTTACTGATCTGAGGTTAGGAATAAAAAACAACAACTCAAACTTGGGAGGCATGAAGTAGAATTTCTTTCATCATGACATGCCCCTCGTGCATGTGCACAGACGTGCATACACAAGCAACATGCAATCACGCTACTGCTGTATATAAATCACGTTGCCAATTCATCGCAGTTGATAGAAAACATCTTTCTCCCAGCAGTGTTGCGGTGTGTTTGCCACATTATGATTGATCTGGTTTGGCTTCATCGCACTGTGACTTAAGTGAGAATGAAGACTTGAATGAAAAGTATTTCAGACCACTGTGATGAAGCCATGAGGGGTCGCAAGGTCATCCGCTCAACCTGACTACATTCAGGACTTCACACTCTGTGACTACGTGAGGAAGAAAAAACCTTGGAAGTTCAATCGCGTTTTTTTTTTATAATCCTTATGAGCATATTTCCATGAGATTTTTATCAGTGGTGTGTTTTTGCCCTTTATGGAGTTCGCTGGAGACCATTTGGCCTGGCTCTTAACCCTGATCTGGTTTGTTCCATTTCCTACTTGTCCTCTGGTGGTGGTGAAATGCGTGACAGGCCAACACTAGTCTCTCAACAGCCATTCCACATCTCTGTTTTGTTAGACCACAGAGACCCCCCCCCCCTCAGCCGGCCCCACCACCCCCTAACCTCCCCTGTTTCTGCTCTCTCGTCTATCATCCCAGCCAAGGACTGGCAGCCATCACCACTCCGTTTGTTTTTATAGATAATTGTTCCATCACGGAGAGGACTGCATTCAGAGTGGCTTTTTCACCAGGAAGATTAGGGGAGCCTCGTTTTCAAAACACTTACAGGACTGAAGTCATCGGGCCGAGAGAACCGACAGCTTAGAACAGCCCTGTGGTGCACAATTATCGTGAGCAACACTTTCCATTAAACTCGATTCAGCTAATTGTCAGGCATTTTAATTTCGTTGCATTATAGGTAACTCAGTGACCATCTGGGAGGCGTCGGCTGCTCAGAGAGAGCAGGGGCAAAGGGATTATTTATTTGAAGGACTGTAAATGAGGGGTAGCTTCCAGCATAGCTCTATGTACAGTATCCATCATGTGGGTTTATTATTTTTACTGGATCACAGAATGTAAAAGAAAGAGAAACAACTGCAGTCAGTTATACTGTCGTTCAGGGGAACAGTGGCGACGAAATCCTGGCAGCCTTTCAAGCTCAAGGCCCAAAGTGAGCAACATACTTTTTAAACATTATGGTCTGCAATCGCCAGGGAAGGGGAGGGGGGGGGGGGGTTACGAAAGAGAAGCCAAGCAGAAGAAAGACCATAAGATAAAGAGACAGTAAGGAAGCAGAGTGAGATTTGAGAGAAGGTGAGAGAGTGAGGGCCTTTGTAGGCTGATGTAAGGGTGGGGGTGTGGGTGGTTCCATAGAGGCTGGAGAGATATCCCTCTCTCCATCTGCCAGTGGACAGCCAGTCCTCCCCGGAGCTATCCCAAGAATCTGTTCAGCCAGTGCAACATGGCGCCTCCTCAATCCACCCAGCTGGTTGTTTGGGCCATGTTTGGGGTGGTCTCCTGACAACTGGCCCCCATCACCTCCCATCCACCCCCCCCACCTCCACCCACTGACTGACGTGTACGTCACCTATCACTCCTCAGCTGCTTTGACCAGAACAAGCATTGTAGCAGCATTAAAATAGTTAACGGCATGTGATTTTAATGTTTATTTGAGTACAGTTCATATACAGGCTCATAAGAGAACAAATTAATGTCTGTACACATTGGCACTTCACACACAGTACATACTTCGTTAATTTGGCTGTCTCCGGAGAAGATGTTATAGGCCAGCCGTTGGATAAACTGCCCTCCATGTGACTGATCACATGTGGTAGCTGTTTGGAGATTTCCAGTGTGATGCAAGGCCACAACACAACTTTCTCTGGACATTACGATGTCCCCAACAACATCTGGAGCTCATTGTGACCCCCAAATCAAGGGGCCTTTTCCTGTGATTCAGCTGGCGCACAAGGCCAGGGGAGAGAGAGCATAGTGACCTACTTCCTGTTGCTGGGTTTGTGAATGAAAAGGGAGGAGATGGCATCAGATGCTAAAACACTGAAGTATGAACATGAATGGGCTGTCACAGTTGTATGGTGTCAATCACAGTTGTATGGTGGCATGTGATTACTTTGTCATTTAAACAGCCTGACATAGCTCATTGCTTACTTAGTGCAAGCGTTCATTTCATTAATTACCTATTTGCATTTCTGTTCCACACAATGTACGCCAGTTTATGAAGAATGGAGAGCGTCTTAAGTAGAGGGGGACACGGAGGGGGTGGGGCAGACACAGAGGTCTCTAGGTCTCTCTGTATTTATTGACGATTGTATTTTTCTCTGTTCCAAAAATAACAGTTATATGACTGCCATGACATGTCCTGCCTCCCTCCAGTCTGCAAGTCTGGTCAGCCAACATTGTTTAAAGACAATAGTGGCTAGGGATAGTTGTAACACACACAGACTCATAAAAGGCACCATTGTTCCTCAGAATCTCCAAAAAGTGGAAAGGAAATAGATTCAGGAACCCCCCCAAAAAAAGAAAACTCAGAAAGAAAAGCCCGGCAGTGTGGGACTATGTTCTGTTTGGATTGGGAGGTTCAGGAACCGGCAGGAATGCGCAGAGCCCAAGTGAGCAACAGAGAAATATTTCTTCCAATAGAGGCTGTTTTTTAAAGGAATGGGTTATTATAGTTGGCCAGTTAAAGCCCTTCAAATAGCCATGACATCATGAGTGGGCCTGGTGCTACAGGGGACAGACAATGGAGGGTTTGTGCCCAGAGAACCCTAGAGAGCTAAGAGAGGTTTGGGGGACTTGGGAGGGCGGCAGGACTAAGGGGGGGTTAGAAGTCACATCTGGCCCCTCTACCTGCCCCCATCAAACATTAAGGGGGAATCAAGTGTGCCAAACTGCATTTAGAGGAATTCAACTTGAGGCTACACTGCACTTGAAATCAAAACTAGCAACATTAGCTGCACAGCATGTTGGGCTTTGTTCCTTGTGCTGTGCGTTATAGATCCACGTTTGCTAAATATGAGCTTTATCTGGCCCCCAGCAAGGCAGATAAATCACTAACTTATGGTTGTTATATTTAAAAGGTCAGACATATTGTGAATGACATGAGTACCATATCTAATGTTAAGTGACAACCCGGTAGTATCATATCAAAGCTTCCCATCTCTTCTTTAACTGATAATCCATAATCATCCATTTAAAGTCTGGCATTGCAGAGAGTGGCACGGGATGGCAGTGTATTTGATATGCTTCATAAATTCATCAATGCCTAACTCACAAAGTGGATATGCATTACAAACCGTCTATTAGGTTTCACTCATTATATTTTCTGTAAGCCCTGTCTTAGCTCCACTGCATGATGTCAGCCGGCCAGCCAGTGACATAAACTGCACAGCTGTCTTCTGGAACCGGGCTTATGAAAACTGATCATGTTACTCCCAATTGCTGCAGTGTGTGACCTTAGCGTGCACCCCGCTTAGAGGATCCTATCTATAAATGCTAAATTTACTCAGTCAGAGCCAAGACTGCTTTACAGTGCCTGTTGGGCTTTGTGTGTTTGCTGTAACTATTTTGTCTATGACGTTGTAAAGATGTGTCAACCGAAAGGTCTAAGGCTCAAGGTGTACTTTGTAGCCCGACAAAAATGGCACACTATTAAATACTTAATTTCTGTCAAGCAACACAGTACTGCAATGAAGTACAACTAAAGCCTTACTGCCGTTTGGATTGAGACAAGGACTAAAACATTACGTAGACTATGGCTCTTTCTGCACTGTCTCAGAAGGTGTTTACCGTCTTCTTTGCAGGCTGTGAAAGTAAGTGAGAAAAGTTGTCCGCTGAGAGCTCGACTAGACAGTTTAACTGCATTGGATATTCGCCCAAATGGCCACATAAGTCTTTATTCCACAAGTGAAATCATAGACTGTTTATCTTATAATCTTTGTCATCACCCTTCGTGAAAACCTCTAGACCTTTATGCAGCATGATGATATTCCATCATGTTATAACCAGCTTGAATTCTGTGCCACAAGTTTTATTTACTTTATATCCCTTGGGGGAAGAACACGATTTTCCTCTTTATGTTTTTTAGCTCTCCAGTGACTGACCATATTTTCTCTGTCAACAGATGACTCTGGTACTGATAAGACTGGCCCAGGGACAGCTGATGGGCCAGAGTCTGAGCTGGGTCCTGACGGCCTGTCAGGAAAATTAAGTAAGCGCTCTCTCACCATGCAGCATTATAAAAACTCACACCACCTCCAGAGTGTCCAGTGAAAGAAACAGCAAGGCATTGAATGCATAATGTCCTCTTATTTCCTCTGAAGTGCGGCCTCGCTTCACCCAGCCCGCTAAGATGAGGAAGAGGGTGATAGCTCGTCCAGTGGGTAGCTCGGTGCGACTCAAGTGTACAGCAAGTGGGAATCCGCGGCCAGACATTGTGTGGTTGAAGGATGACAGGCCTCTGACGGATCGCGAGGTCGGTGAGGGGCGACAGAAGAAGTGGACGCTGAGCCTGAAGAATCTGACGCCAGAGCACAGCGGCAGATACACCTGCAGAGTCTCCAATCGTGCAGGAGAGATCAATGCAACATACAAAGTTGAGGTCATACGTAAGTATCAACTGCTTGGAAATATCTCAGTAATAACTGATGAGTAACCTGCATTACTTTTTTTTTTTTTTTAATTGTTTGCTGCAGTTTGTCTTGGTTTTTCTTTGTACTATTGGACATCCTTAATGGAAATTTAATAATCATTGTAATGTTAGGTCTTGGATTTGACTGTGGAAGAAGCATAACCTTTTGCAGGGACTCTCTCTCTCTCTGATCTTCCTACTCCCAGCTTCAGAGTTTGATCAACAAATCTTACTCATGTCCCTGCTGCATGGATGGATGTGCTTGTGTAATCATGTGTATGGTGTATGGAAAGCATATTGAGGAAGGAGGCCCGAGAGTCAGGGCTTGGGTTCTGGTGTTTGATGCAGAAAGAGAGAGAGAGTGAGAGAGGGGTTCTTCAACCCAGAGACCCTCCACCCAATCTGGAGCTGATTAAAGTCCAGCTGTCTGCCAGACCCCCAGCTCCCCCCTTCCCCTTGAGAAATGTGTGCTGTACAACCAGGAGCAGAGAGAGAGGAAACTAATCACACATACTTCTTGTGTTACATGTGGTATTTCTCCTTCTCTGTTAATTACAAGTTATAAGCCTGGGGCTAATAACAGTACAGACAACTAAGGCCTGTTCTATGCACAGAAGGTCTGGCATGTCAAAATGAATATGTGTGTGTGTGTTTTGACAGTTGTTTCCCTGTGTGTGTGTGTGTGTGTGTGTGTGTGTGTGTGTGTGTGTGTGTGTGTGTGTGTGTGTGTGTGTGTGTGTGTGTGTGTGTTACACAGAAAGGACAAACTCCAAGCCCATTTTGACGGGCACTCATCCGGTCAACACCACAGTGGACTATGGTGGCACCACCTCGTTCCAGTGCAAGGTGCGGAGTGACGTGAAGCCTGTCATTCAGTGGCTCAAGCGTGTGGAGTCCAACGAGGAAAGCCGCTACAACTCCACCATCGAGGTGGGCGACCACCGCTTTGTGGTGCTGCCCACGGGGGAGGTGTGGTCGCGACCCGACGGCTCCTACCTCAACAAGCTGCTCATTACCCGGGCTAAAGAGGAAGATTCTGGCATGTACATCTGTTTAGGTGCCAACACCATGGGTTACAGTTTCCGCAGCGCTTTCCTTACCGTGCTTCCAGGTGAGATTTGTGTAACGCCACCTCTCACTTCCACATTATACAGTATTGTAAATATACGTAGAGATAAATAGAATAAAAACACTTGACCCTCACCAAAGAGACTGGCAGTGTTCGCAGAGGTGGGGGATGCCAACAGGGTATTGTTGTCCTTGTCGCTGCACTGGAGACTCCTACTGGTTGGTCAGGGTGCCTGTTCAGAGGGGAGGGGATCTGAGGAAGATGGCACAAACCTCGGGTCACGTTATGCTCTCTCTGTGACACTCCTCACTGTCAGGTGAAAAGCAGCAACTGGTGACTCCATGTGTATTGGAGGAGGCATGTGGTTGTCTACACCCTCCCCAGGACAACTGTGGGGCTTGGCAGCAACCAGGACTGCTGTACACATGCAAATTTGCATTCGAAACTAGGGGAGCAAAATAACTAACTACATACTTCAAAGTGTTATATCAGTAGCTTTGTCTAGTTTAAAAAAATAGTGTTGAGTTTTTCATTCAAAAATATTGAAAAGGTAGGTCAAGAGGTTGCATCTGTAACATTCATAAAATACAACGCACGTAATAAGAGCCAGTAGAAATGCTATAAAAATAAATAAAGAAACTTGATATTTTCTTTCCGTTCTCCCTTTGCAGACACCAAGCCTCCTATCACCCCCATATTTGTGCCAGCCTCCAGCACCCTCCCCTGGCCTGTCATCATTGGCATACCCGCTGGGATGGTGTTCATCTTTGGCACAGTGCTGCTGTGGTTCTGCCAGAGTAAGAAGCACTGTCCACCTCCCAGCACGCCGGCCACGGCTGCTCAGGCGTTGCAGAGCTCCCATCGGCTGCCCTATCGAGAACGGGAGAGGGGCTGTGTCGCCCCGTCGTCCACCTCTTCCAGCCCAGACAAAGATTGCATGAGCTCCATAAACTATGAGGAATACCTCGCCCAGCAGCAGCTCCTCCTCAGCCAAGGGGGGTCAGCCCTTCCCAACAAAATATACCCCAAAATCTACACTGACATTCACACGCATACTCACTCCCACGTGGATGGGAAAGTGCATCAGCATCAACACATTCATTTTCAGTGTTAGCCTTAGTGCCAAATACCCCCCTTAATTGCTCCAGAATTTTACAGGGACTATATGAGCTGTGGACTGAACGCAGAGACGTGCTCTTTGGCAATATACACCTGGAATTGCTCTATAAACTGTTAAACTGTGCCAAACCCTTCTTACAACTGGACAATATTTGAAGTGAATGCACAGTGTCTAGTGATTAACATATCAGTCAGTGATACAGAACTTGGGTTAGCGCCTGCTAATGTCCATGTTGGGTGCTTCTTCTTTTTCACCTGCCACGTCCTCACACCACTAAAACGTATGTGCACTTAAAAAGGCCAAGAGATTCTTCAGTGTGCGGGTTAAATTGCAGTTGTTCAGACTAACTAGAGGATATCTGCCTATCAACTTGATTTGCTCTTTTCCCATTTCTATTTGAGGTGAAGTTCAAATGGGTGTTGGTTTTACCCTTCATTTCTACAGCTGTGTTAGAGCAGAGGCTCTGCGTGTTGTGACTGGCCATGGTGATACAAGCGGTACTGATGATTTACAAAAGGGCTGGATTTAATGCTCCTACTCAGGTAGTCCTTTGTTTGTTTTAATGTCACATAATGTTTGGAATGCACATACATTACATCACTGACCACTATCCTTCAATTTAGTTATCTCCATCCCTGATGGACTTTTGTCCTTCGCTTACTTGCCATTCAGTACAGAGTAAGACATACATTGACCAGAAAGCCTAACCTAACCCTTTTGAGGTATGCAAACCTTGCCTAAGACTGCAAGGGATGGGAGAATTGTTTCCGTGTTGCATGTTAATTGGAGTTGAGTCTTCAAAACTTTTCTGAGGTTCCCACCACTAGCCAGAGGTAAATGCTTCCCCAGATATACCCTTATTGGTGACGACTAGAAAAGATGTGTATTTTGGACTGCAAACTTATCCAGCCACAATTTATGAAGCTGTAGTCATTTATATTCAAATTCAGTCATGAATATTTAATTTATTTTGCTAAGAAAATGTATCAAATGTTTATTTTTCAGAGTACGGCATTTTACATATGTAAGTTTATTAAAGTTTACTGTAGCGGTGTATAGTATATTTTGAGTACTGTTTGCCAGTTTAATCACATTTAGGTATTGTTGTATGTAATTGGTTGTATTTGACAATCTTGTACAATATATTCTCTTAAAAGGTCAAAAACTAAATCATCTGATGTCTTGATGATTTGGTTGCAGTTTGATTAAAGGACTTGAAATAGCTGCAGTTGCTGTCTTGAAATTTGAAGTATTTATTTTTAACCATATGGTAGTCAATTTAAGAGTTATTCTGAATCTTCTTCAATACACCATATTCACACGGCGGCCATGTTTCTATGAAGTCAATGAAAGTAGCCACCCCGGGTGGCGGCACTTTCAATGTTAAATTCCAATATGGCCACCGTGTGAATATGGTCTATTGGTCCAGTCTCTACCTGTTTTATACAATCAATGGGTGGATCACACACTAGCTTGTTGGCCCTCTGTCTGGCCTTTTGCAAATGTATGTCTGTGTGGTGGCCACACAGCTTTTTGTCCAAAACATTGGCCTATACCAGGGGGTCCGGGACCCCTAGGGGGTCCTCAGGGCTACTATAGGGGGTCCACCAAATCTTTGTGTGATAGTATTTCGTTTTTTACATTAACCACTTGAAACATAGAATTCCTTTTCTGAGGGGAACATTAGCCAAAAATAGCAGATCTACAAGCTCTCAACGCCTTGTGCTGCGAGGCGTTGAGAGCTTGTAGATCTGCTATTTTTGGCTAAGAGGTATAGGTGTAGAGGGAAAAAAGAACCGACTAAGTAAAAAAATAAAAATAATCTGAAACACAATTTTGTACAATATAGAGGGGGTCCCTGCTTCATCTCTCTCTCAGCTAGGGGGTCCTTGGCCTGAAAGCATTGAAGACCCATGGCCTATAAAACCAAAACCCAGGAGGGGGGGGGTTTGGCTTGTACTTGGTTTGACGATAGAAATAATATATTGTAGCAGCACTACTACTACCACCTGCTGATCAAGAAACAGAATCGTTGTGAATGAGATGGCCCCATACTAATGGATATGGACCATTAGGAAGCCCCAGCAGAGGCAGGTCAGCTTTCTGCCCCGCCTGTGACATGGCGAGAAGAGCCTAGTTGACTTGTCTACAGAGGGTGACACAGAGGGCAGCCAGCTCAGACAGTAGCTGATGGCATGAATGACTGAATAGATAGCGTGTGGACACAGAGGACTCTGTCGTTTTTAGATGAGTGACGGCCCCTGCAAGACTACACCAGACGACTAGCATCTTCCCCATTTAAGAAAGAGAATAAACCCTCTGCAACCCCTCCTCTGCTCCACAGTCCACACTACCACCTCATTCAGCTCCAGTCTAGGTAGGATTTCCTTTCTCCATTAGGAAGTGCATTGTCCTGCTCTGGGAGTGAAGTGACAGGACCCTGTGATTGCTCCGAAAAGAAGGGTAGCATTGTATTGAGCCAGCTCTTGTTTTGTTATAAGCGTTGCAGGAAGAGATGAACATTGGCTCCAGACAGATGAGGAAATTATACATTTAATAGCTCCTACCTATTTGGTAAAAAAGCATTCATAGAACCTAAATAATCTACACAGTATTGCACTTTGCTGTTACCCTTGTAAACCAGCCATATTACCATGATAGCCATCAATTAAAATGCTTTGAATGCTAAAGAAAATAATCCACAAGTTAACAGTGAACATTTAAATCAACACTGCCCCCATGTGGTTTCAAAGGTCAAACCGATTAAATTCTTACCACAAACGCATTGCCACTTCGTTTAGAAGCCATTCAAGTTCATATGCTTTTCTTTTTAACAGCACAACAACAAAATTATGTTTAACAGCTTTATTAATAATGGGTTATATAAAACAGACATTTCAAACCATCTAATCAAAACAGTATTAACTTTATTTACATGAAATCTTATAATCATCAGCAACAAAAGCAGAACAATAAACATCAATAAGGACAGGACAACAATAAAACAAAGTGTGCCGTTTTCAGCTCCTCTGGCCATTTTAGATGAGTTAATCACAACAGATCAAGGCTGTCTCGCCCTGTTGTCCACCTCTTCCAGCCCAGACAAATACATACATAAAAAACATGAGCTCCATAAACTATGAGGAGTACCTCTGTAACCTCACCCAGCAGCAGCTCCTCCTCCTCAGCCAGACAACAATAAAGCAAAGTGTGCCGTTTTCAGCTCCTCTGGCCATTTTAGATAAGTTAATCACAACAGATCAACAGCAATAAGAGCAGAACAATAACAAAACAGCAGGACAATATGATGATGATCCGTTTTCAGCTCCTCTGGACATTTGAGATGAGTTCGTCACAGACCTTACTAAGCTCTTCAAACTCTTTTCCCTGAGGTTCAGAGAATGGTGAGAAAAAGGCAGAAAACATAAGTGGATATCTTCAGAATATTACAAAACAGATTAGAGAGTAGATAATAAACTACATTTCAACATATGACATTTTTATTCTGCTTCTTATTAATGTTCACTTACTTTCTGGTCAAGGCTCTTTTCCAGAGACTGGACCTTTAGCTGCTCCATGCGTAGCTGGGCTTGAAGTCCCACCATCTCAGCCTTGAACTTTGACCGCACCTCGAAAATCTGTTTATTTGCCCTGAAAACATACAGCACAAGCGCAGTCAGTTTACAAAACCAGTGTCTTGGCAGGGCCCATACAATAAACAGAATGGTAGGATCTAGCAAATCTTACATCTCAATTTTCTCCTCTGCATGGGCTTTCAGTGTCTGATAGCGCTGCTCCTCCTTTTTGATCCTGGCCAGGGCATCCTGAGCACATGCTTTTAGAGTTTCTTCATTCTAGTTAGGCAGATAAAACAAAATTCAGTGTTAAAACATTAAGTTTATTAAAATGAAAACTTTTTGGCACTTTCAAGCCTTTATAGTAAGCCTGATAGTAATAATAGAGACATCATGGCAGGTGAGAGTTGGGGCAGCAAAGAGCCTTGGATTGGACTGAGCCTTAATGGTATGCGCTCTACTAGGTGAGCCACCGGGGCACCCCAGGCAAACTTCACTCATATTCCTATTCCATTTTCCCATAGCATTGTTTGATTGGCTTTGCAGCAGTCTTGAACTGGAAACACATACGAGGTGATATGCGTTTCCACTTGTAGTTCAAATCTGTTGCATAGACCATCAAATCAAAGATCATAATTGACCAAAATTAAGACTCACGCAGGTCTACTAAACACACACACACACAGATACAGGAAATCAAATAAAGTTGGCTTTTCTTGGTTACCCAGTGAGAAAATTACAGAAAATGGATATGCCTCCATTTAGAACCCTGGAACTACAATTATGCACAGAGCCACAGAGAGGATATGTGAAAAACACTTCCAAATGTGTTCTGTGCGTTAAGAACTCGCTCTCTCCATGCCAGCCTACTGTATGTAAAACTACACAATTCGATAAGCTTTACACAGGCTGGAAGTGATTTTCAAGTGCTAGCTCTTGACACAAGACAAGTGCAAGAAGTGTTAAGTCAGATCTTCAACATGTTCTCAGAATAATACGATTCACGTTAAACATCTGATATGTTCAGCATGACCTCCAAGTCATGATGTGATGAGTACTCACCTTTCTGCAACCTGCAATGATCTCCTTATATTTGTCAAGTCTCTTCAAGACCTCAGAGAAAGACCGCTCGAGGTTACTCAGCTCCGTTTGCACTTGTTCCTTCTCCTGCAAGGCCTCCCTCAAGGCCTCCCTGAGGCTTGTTTCCGTTTTCAGGCTTTCTTTCTCTTGTGCAGCTGATAGGTGATGGCAGAGACAAACAATAATGATCCACAAAGATAGGGGCTAGTACACGTTCACAGAACACTGCCATCAAATACAAATTTGGTGTCAATAACTTACATCTCATCTTTGCACTTGAGCTCTCGAGTTCAGAAATTATTCTCCTGTGCAAGAAATTACATTTTTTTTTTAAATAACATGAATAAAATGTATTGATAAAGTAGCAAATAACAGTAATAAATGGCTTACTTCTTGTCCTCCCATTCTTCAAAGAGCTTGTCATATTTTGCTTTCCATTGCTTATCTTTTTCATTTGCCTGTTGAATCAATATATTGTTAGAATCAGTGCATGTCTGAATTTAATTAATCCAATTGTTTTAATACTCAAGAGGGTTAACTTGACACTAAAAGTAATATATAAACAGGGGCAATGAGAATCAAATCCACCAAAACTACACTGCTCAGAACTTACCTCCGTCTGAACCAAAGCAATGGCCTGGTCCATGTCTTTCTGACTGTATTGCAACATTTCCACTATTGCGTCCTCTGTATTTGTTGGCGGGGGAAGAGGAGCGACTCTGCACACATGCATTTCAGAGTTCTGGACAAATGGATCCACAGTCTAAATAAAAATGAGAAGAGTTTACACAGCTTAAAGCTGAGGCTCACATTCAACAGCTTTGTGGCAACATAAATCAGCACTCCATTTAACACTACAATCACATGAATGTCAGAGCTTGAGATTATTATTGTAGTAAAACAAAAAGTTTAGGCTTTAACAAAATACAGTACCAAGTACAGTATGCTGTGCAGTGGAGAACTGATGTAATTTCCCATTACTATTCCACCCTATTTCTATTCCACCCTAAGGTTAAACCGCTTCCCTCTGACCTTTACTTTCACATTCCTTGGTGCTAGCAGAAACATTGTTAAGGGCACGGTCACACCACACTTCTATTCTACCTATGAGGGCGGATTCTGCAAATGCATTTCAAATGGGAAAGCGTTTTTTGTGCAGAAATCCACATATCGCTCGAATCCCATTGAAATGCATTGGTGTGACCGCCCAAGTGTTTTTACTGATGGGGTAGACAGTTTTAGTGATGTACGACTTAAGAAAAAACAAGGAGTTCAGTGATGGATGGTTCAGAAAAAGCAGGCTCTTGCATATATTGCAGGAATGGTTCAAGTATTACCAATTACAGTATAGCGATGGCAAATGTGACAGAGGAAAGAGAGGACTTACTGCTGCTAGGACATCAACTAGCTTGAAATCCTCTTCTCTTGATTGTGCAGCCTTTGTATCAGCCATCTGTGGAGCTTCCAAACTGAAGAGAAATCACAGTTTCATTGACTGGCTTAAAGTAAAGACTATTCTCAGCATAGAACAAATTAGCCACCAAATTCCACTCAACTCAGTCGAGCTAGGGCATCTGGAGGGTGAGGGTGGTGCAACATACCGTGAAACAAAGGGGGCTAGACGAGGGATAGGATTCTGTGCACCAGGGCCAACTGGCTTTTTTGGGCTCTCTTTCAGCAGGGGGTCAAACTTAAGGTAGAGGGACTGTTTCCTTAGTGCAGATTCCTTGAACTGTTAACAGCAGATTAGCAACAAAAAGAAAACAATGTAAATGTAGTAATATTGTACAAAAAAGAAGAAAATAAAACTCAAACATGAGGGCAACACTCACACTGCCAGTCCCAAATTGTTCCAGGTAGTCCATTTGACCATCAAAGTCATTTGCCATGACTAGGGAAAAGATAAATAAAAGTAAAGCTCATATGGATACAATTCTTAGACCAATATTAAATTAAAGAGGACAAATTCAGTTAGCTAATATTCAATTCAATGTACAGTAGAGAAAGATGGATGATACACTTACAATTTCATAATTGACTGAAACATTTTTATCTCCATGTTTGAATATACAAACAAACATTAGTCCTCAAATGTACAACTTGAGAATACAATAGATAAGTAAACATTCAAGGTCTGTAGGTTGAATTCAAGTGTCCTAAAATGTGAGACCATCTGACTTACACATGGTTCCAGGAACAAACTCCTCACTGGGTTCTGGCAGCACAGTCTGTGCGTTCTGATCAAGGTGACCCAGTGTAATGAATTCAGGAGCACTTAACACGGGTCGCTCAGTCTCAGGCTGAAATCCCAAGTCAGGGCCAGTCTCTGTCTTCTCATCACTGGTGGTCACATTATTCTACAAAGAAAAAAATAAAACATAAAAAAAAGATTGGTTTATAATCAGTGGTGGACAAAGTACTCAACCCCAGTACTTGAGTCGAAGTATAGATACTCCTGGTCAAATATTACTCAACTTGTGAAAGTTGCTCGGCCAAATTTCTACTTGAGTGAGTGAGTGTAGTGCATGCTTTTACAAAGTGCTCAAAAGTAGAACTCAAGTACATTCTTTTTAATATCAAAGCATTTCTGTATTAATAATTTATCAATACAGAAATGATGTACTTTACTTTTTCCTTTCCTAGAAATGTAGTGGAGTCAAAAGTACAATATTTGTCAAAATACAAATACTCAAGTAAAGTACAGATACTGAAAACAATGTACTTCGTTACTGTCCACCACTGCTTAAAATGCTTTGACTGTCCAGCTGTAACAGCAGTTTGTAACATTTTAAAAATACTTCTAGAAAGGGTGCTCAATCTTTGGAGTTCAGTTCAGAGCCAAGTGGGCAAGGAGACAAAAAAAATAAAATAAATGTTTTTATATATATATATTCAACTAATTGATGTTTAGATCATTTTCATTACTTCTTTCAAGGCAACAGGAGTGGGTCCAGCAATCTTTTGGATGTCATCTTTCCCATCTCCAGTACTACAGAGAGAGCAAAGACACACGTAAGCTGGAATACTGTTAACAGGGTTACAATTATAGCATTTTGTGCTTCAAAACTTGCAATGGTCAGAGGAATTTGATTGCCTTTTACAGGAGTTAAAAAAGCCAACATACCACCCAGGAGGGGGAATCTCTTTGACTGGAGTTGGTGCCTTGCCCACAGGACTGGACTTCTCCGCACATGTCAGTGAATTGTTCATCTTTACATTTGTGCCAAAGGGATTGAAGTTCGGGTCATCAAACTTGACAAGTTGAAATGCGTAAGAAGACTTTGGAATAGGAGCCATATCGACGTCATCAGCCGCAGGCTTGACTGGAGATTCTTTTGGTGGGGTGGGTTCCTTCTTTTCAGGTGCAGGCTTTCTCTCTGATGATTTCAGACCAGGTGGTTTTTTACTAAACCTTTTGGGTGGTGGCTTACGCTTGACATTACAACCATCGTCAAAATTGAACTCAAGTTTCACTGGGCCATCGTCAAGAGGAGCATCAGTGGATTGGAACACGGATTCACCCTCCGTTGGTTTAGGGGTGTCAGATACTGCAGTGGCTACCGGCTTCTCTGGTATGTCTACCTTGTTTAAGCTTTCCATATCCGTTGCCACCAACTCTTTAACCGGTGGGTCACTGCATGGCACTTTTTTCCCAACCCGAGGAGAATTCTGCATTTTTGATCCTCCCGTCATGAAAGGATTGACTGAATCCAAGTTGTCAAAATCCAAATTGTAAGAGCCTTTTGGTGGCAGAGGAGCATCTTCTACAGAATAATTGGCTGTAGCTTCTTCTGGAATGACAGTGAAAGACATGGCAGCAGGCGTTTCCTCATCGGTTATGTTGGAGGATGAATCTTGTTCCTTGTCAGCCGTTCCTTTTGATACTATGACCACACTGCTGTCTGTGGAGTGTATGTCTGTAGACATATTAGCAAGTGAATTTTCCATAGAGGGGGTGATAGGAAGTGTATCATCCAGTACCGTTTCGGTTTGAGCAATCTCCCCTGACACAGTCTCTGGTGTGCCACATTGAGGTACTTCTATTCCTGTAGGAATGTCTTCGATGGCAGGCCTGGTTGGAGAGTTAGGCACTTTAATAGACGCCTGAAATGGATTCATGGCATCCAAGTTGTCAAAATCAAAGTTGTAGCCACCCTTGCTTTGTATGGGCATGTCATCAGGATAAGGTGTTAACTCTGTGGACAAAGTGAACAAGGGATGCACTTCATTAGCCAAGCAGTTCTGAAAGCTAAATAAGAGGTGCAAATGCTAGGATATTCACAGTTGGATGTTTTACCAATTTTGGGCCCATCAACTGGCTCAGTGACCTCCTGAGGCAAAGTACTATAAGATACAAAAGAGAACCGATTAGCCATCTTAATAGTTTTGTCAGCACAATATTAGACAATAAGAAACTGAAGATTTACCTTGTTTTATCCAACTGTAAGGACTCCATGGCTTTTGTGCACTCATCCAGGGTTGTTATCTTGCCAGTCTTTGAAGGAGATACAATTCTTTTGGTGACTGGGTCTCTTCTTGGAGTCTGAAAACAAACCTGGATTGACATACATATACGTAAATACTATGGTCAGTGTTGTATAGCTGGTTAACTGGAACTTTTAATTCAATCTAAAATGTTGTGTTGCCTGCCATCATCTTTCTAATGAGTGTGAAATCTATATGGTCACACTTAAGTGACGGATGTCCAAGAGCAGCAACATTACTCTCATTAAAAATGTCAACACTAAACATGCACATAATACACCTCACTGCTCAAGACTAACAAAAATGAATAGTTGTAGGATAAGGGTACACAACCTGTGACCATAATTTAAGTAAGATAGGTCAAAAAGGGTGGTGAAACTTTAAGGTAAATCAAAATGATACGGTACTGTACTCAATTCTGTACCTTCACTCCCTTTGCTACAGTCTTGCTGGGCAGGTTCTCTGACTGTCGCAGAATGGAGGGTCTCCCGGTCGGCTGATCCAAGGCAAAGATGTCCAGGACTGAATCGATGTGCTTCACTTCAGGACAGGGCCCTTGGTTCTCATCATTCACAACAGACGTCATCCTGTTTTAAGGGAGATGGAGAGCTAAGTGGCATTGAACTTCTGACTAAACGCTGAGGACAAAGTACAATTGGGCCTAGCCCTGAAACATGACTGTCATTCCATGACAGTCATGGTGCCAGTTGCCCCTGGGTTTTCGCGGATTTCTTTTTGTTTAGATTGCCAACTCTCACATGTACATAAACGTTCAGATTTCAAATATAAAGTGCTTACCACAGAGCCACGGATGTTACCTCGCGATGCGGACCACATTAAGCACCCTTATCTCCCGTATTGTTCAATAAAAAGCATTTTAATCCGATCGCCGGCCATTTTCTCCAAATTTTCTCCGATACTTTCAACCATGCGACACCTAATGGTTGGGAGGTGTATTGCACTCTGATACATTAAAAAAAAAAAAACCTGAAAAAAGGAAATGGCCGGCGACGGGCTTAAAATGCTTTTTATTGAACAATACGGGAGATACGGGTACTTAATGTGATCCGCATCGCGAGGTAACATCCGTGGCTCTGTGGTAAGCACTTTATATTTGAAATCTGAACGTTTATGTACATGTGAGAGTTGGCAATCTAAACAAAAAGAAATCCGCGAAAACCCAGGGGCAACTGGCACCATACAAGCGTCATGTGAACCATGGCTAAATTGGGCCCAACTGACAATAAACTGGAGACCATGTGAGCATCATGCAATGGCTGAGTTCCACTGCATTTCTTTGTTTCCCTCTAGTGTAATATCGGCTTTCATCTGCTGCAACATGTGACATGGTGAAATGCAGGTACAGATGAGATTAAACACTTCTTAATCTTTATTAAACAATAGAGGATATTTCAGAACACAAGCGGCCAATTCGACGGGTAACATGATGGTAATCACTTTATATTTTGAATTTGAAGTTAGTGGTTTGAGTGAGTATAGGGCATAGCAGGGCTGTGGCACACTACATGTTGCAGTGCCACAGATAGAAAGCCCACTCATGTCCAGAGAGGCCAAAAATATTCAGATTAATTATTTTAAACCTGGAACCAACCCATCCAGGCTCTTGGTGTATTATACCATATCATTTATACCATAAAACATTTGATTGTGTCCAAAAACAAATTGAAACCCACAAAGAACGGGTAAATATAGTATACACTATCATTAAATATTCAAATATGTTTTTGACACAGAATCAAATGTGTTGGTCATGATTCACCAGGAGCCTGGATGGCTTGGTTACAGGCTAAAAAGACGTTATGTTTTTCCTGACATTTTCCCTATAATGTTACCCTGTTGGATTATAGGGTGGTTTTCAGGGTGGGGATCGATACATGGTTCATCAGTGAACACGCAAAACCCCCTGAATGCTACTCTCGATTCCCTGGTTTCATTTACTAGTAAGTAAACTGCTGATCATGGGCTGACTGCCATTCTAATCTCCTATCTCTCCTCCGTGGACAAACGGCAAGGGCGTTGAGTTTAATTTCATCACTTCATTTAATGTAAACAAATATGTGGCAACTGGCACGAAATGTGACCTTTGAAAATACGTCAAATTAACGTAGGCGTTAAAGCCTTATGTAGGCTATTCGGAAATAGCCGACGTTGTTGTGAGCTTCAATCAAGCCAAATCAACTATTTTATACCGTCGTGCGCCGACAGCACAGCAGTGGTATTGCTTGATTGAATGCTTTATCAACAGTTTGCAAAAAAAAAAGCACAAAAACGACAGTTTAAATACAACGCTAAAAGGATTGAACCCAAGAAAGCACTGTGGCTTGTTTTCATTGGGGTCCTGTGGGGGCCAAAGTGTGCGATATACAAATACAGCATATAAATATATATGTTTAGCATGTAGAAGATAAAATGCGTACTTTGAAACGGCAATTAAAACCACCTACCTCAAACTAGAAGTGGATGGTTAAAACGGTACGCCCAAGTTCCAACCAAAGCGCTCTGATCCACTGACAACAACTTGACAATGTTAAGGTTAAAACACGTTTGAAATGCCCTCGTCTTCCAGTGTAACGGTTACAAGTTTAAACGGGTTGAGGACCAATGAGATCGTTGGATCTCTGAGTCACGTGTGTTACGAAAATGCACTTCCTTGTGAAATAGCCAATAGCGTTTCGGTCAGTGTTGCCATGTCCGCTTATTATAAGCGACTATGGGCTTGTTTTACTGTAAAGTTGCTTGTAAATAAATATTGATGGTTGCGGCTTTTTGGGCCTGTTTCTAAAGTGAAGGTAGTCCTGAAACATGACTGTCATATACAAGCGTCATGTGAGCCATGGCTAAAGTGATGGCTACTTGCTTATTTGGCCGTCTTTCCTGATGTTGTTTAAATCAGTGGTTCTCAAACATTTTCATGTCAAGGACCCCCGAATGAGTATTTGTCTGTGGACCCCCATCTGAAAATATTTTATGCCAGGGACCCCCATACGCAGTTACAAGATTTGTGTTTTTAAAACGTTTAAAAAATATTCCACATTTTTCAAAATGTCTTCAAGATAGTTTTGAAAATAGCAGATCTACAAGCTCACAAGGGTTCGCATCGGGACGCGTTGTGAGCTTGTAGATAGGCTATTTTCAAATAGCCACTGCGGTTTAAGGCGCTCATGTGACGCTACTTTTGGGCTTGTTTTCATAGACATGGTTGCTTGTTTGTTTCGCAAAACCTGGCAACACTGGTATCGGGCGGATATGACTCAGAATCAGCTCTGCTGCAAGTGCGCAGAATATTTTTGTTATTACGGGGCCAGAGCTCAGCTCTGGACCTGTTTTGTTATTGGCAGTATTCTGTCACTTCTTCTGCCACTTTTCGCAGTTCTGGCTGAACCGTGCTGTCGCTTTTTACGAAACTCGGCCATATGGTAGATGGTCATGAAAAACGATCAAGAAATAATTCTCACAATCTTTCGTCCAAAGGTGGCGCTATAGCACTCAATTGAAAATGCCAACTTTGAACAGGTACAACTCATGCCCTGTTTGACCTAGAGCCATGAAACTTGGAAACACATATGCGTCTCTTCATGCCCGACAACTTTCGTGGTCTGACTTTTGACCTCTGACCTTTAGATCGCCCACCATTTTGAATTATATGAAAAACAGCCATTGGCTCATAACTTCTGCATTTTTTCACTTATGGAAAATCCGCCGCTTTTGTTTTGTCGGCAAAGGTCCTAAGTTCATGTGTAAAATGTTTCGTGCAGATAACTCAAAAATCCCAGGATTCCATAGATTTTAACTATTGCACTTTTATGAAAATTATTCATCTGCCCCTAACACATACATGCAAGACTCACATTTCTTTGAAACGTTGCAGTAATGTAGAGAGTCATTCCAAATATCACTGAAACCAATCTCACTCCAATTGGCCAAAGGGGGGCGCTATAGCAATTTTTTGAAAATGAAAACTTTAAACAGGCAAAAGTCATGCCTTGTTTGGCCGAAATTCGTGAAACTTGCTTACACTTGTGCCTTGACTCATGAGGAACACATCTATCGCTTTGACCAGTAAGCTCCGCCCTTAGATTGCCCGCAATTTTGAGCAGTTTGAAAAACACTTAAACCCAGGATTCTTCAGCTATTTGCGTGAAACTGTATCATCTGTGTGATCTCCTTTTTCACAGTTCCTTGTCTGTTGGTCCAATGGCGTCTCCCTTAAATGAGTGCCTCACAATCTCAAGGTCACCAGTTCAAGCCTCATTTGGTGCAGACTTCATTTAAGTTGAATTGCAAACAACATGACTGTATCAATGAATACATGTGCAAATGGTAAAGATAACCTGAAATGCTTATTTGAGAGTACGTTTTTTCAATGTATGACATACTTCATTCTGAAAATAGCCGATCTACAATCTCAAAACTTTTCAGATAGCAACGTGTTTCTGAGCTTGTAGATCGGCTGCTTTCACTGTTTTCGGTTGCGAGGAGACATACAATTTAAATGGTTTGTGAACGAGTGATCTTAGTGTTGGCTTGGTTCATGACAGAAGGCAAGAGTTTATGATCTTCAACAGACAACTTCAGCCTGGACAAAGCTGTAGCACTATAGGTGTACTAGTGTTGCAGCCTATTAGTCCGAAGGTTGAGAGTTCGATTCCTGTTAATGGCAATAGGTTGAGATGTCCAATCAATCCATTCTGTTTCCATCTCTCTCTCTCATCAATCTATTCCGTTTCCATGTCTCTCTTCAATCTATTCCGTTTCCATGGCTCTCTCTCTCTCTCTCTCTCTCTCTCTCTCTCTCTCTCTCTCTCTCTCTCTCTCTCTCCAATCTATTCCGTTTCCATGTCTATGATATGGTGAAGCATCAAAGGTGCATCGGTGTGTAAATATGGACCCATATTCTGTGGTCAAATAGCCACATAGTATGGTGAAACATAGAAACAAATTCTATTAAGTGAAACCTGACTTGTTTCCTGTATCTGTTCTTGGACAGTCTCTCCTTTTGAATTATCCAATGCATTCAGTTTCGTTACATCAGTGTTTTAAAACTGATATTTCGTTTTTGTTTTGAAACTTTGAAACTTTGAAACTTTGAAAATCAAATGAGCAAGAGCTAAAACAAATGAGTGTATCGAATAAACAAGATCCAATAAAACAATAGAACAAGAGCTCGTACAGGCCTGGATTTACAGAGGCTTATGTCTAAAAACACATTGACTGCAAATTCTCTCTCTCACACACACAAACACACACACACACACAAAATAACAGCCACAACACTACCAACATAGTCGTACTACAACCTGAAAAGAACTACTTCGTAGATTCAACCTGTAAACAATAACTACACCAACCAACATAGTCATAGATTCAACGTCAGCGTTCCGATTCCACAACCTGAAAAAAAAAACTGCATAGCAACATCTTTAACCACATCAGCACACATACGACGCAATCACACATACGCCACCAGCAGCGTCTAACAGCATACGCCACATCCAACAAACTGCAGCATGAGCTGCAGCATCCAGCAAAGGTAAAGGAACATTTTTTCCTACTTTGAGGTGTCTTCAGAGGAAACGACCGGCGGACCGAGGTCTTTGGCGGAGACCACCAGTGGAGACCGCCGTGAGGTGACCAGAATACTGATCACTCAGCGATCAACCACAGTGGAGGTCCACCGAAGACCAGGGTCAACAGCGCGGACGAATCCCCCCCATGCGGACGAATCCATGGATAGAGCGAGATCTCCATCTCTAAGGGCATCCTCGAGTTGAGCCTTCCAGCGGCATGAGAACCTCAGTCTTCTGGTGTATGGGAAGGTGTTCTACTGTAGGCGAGAACCTCAGTCTTCTGGGCATTCAGGGCACAAGAACAATCTCAGCACAGTCTGTGTCTCCACTCTGAGAAAGAAACAAAGAAACAAATATTAATTCAAGTGACCGAGAGCCAGATATACGTGTAGTGTTCCTGTCACAACATACACAGCCTAATGTATCAAATCAAACTTTATTTATAGAGCACATTTAAGCTATTGTGCAGGGGCATTTAGATTCATCATAAAATATATGTTTTAATATTCTTAAACATTTGTATTTCTGTACATTTTTCCATTGCATTACAAAATACAATGATAATGCATAGATTGAGAATTGAGCTATTGAGTAGTAGAACAATGGTTCCCAAACTGGGGGTCAGGACCCGCAGGGGGGGACCCCCCCAAATTATTTTATGGGGTCCCCAGATGATAAGCTTAATGTGCAACATTATGTTCTCACTCAACGGTAAACAAACCAACATACAGTATAAGTGTATACAGCAGGGGTCTTCAACGTTTTCAGCCCAAGGACCCCCTAGCTGAGAGAGAGATGAAGCAGGGACCCCCTAGCAAAGAGAGATGAAGCAGGGACCCCCTAGCAAAGAGAGAGATGAAGCAGGGACCCCCATATTGTATACAATTGTGTTTCAGATTCAACTTTTTTTGTTTACGTGGTCTGCTCTTTTTTCCCTCTACACCTAAACCTCTTTGCCAAAAATAGCAGATCTACAAGCTCACAACGCCTCGCAGAGCTTGTAGATCTGCTATGTTTGGCTAAAGTTCTCCTCAGAAAAGGGATGCTAGGGTTCAAGTGGATAAGGTAAAAAAAAAAACATCACACAAAGATTTGGCGGACCCCCTGTAGTAACTCTGAGGACCCCCTAGGGGTCCCGGACCCCCTGTTGAAGAGCCCTGGTATACAGGGTATCTGCACATTTATAAAGTAACAATTTAAGGACTTTTAAGACCTTTTTAATACCTCTGAAATGACAAATAAAAATAAACTAATAATAATTACTGCGTCCAAAGTAACCAAATATACTATAAAAAGATTGTGATACATTGGCCAAATTGTCAAATATTACCTAATAAAGGCAAACATTTTGTAAATAGCCGATCTACAAGCTCACAACACCTCACACTGCGAGGCGTTGTGAGCTTGTAGATCGGCTACTTTCATAATATTTATCTGTGGAACCGAGTCAAACTGAACAAATGTCAAACTAAAAAGCAAAATTCAAATATGATTATGTTGGGGGGTCCCCAGTTCAACTATGATTGTTTTGGGGGGGTCCCCAGTTCAAATATTATTTTGGGGGTCCCCAGTTCAAATATTATTATTTGGGTGGGTCCCCAGTTCAAATATGATTATTTGGGGGGGTCCCCAGTTCAAATGTGATTATTTGGGGGGGGGTCCCCAGTTCAAATATGATTATTTTGGGGGGGGGTCCCCAGTTCAAATATGATTTTGGGGGGTCCTCAGTTCAAATATGATTATTTTGGGGGGGTCCCAAATAACATAACATAATAACATTATATTATACTATTATCATAGGTATACCATTGTAAACTAATTGTACGATTATTGGATTATTATTACATACTAGGTCATTATATATCATATATTATACATTATCTATAGCTTACAACATAACATGCACACAACACTTTTGTACACTTATGGTATGGCCCAACACAGAAGACCAAGCCCTGATAGACTGTAAACTGTGGGCTCAGACCTGTGTCCACAAAGTCAGTAACAGACAACAGTGGGTTCATTTTAGTTACATTTCTTAATCCTTCCTTGAGTCCAAGTCCTGTACCCTTTTACAATGAGACTGTGGATGATTGTGGGTAAGCGGTCCAACTAAGGTGGGACTCAGGGTGGTTGGATGCCCCTGCCATGCACAGCCCCCAGTGAACATGCCTCACAAAGTTCACTGGTAAGTTTATTCCATTAAAGTTCATAAACCCCTGAGATGAGCACAATTTAGGAAGGCCCCCTCTGGTGGTCAAAATAAATCATTACACATCTCTCCAGTTGGGACAGTTTTTGGGAAGTGATAGATAGGCCAGTGCACAAGAGCATTTAATTTGCCTTTTTAAACCATCAATAACAATACCTAACCCTAACCTATCCGAACCCTGTTCATTTTCAGAAATGAACACTTGAAAGCTACACTTAAGAGAAAACATCATATCAGGAACACAGGACACTGTCAACCCATTCAATCCGGGAACGTGTCTCTGTCATTTTAGATTGTTTTGGCTATTAAAAAATAGCAGATCTACAAGCTCATAGCGCGGCACTATGAGCTTGTAGATGTGCCGTTTAAAAAAAATCTTGAACATTTTTGCAAATGCTTCTGGGGATCCGCGGCCAAATACATATCATTTTGTGGTCCTTGACATGAAAACCACTATTATACTGTAGCAACATGTTTTTTTTGATGATTTTTGTAGAATTTCATAGAATCCCCCAGAAGCAAAGATTTGAGTTAAAAATGTTTGCTTTAAATATATATATATTCAAAGATTTGCAACAATTTCCCATGATTTTCAAAAGAATAGCAGATCTACAAGCTCATAGCGCGGCACTTTTGCAAAAATGCAAATCTTTGAATATAATATAAGTTTTAAGACTAACATTTTTGACTCCGATCTGTGCTTCTGGGATGGGGGTCAGATGGGGGTCTGCGGCCAAATACATGCATAGCAAAATATGTATTTTTTCAACAAACAAAAAGATATATGTATTCAAAGATTTGCACACATTTTCACGATTTTTCAAAAACATTGCAGATAGCGTTGCACTCTGTGCCGCGCTATCTGCAAGTAGCGAATGCTTGAGCTTGTAGACCTGCTACTTTTGAATAGCCAAAGAAATTTAAAAATGACACAGATGCGTTCTCGGTCTTAATGTGTTAACTGCAAAAGACCCTGTGAGGGTACATTTTTACGCTCATGCACATCAAACTGGGGGTCCTTGAAATTAAAAAGAGGTTATAAACCCACTGGTCTATAGCATTGGTTCTCAAAGTGGGGTCCGGGGACCCCCAGGGGTCCTTGAGGGAGTTCCAGGGCGGTCCCCAGCTAAATGATGGATAGTTAGGAACCAAATGGACCCTTTATGGTTCTGTAACTCTCAGAGTTAAATCAACATTGATTTTACAATATAATTTGGGATCCCGGAGTACTATACTTAAGTACAATTCTGAGGCGATGCGACGCGTTGTGAGCTTGAAGATCTGCTATTTTCAAACATTTTAGTTATTTTACTTTTGGTACTTTAAGTACATTTTGATACCAATACTATACATTGTCTTCATTACAAGCTGCTAGAGCATGCTGTTGAGAATGTATCTGCATTTTTTAAAAATCTGTTTCAGACTTTTCACCAATGGCCTGATGCGGAAATATAATATGTCCGGTGGTGGGCAGCAAAACAAGAGGGCGTTCAAGAATACAAACTTCTTTTCCCTCATCCAGGGTAAATAGAACAATTGTCTGTGCTAGTTCTTTGTTGATGCTTCTTCGTGTTATAAATGTGTGACTGCCATGATGACATATATTAACAAAAGATATTTGTCACTGTTTTGATTGCAGAAGCTGTTCGGGAGAATTTCGCAGAGGCAACAGAGGCCCAGGTCAGCGCATCAATGGCCGACCACTTCAAGCAGGCGCCAGCTCGAAGTGGTGGCCGGGGGGGGGGTACAAGAGGCCAAGGACAAATACCCCAAAATGACTTTATCAATTACTCACCCCATGGAAACTTGAAGTCATTGATTATTATTTTTGTCTCATTCATAAGCCAATAATTTGATGAGCATTCAATATACCAGAGCTGTTTCACCAACACACAAGCAGCAAGTTTGACCATTATTAATATTTCCATTATTACTTAGTTTTTCTTTGACAAGGTGACAACAAAACGCATGATGTGGACTGACCTAATCTCCTCTCATCAAAAGAGGAATAGAACAAAAAGGGAAAGAAAGGCTGTACAGAAACATAAGGAGAAGTATGCTATTATTATTGTCCTGTGACAGCAGCTCTATGTCTGAGGTGGAACAAGGTGTGCGTGCGCGCTCTTTCTACCTGCCTGCTGTACCTCTGTTCTGGTTGTGTAACTGTCTTCTAGTACTAATCCTTGTGGTTCCTGTGGTTCCCGTCCAGACCACTATAATCCTGCATATTTGTGTGTGTGTGTGTGTGTGTGTGTGTGTGTGTGTGTGTGTGTGTGTGTGTGTGTGTGTGTGTGTGTGTGTGTGTGTGTGTGTGTGCGTGTGCGTGTGCGTGTGCGTGTGCGCGTGTGCGTGTGTGTGTACTGTGTACGTGTGGCGTGTGTATAATAAACTGAGTGTGTGTGTGGGGAGGGATCAGAATGTGTATGATAGTCAAATATATATGTGTGTGTGCTTGTCTATAGCAAAGTGTACCCACAAGTATAGTAAAGTTCAACAAATTGTTATATCTTGGTTTGGTTCTTGACTCTTACCTGCACCTCTCCATTGTTTCACTCAATATGAGGTGAAAAATGAATAATTGTTGAAACATGTATTGTGATTGAAATATAGTTGAGGGATAGTTCTGTTCAAAGTAGATCAATTTTAACAAAAATACATTTATTTATATCCTGTTGTACAGTATAAATAATTATGACATTAGTGTTACACTCAAAGCTATTTAAAATATCCAGAAAGATAACAAACATAATATAAATAAATGGTCAGAACATCCTGGGACTACATTACCACATGTATCAAGGTAAGCATAACAGGCTAAATGTGGTCCCTTTAGTATTTATTTAAAATAGAGAAGCTGGATCTGCATTAAATATTGAGGCTGTTAAATGAATATAGGTCTTGTAAAGGTAGTAAAGGTTTAAAAAAAGGTTATAAACCCACTGGTATATAGCATTGGTTCTCAAAGTGGGGTTGGGGACCCCCAGGGGTCCTTGAGGGAGTTCCAGGGGGTACCCAGCTAAATGATGGATAGTTAGGAACCAAATGGACCCTTATGGTTCTGTAACTCTGAGAGTGTACAAATGGAACCAAATGGACCCTTATGGGTCCATTTGGTTCCATTTGTACACTCTCAGAGTTAAATCAACATTGATTTTACAATATAATTTGGGATCCCGGAGATAGAAATGCTGTTAAATGGGGGTCCGTAGCCTATAATGCATGTCAAACTGGGGGGGTCCTTGAAATTAAAATGGTTGAGAATCACTGCTAGAGCCCAAAAATCTTCTCTTATGGGGGTCCCTGGCATATCTTTTCAAATGGGGGTCTGTGGGCCGGTCCTTGACATGAAAAGGTTTAAGAACCACTGGTTCATTTAGACACTTCAGCTCGGAAATAACCAGACTGTTAATGAACCATTTACCATTTATTAACCATTCCCATATTAACCATTATCATATATGCAATGATATTGCACTCAAGTTTGGCGGTGTGACTCTGCTCATGTGATATTAAAAGATTCCCTGTGCAAAATGTCACAGATCTTCAATCACAAACCCCCCAGAGCAGAGCATAAAATACAGTTTTACATAACATTGAACCTTCAATGCATAATTAAACTACCGCAATCATAGTACAATCCATAGAACACAGTACAATACACAGAATCATAGAACCACAGTACAGACACAGAATCAACCTATAACAATATGAACTAAAAGCCACGGGGAGGAGGCCGGGTAGGTGGAGGGAATTTGAAAACAAACAGCTGTACACCCAGCTTAGATAGCGAAGCACATAGACTGAACAGAGAACAGAGGCTGCTTAAATGAAGCGCCAGAGTTGCACTGTGGGTATCAGGGCGTGAGTAAATAGGCTCTATGCACAGCAGCCATATTGGGAATGAATTGGGCCCCTTCCTTACTTCCTTCATAGGTGTTACCAATGATACTAATTAAGGCTCTGTTCCATTTAGTGTGGCATAGTGGTTGTCTTATTTTAACGAACCCCCATAACTCTGAGAGTGTACAAATGGAACCAAATGGACCCTTACGAATGGAACATTTGGTTCCATTTGTACACTCTCAGAGTTACACACCCACCATAAGGGGCCATTTGGGAACCAAAATGGAGTGTTTCTACTTTCTAGTGAGCCAACATGCACGATATCAGCACCCTGACCAGAATGGAACAGAGCCTTCATTAGTATCATGGTGACACCTGTGAAGGAAGTAAGGAGAGGCCCAATTTCTTTCCAATATGGCTGCTATGCATAGAGCCTATTAGCTTGTAGCGAATGAGAATGACAAGAGGTTGAACGTACTGACTTAAAGGAGTACGACTGTATAGCTTGTTAGCGAATGGGGGGGGGGGGGGGGGGGGGGGGTCCGGGGAGTGTGAATGAAGTATATCAACATTCTGCCTTCCGTGTCTATATGAACTATCGTTACACTGAATTCTATAGAGTCAGACTATACAGTAGTGTTGGACTTGGGACTGACCTATGAGCAGCACAGCACAGGGACCAGGCTTCGTAGCGCCATCGGTAGCAGGGTTTGACGGGACAGGGTTTCTGCACTGCTCCATCTGGAAGGGGGGCACGGCCTGCCGTCCCCCTGAGGGTCCTGGACCGCCAACCTCCCGCGCCACAGCTTGCCTGGAGGACAGAGAGACATGAAGACACACCGTGGAGACAATGAGAGACTGATCAGTACTGTGGTGGACAGTAACGGATAAAAGCGTCTGCTAAATGACTGTAATGTAATGTAATGTAATGTAATGTAATGTAATGTAATGTAATGTAATGTAAATGTGGTGTAAATGTACTTGAGTGTGTGTGTGTGTGTGTGTGTGTGTGTGTGTGTGTGTGTGTGTGTGTGTGTGTGTGTGTGTGTGTGTGTGTGTGTGTGTGTGTGTGTGTGTGTGTCACACGCCACAAGGTATTGGCATCAAAATGTACTTTAAGTACCAAAAGTAGTTAGTACTCATTATGCAGAATGTCCTGTTTCACAAGTTTTCAAATGTATAAAAATGTATAGAATAATAATTGTAATATATGGTTAGTAATAATCTAAATCTACAAAGTAACAAGTAACTAAAGTTTTCAAATAATTGTAGTGGAGTAAAAGTAGGCCTACAATATGTGTCTCTGTGTAGCAAATTGGAAATACTCCAGTAAAGTAAAAAATGTACTCAAAGTACAGTACTTGAGTACATGTAGGCCTACTCGGTTACTTTACAGCACTGACTATAGGCCTGTGTGTCATCGTCACTAACACAACTCAATAAAACATATATATATTCACTTCACACATATGCTACATTGTTGCTTTTTACAAGTAACATAAAAGTTAAATGACTCGCAATTCCATCAATTACTTTATTTCTAAGCACTTAATTAGCCAAACTCACCTTTTTAACACTCTTTTAGCTTAGTTTTAACAACAAACACTCGGTCGTGTCTTGTGTTTGCTGTTGTGTGTGTGCGTGCGTGTGTGTGTGCGTGTGTTCTGTGTTGTGTGTGTGGGGCTGCTGCTCCATTGCCGCCTTCTGTCCCTTTGATGTCGCCGCAAAGCAGGTGGCGCGGTGACGTCATAGTAAGAGCGGGCATGAAATAGCAGATCTACAAGCTCACAACATGTTGCACCGCAAGGCATTGTGCGCTTGTAGATCTGCTATTTCAATTGGCCGCAATGTACATAGGGTTGAAAGTGGTTAATGTATGTTTTGTAATAATAATATATATCTACAAAGTAACTAAAGTTTTTCAAATAATTGTAGTGGAGTAAAAGTACAATATTTGTCTCTGAGATGTAGTGGAGTAGAAGTAAAAGTACTGAAAATTGGAAACACTCCAGTTAAGTACAAAATAAACTCAAAATTGTACTCAAAGTACAGTACTTGAGTACATGTACTCGGTTACTTTACAGTACTGACTATAGGCCTCAATAAAAACACATATATTCACTTCATATCAAACAATGCTTCATACTGAATAGTTGTTGCTTTTTACCAAGTAACGTGAAAATTACATGCGACGTCATCATTTCCTTTAATGTATAAGCACTTATTAGCCAAACTATCAACACCTGTAGAAAACTCACCAAATTATCTTGTTTTGGGGGTTTTTAGTAGCTTGCTCAATGCTTCACCTCCCTAATAAACACTGATAACCTAATATTACAGTATGAGTTGTTTTAGTTCACTATAGTCTTTTTACAAACTTTAACAGACATTTCGTCTTGTGGCTCCGCTGGCTCGGCCCGCTCGCGCTGAAGAAGAGGGAGTGACGTCACGCTTTGATCTTTACCGAAAAGCGTGGTCCGCTGTGGGCGTTTCTAAGTAGCAGGTGGCGGGGGGCTTTAAAATAATGATTAAAAAAAAACGTGTATGTTTTCTTTTACCTTACTTATATATTTTTTTGCTCCAGCAAAAACATTTAGTGTTCAGTCAAAAAAGCAGTGGTGGAAAAAGTACTCACATTTTCTACTTAAATAAAAGTACCAATACTGCAACATAAAAATACTCTGTTACATGTAAAAGTCCAGAATTAAAACATGTACTTAAGTAAAAGTACAAAAGTATTGGCATCAAAATGTACTTAAAACACCAAAAGTAAAAGTACTACATATTTGAAAATAGCCTAGGTATAAAATAGGGCTAAAGTGGTTAATGTTTCATTATATCATAGTTTATCTGAAAAGTAACTAGTAACTAAAGTTTTCAAATAAATGTAGTGGAGTAAAAGTACAATATTTGTATCCGAGATGTAGTGGAGTAGAAGTAAAAGTACTGGTTTCTAAAATATTCCTAATTTTTAAAAATGTCTTCCAAGATTTTTTTTGTTGTTTTCATAAACGTGGTTGCTTGTTTCTCTCACAAAACATGGCAACGCACGCTCACACCCGGAAGCAGTAGTAAATATTAGCTTCTCAGAGCTCCGTTCCGTGAACAGAAATTGGACTTCCGGTTTTCGAGCTAGCAGAAATAAGGTTTCCGGTTGCCTTGCCAAAATAAGATCATGGATTTTTATGTTTTTTAAAAGACACAAATCTAATTTAAAAATACATTTATGATGTATGTCTTTTAAATGGCTCATACTAAAACACTTCTAAGTGGCAAGTTTAAAAAAAAAGACACAATTGTATTTAAAAAATAAATTTATGATGTACAGTATGTCTTTTTAAATGGCTTATACTAGATCACTTCTAAGTGCCAGGTTGTTCTAGCCTCACGTGGCCAGACAATATCACACGACACACTGCGTGGAAAGTGCATGCAATTTTGCAAAGGCAGACAATTTTCAGACAATAGTGGACACTGGACCGGAGACGGCTGCCGATGCCAGCACTTGTGACATACACACAGCGGAGAGTATGGCAGTGTAGAGGGGGTCTTCCCGAACGCGTGTGTATGTCACAAGTGCTGGCATCGGCAGCCGTCTCCGGTCCAGTGTCCACTATTGTCTGAAAATGGCAGAAAAGGGCACTTTTCTGACCTCTGACCTCACTGGACGGCCCGCCACACTTTTTTTTACACCTCTCCCGCTTAGCGGAGAGTGTGGCAGTGTAGAGGGGGTCTCCCCGAACGCGTGTGTATGTCACAAGTGCTGGCATCGGCAGCCATCTCCGGTCCAGTGTCCACTATTGTCTGAAAATGGCAGAAAAGGGCACTTTTCTGACCTCTGACCTCACTGGACGGTCCGCCACACTTTTTTTTACACCTCTCCCGCTTAGCGGAGAGTGTGGCGTTGTAGAAGGGGTCTCCCCGAACGCGTGTGTATGTCACAAGTGCTGGCATCGGCAGCCGTCTCCGGTCCAGTGTCCAATTTGTATAGGCCATGCAGTCCTTTGAACACCATTTATCCATTTAGATAATGTTTTAATGTTTTAAAAAACGTTTTTGTTACACATAAACATAATATGTGTTATATAGCTTCGTTTAAATGCTTAATTTATAGTTTTAATGTGCAAATGAACCGTTTTTCAATGCTTTTCAATGGTTTCTTTTTACTCTAGAGGGTACTCTTATTCTGAAGAGATCGTCAACCGGAAGTCTTATTTCTGCTCCGTTATTTCTGCTCACGGAACACAGTTACATCTCAGAGCTCCGTTCAAATCACTTTGATGAGTGATTATTTATTACATCAGTACTAAGCTCGCATCACCAGTCTTTCCACCTGCAGGTTCTCAAGCTATATACGATTTGAATTATAAGTACTGTTTGGTATAATCTGTGTCATGGGAGCTGTACTGACCAGCATTAACCTGGTGAAGCCTGCTGTTTGTCTTGAGGAGTTCTGTCAAAGTGTGAAGAACCCTGGTTGTCTCAGCTATGATGGTGACAGCTCTGATCATCCAGACAGACAGACATCTCCACTCTATGTGAACAGGAGTTCAGACACACACATACATGACTTTGAAGTGAAGAAGCTCATAGGTAAAATATGTTTCAATGTTATGGGTTTACAGCAGGGGTCTTCAACGTTTTCAGGCCAAGGACCCCTTGGCTGAGAGCGAGATAAAGCAGGGACCCCCATTATATATTGTATAGAATATTATTTTTTTCATAGATTTCATAGGCAGCTTCATAGACTTCACAGCACTGTCATGTTGGATTCATGTTGATGTGTATTTCCAGACATTTAACCATGCACTTAAACAATACTTAGTAAACCTGACCTTTCACTCTGTACTTAGCCTGCTCTTTTCCCCCCTATACTAAACCACTTTGCCAAAAATAGCAGATCTACAAGCGCACAACGCCTCGCAGCGTGAGGCGTTGTGCACTTGTAGATCTGCTATTTTTGGCTAAAGTTCTCCTCAGAATAGGGATGCTTGGTTGAAGTGGTTAATGTAAAAATCACACAAAGATTTGGCGGACCCCCTGGCCTGCAGTAACTCTGAGGACCCCCTAGGGGTCCCGGACCCCCTGTATTTAGAGCACAGTAATGTTATTTTGATAGATACAAGAAGAGTGTGCACTAAGAAAGAGTAGGCACTAAGGAAGTGGGCACCTCAAATTTGCTATTTTGTCCAAAATGTTTTTAAAAAAAAAGTAAAGTACATATTTGAACATGCACGGTACATCATAATCACACTTAAATGTACCCTTCAACTCCTTGTTTATGCCCAAAATGATTGGAAATACAGGTTTTGTAGCAATTTAGCAATTGTAGAAATAATAGACCTTAATGGTCAAATGTTCATTCATGTTCTCTAATCATTTATAGCTTACATTGCTTAAGACCCTTTTCCAAATATCTCTCTCTCTCTCTCGTTTTCT
Organism: Gymnoscopelus microlampas; assembly: GCF_963454915.1. NCBI lineage: Eukaryota > Metazoa > Chordata > Actinopteri > Myctophiformes > Myctophidae > Gymnoscopelus > Gymnoscopelus microlampas. The sequence goes on from NC_139957.1 coordinate 30,082,725, forward strand.
CCAGATCCATGCCAACCTCTCTGAAAGGCCCACTGAGACTGGCAGCAATTTCTAAGGTGAGTTTATAACATTGTCACATTTTGAGACTATAAGGCAACCTTTATGTAATAATGTTGTGAAGTAACATAAAAAAAAACTAAAGTATATTAATACATATTTCTTTGGTACATCACGGGTGTAAAGAGCATTTTAACCACAGCCTGCCTGTGGTATTATATAAGCAGATTTAAGCAACAGTGCTGTCAAAGCTTTGATTGATTGATTGATTTGATTGAATACTTTATTAGTCAGAAATGTAAACAGTTAGTGGTACAGTAAGACATTAAGGCTAAAAGGATAACACAAAAAAAGTCCTGGGGACTGACTTGTTTCCATTGTGGTCCTATGTAGTCAATTCATCAACATACTGTAGCATAACAAATTAACACAATAATACTGTGACAATGACAATACATGTCATCAACAAATACAGTACAAAACACTACACTACACTACACTACAAAAAGGAAAAACGGTGGCAGTGAATGACACCTCCTTTCGATTTACCTCCCCTTGTGGTCTCCTGATAGATGTTTTTTCAGGACAATTTTGAAAGAAACCAGTGTTACACATCCTTTAATGGATGGTGTCAGGGCAGTCCACCTTTTGGTGGCAGAGCAGTAGAATGAGAATTATCTGTGCTGTCCGAGCTCACTGTCAGATGGCTCCTTGTGTCTCCATAGGATGTCATTGAGAACATCTTAGATTTGGAGGTGTCTTCAACACAGTCTGATGATTTTCTGCATTACGCCAGTGGTGGCGGACTGCTGCGTGGATCAGACCCACTGGCACACAGATATATGGGGGCCATCAGGTACACTGTGTTTAGGTATTGATGTTGCTCTGGCCTAGAATGGCTGTGATATTGTGATTGTGATAGATACACAGCCATAGATCACCCCCATGCCCTCGCGGGTAGCAGACTCATTGTGGCGGCATAAAACGTTGTGGCGCCCCGTGTGTACTCACCCAATAATTAATTTCTGTGACTTATTTGGAGTCAGATATTGTCCTCTAGTACTTTAATTCATATCCATTTGAAAGTTCTGAAGGAAAACGTGTGATTAGTGAAATATCTTCACTTTTCCACAAGCTTCACACAGACAACATTCTCTGCCCGCAGCAGGGCCCAAAATGATTGCTGGACTGAACATATGAAAACGTCTATGGGGAGCACACACGTATGGGGCACAGAATTGACAGGTGACGATTAATTACCCCGCACCAATCGCAAAGCACCAGTCGAGTTTAAATGCCACCACGAAGAGTCTGCTACCTGGGCGGGCCTAGGGGTGATCTATGGCTGTGTATTTGGAATACATGAAATGTATGCGATGTCACAGCCATTCTAGGGCTAGTATTGATGTTGCATCAATTTATTGGAATTGCTACTTCAACTTATTTAAAGAACTCGTATCTCTCTGTTACACTAGTAGTTTGGCTATTGGTCTGGGCAGCTGGGAGATGGTCGGGCACATCTCCTTGGTCAGCACACTAACAGGCAAGCAGGTTTTTTGAGTTATACAGCTTAATATTTGCAAAAGTCTTGACTCACTCATATTTCTGTTTTAAACGTTCCATTTCTCTAGGAAAGGAGAAATATGGGAACTCCAGCTCAAAGGCTCAGGGAAAACTCCTTACTCAAGGTGTAACACAACGTTCTGACTCCTTTATCATTTAATTTCTCATTTTCAGTTTGACCAGTTAAATGTCTTGAGTTACCTGAAATGCAACTAAAATACAGATCCATACTTTATACTGGAGAGATCTCTAGAATACCAAACCAAATACAACCACCCCAATAGCATAAGTTATATTGTCAACCTCAGTTGCAAGGTCGATTGAAGGCAACGAAACACCACTACAAATTGATGTGTGTGTGTGTGTGTGTGTGTGTGTGTGTGTGTGTGTGTGTGTGTGTGTGTGTGTGTGTGTGTGTGTGTGTGTGTGTGTGTGTGTGTGTGTGTGTGTGTGTGTGTGTGTGTGTGTGTGTGTGTGTGTGTGTGTGTGTGTGTGTGTGTGTGTGAGAAAGTGCATTTGGCTTCTTGACTGTTTGGATAAAGACACATCTAAGCCCTGTTTCAAAAAGCCCAACTACAAGTTCACAACGCCTCACAATGTTGATGGCCAAAATGGGGATGCCAGGCAATGTCAAGACAGTCCACTATAATAATCAAACAATTTAGTGCCCACAAGTTATTACCTCAACGGTCGTGGTCTTTCCTTTAATCTTCTTATTTTCACCGTCATTCCTCCCATAGGTGTAGGAGACAGCTCAGTCAAGACTCCTGGACCACAGGCCCATCACCCAAGGAGAGATTCGCTACTTTGTGAGGGAGTTTGAGGTAAACCACGTTGAGCAAGTCACAGATGCACTGTCGGAGATGGAGAACACCCACAACACTGACACATGCTCTGTTATTGAGATGTTAAATAGGTTTTCACTGTAACACACATCCTTGGGAAGCCACAGTGTATCTGATGAAAGCTTGTCTAATCTGTGTTCGTAATGATAATGATAATGATCTTAATTTATATAGTACCTTTCATACATGGAATGCAGCTCAAAGTGCTTTACACAAAAAAGGAAGATCATAAAAAATAAGTAATAAACAAGTACATAAAGAGGAAAGCATAAAGAAACAAATCAAATGTTTATTTTCATTTTTTTAAGAACAGAAAGAAGAAACGCTGTTTCCTGTAATGAAGGGGAAAAAATAACAGTGGTGTGAGCTATTAACTTCTATCATAGCAAGATATAGATTATATTGATTAAGATTTATATAGTGCCTTTCTCCAAAGCGCTTAAAAAATAATGTGTATTTACATTTCCCCCATTCACACAAACATTAACACACAGACGGCAGCCGAAAGTGGCCGATCTAGCTCCAGATCAGGGGGGGGGGCGCCCCTAACTGTCACATGATGGCCTACATGTGAGATTTTTTATATGACTTAGCACAGGGGTCTTCAACGTTTTCAGGCCAAGGATCCCCTAGCTGAGAGAGAGATGAAGCAGGGACCCCCTACTCTATATTGTATAAAATTGTGTTTCAGATTACTTTTTTTTTTAAACTTAGTCTGCTATTTTTTCCCTCTACACCTATAGCCTCTTTGCCAAAAATAGCCGATCTACAAGCTCTCATTAGCCGAAGATCTGATATTTTCGGCTAATGTTCCCCTCAGAAAAGGAATTCAAGGGTTCAAGTGGTTAATGTAAAAAAACTAAATCCTATCACACAAAGATTTGGCGGACCCCCTATAGTAGCTCTGAGGACCCCCTAGGGGTCCCGGACCCCCTGTTGAAGACCCCTGACTTAGCAGAACTGTAAAAATAGGTTTGTGTGGTACAAGTTCATACATTTCTTACCGTGTGTTTTTATAGATCGTCAATAATAATAATAAGTGAATATAATTGACCTAAATCAACAAAAACGTCAGTTTAAAATGTACATGAGAGAATGAACAGATCATGTCCCTTTGGTTGTTCTAAAGGAGAAGAGGAGGCCACAGGGGAGAGCAGACTTCTGGAGAACCTCCAGAAGATGGTGGTGGAAACAAATGAAAATGCACTGCCCAAATGTACGGACGCCATGCAGGAGCACTTGTGTGATGTCATAACGCGCTGTAAGTCCCCGCCCACCCTCGCTCTCACTAGGGCAGGGGTCTTCAACAGGGGGTCCGGGACCCATAGGGGGTCCTCAGAGCTACTATAGGGGGTCCGCCAAATCTTTGTGTGATAGGATTTCGTTTTTTTACATTAACCACTTGAACCCTAGAATTCCTTTTCTGAGGGGAACATTAGCCGAAAATAGCAGATCTACAAGCTCGTTGAGAGCTTGCAGATCGGCTATTTTTGGCAAAGAGGCTATAGGTGTAGAGGGAAAAAAGAGCAGACTATGTTAAAAAAAAATCTGAAACACAATTTTATACAATATAGAGTAGGGGCTCCCTGCTTCATCTCTCTCTCAGCTAGGGGGTCCTTGGCCTGAAAACGTTGAAGACCCCTGCACTAGGGGCTTGTCTTTGTCTACTTAGACAGTTAAAACAATGTCAGATGTAGGTGTAGTTCTTTGGAATAACTACAATTCCATTATACCAACAAGTCAGTTTAAGACTGAGGAAAAAGAGAGAGAGAGAGAGAAATGCAATGACATCATTCAATGACATTGATATATTGATCGAATAAGGCATGAATAATATGCTGTTTAAAAAAATGTTTTACTTATTGCCCTTTAGCCATTTTAGAGTTCTCTGGCATTGAATTGCTTTGTAGCATGGAAGGAATGTGATTCACCCAAACTTGGTTCTTGTAAAGATATTTTGACTGGGAGTAAAACCTGTCTTGTCTTATGTAATTATTTATGTCTGGTGGTTAATTTGCTCACACAGTGGAGGCTGCAAATCACATGGCACAGAGAGTCCAGCAGAGGGAGCTAGATGCACACCAGGTAACATAACTGGCTCCATATAGACAATTGACTTACATTTATAGTAGCTTAATGCACCTACAGTATAATGCAGTCCATAATGTGAAAATCATTAGAATCCTAATTATATATTTTTTTGCATAGCAAATGATCCAGTTACATTATATGATACTGCTGATGAAATGTAGTCAGATACATAGATGTACAAACTACACAGAACCTTTCTCACTTGCTTTCTGTGACCATCTATGACTCCACCTGCCAGAATAACTAAACTTGTTTTGACTCTCTAATCATTAGAGAGTCATTTCGGCCATTTGAAAATAGCCGACCTACAAGCTCACAAAACATGTGAAATGGCATTCTGCATAATGAGTACTTTTACTTTTGTACTTAGTGCATTTTGATATCAATACTTTTGTATTTTTACTCAAGTAAATTTTGAATTCAGGACTTTTACTTGTAACAGAGTATTTCTACATTGCAGTATTGATACTTTTAGGCTACTTAAGTAACAAATGTGAGTACTTTTTTACCAAGTACCTCTTTTGTTGAGTTAAACAATACTTGCTCTGACCTTTTTGAATCCTGCACCTGACAAATAACCCAATGTATGAAAAAAACGAACACTAAAGCTAATAAAAACTAAACTAAAACTAAGCGTTCTCACAAAAATAGAAACATAAATATAAATATAAAATAGAAATAGAAATATAAAAACTAGCAAACCCGCCCTAAAAACTAACTAAAACTAACTGAATTAGAAAAGAAATAATGTCAAAACTAACTAAAACTAACTGAATTAGAAAAATAATTGTCAAAACTAACTAAAACCAAACTGCAATGAAAAATCCAAAACTATTACAACCTTGCAACAGACTGAAAAACAATGACGAATAACTGAATGTGCATGAGCACGCATGCGTGTCTGCTTGCCCACATCAAGTCACTTTTTGACCAATGCGGCCCAGACCCCAAAATGAGTTTGACAAGCCTGGGCTAGACCATAGAGCAGGGGTCTTCAACAGGGGGTCCGGGACCCCTAGTCTAAAAGTTTTGTTTTCAATTTGGCTCTTGTATTTTGCACAATATCCTAGTTAGTTGTATTTGTGAAATAGCCTTATTTAGGCTATATAATTATTAATAAATAATTGGCAATGGGGGGGACCCCTCTTTCTCTTTTTTCTTCTTAGAATTGCTAAATACAACGCACAAGAACTTAGTATCGATAAAATTGATGATTTGCATAGCAAAACGATTCGATACGATTATTTGCATTGCAAAACAATTCGACACGATACAAAGTCAAACGATACGATATTTTGCTGTTTGCATATCGATATAGTAGATTGTTGAAAATTAAAATCGATTTTTCGATGCAGTTACTATATCGTTACACCTCTTGTTCAAGTGGTTAACTTTTATCTGATCAGATTGAAGTCACATACGGAAATGTTTGTGTTGCTGATGGGTACGGTACAAACAGTAATGATCAGGACCAGGGGGTATAGCGTTAAAATTAACTCTGTTTGTAACAGAATACTTTATTGGGTAACGAGTAACCTAACTTGTTAGTTTTGCAATTAGAGTACTCGGTTACTTAGTTACCTTTTCTAAAATAATGGTGTAACTTAGTTACATTTAAGGCATAATTTGGTGCCACAAAGGAAAAGGAAAATCCATCCGACACATTTGCGATGTTTCCTGATCAATGAACAAGTTCGTCTCTGTCAACACCACAGAGACTTGCTGAGGATTGACCAGAATGTTGCTGCACCACAAATTAACAAACAGCCGGTGAACTTAAAAATCACTCATCAGTGTTCTATTCATTGTAAGTTGAGCAGTAAAGTTACCCATGCACTATACTACGTAGTTCTTTCAATACTATCTTCGTCTAAATCAGGCATAGGATCAGAATGTCGCTGTGCCAACTATAAACAGTGAGTGTACTTATCAGTGTTCCTTTCATTGCAAGTATGCCATAAAGTCACCCAAGGCACCAATGCACCAGATAGTTCTCTCCGTGCTATCCAAGTGCAAGCCGTCGAAGGTCGGCTCCGCCTGTTGACTCTGCTGTTGATTTTCTTCTCTATTCTGTCCTCTCCTCTTTTTTTTGTGCAAAGCATTCATGTCTGAATAATGTCACTGTCGGGCAGAAACCTTTTTTCTTTCTTTTTTTCTTCATAAATGAATGCCCTTATATATTGTTGTATGATAGTGTCGCGCAAAAGTAGTACAACAGGCACTCTACAAGATCTTTGAAAATGTTCTCCTTTAACAACATGTCCAAAAATGTATATGCCAGATTGAAAGTGGTTAAGTGTGTTTGTGGGCTTTATAAATGTTTAATCAATTAAAAGTATCAACAAGAGCTTGTGAGTAAATAATAACCACAGGACCACAGGTTCTATTTTCCAATTTCCTGAAAAGTTATGGTTTTGATACAAGGTTTCCACGTGACAACAACATGTAGGAAGGTAGGTCTTAACTGACACCCATTAAGACCTGAGGCTGGTTCTACAGTCTTCTGAAAACAGTTTTCTAAAAAACATATGTTTCGATTAATTGAGTAGCCTACAAAGGACCCCAATGGAAACAAGCCATAGTGCTTTCTTGGGTTTAAAATCCTCTTAACAGACAGTATTGAACTGTACTTCCCTGTGCTTGTCTTTGCAAACTGTTAATAAAGTATTCAATCAATCAATGCTATATCAGTGGTTAGTGGTTAGTGCAGTGGTTTTCAACCAGTGGTCCGGGGACCACCAGTGGTCCTTGAGGGGGTTCCAGTGGGTCCCCAGCCAAATCAATAATTAGGAACCAAATTGACCCTTATGTCTGTAACTCTTGAGAGTGTACAAATGGACCCTAACGGGTCAATTTGGTTCCATTTGTACACTCTCAGAGTTAAATGAACACTGATGATACTACTGTGTAGATTGGGACCCCCAAGTAATAAAATGGTTGAGTCCCTGGCATATCTTTTCAAATGGGGGTCCCTGGGCTAATATTTGTCAATTTGGGGGTCCTTGACGCAAAAAAGGTTGAAAACCACTGATTTATTGTGAATCTTATCAGCCGCAACACCTACTAACTACTATTTTAATTCTTGTAGGGTTTTAACATGACCAGCGGGTGGCGGTAATGCCACCGGAAGAGTATATTCTGTGGCGTGCCCGCCAATTTCGAGGGGAAGTAAACATTTACTTTCAGGCTAGTGTGCTGCTGCTAACTTTATGTTCTTCTGACTGTACTAGTCGACAATGTTGTGAACTCAACTGTCTGTCTGCCTGTTTGTCCGTCTGTCTGTGGTAGAAGAAGTGAGTCACTTATGATGGCTGCGAATTTGAAAGGTAACAGTATAATTAAATGCTTAATATCTTACCCACACTGACGTGTGCTTGTTGAGTCGGTGGACTCTTAACTATCCTGTCTGTCTACATTTTCTCTGACAGGACCTGCAGATTCATCACTGGTTGCTAACAGGTACTGTTTGTATGTTGATGTTTCATAACCACATTTGGAGAGATTTTGCACAGTAATAAGTAAGCTAAGGACCTCTGTGGCTATAGTGAAATAAAAGTTTGATTTAGAGAGATGCACATCAATGAGTCAAATGACTGACTGATGTGTGTACAGGTGCTTTATGCATCACTCACAAGCAGGTCATTGCTCTTAAAGATCAAACATCTCCCATAGGGTAGCTGTACAAGCTTACAATTTGTCTCAATGGGGTCGTAGATGGAGCCATTTTCTCTATTCTCCATGATATCGTTGTTCTATTTTCAATGATGTATGTATAAAATAGGGCTTAAAGCAATTAGTACATATTTGTATTTTATGTACTATTGTACTTTATTTAATTATTTTGCATGTATGAAAATAACACGCTTCAAGATTATTCGAGTAATCAATAGAATAGTTGCTAAGAATATAATCTATTTTTGCAGCTACACTAAACGATTATTTTATTTGTAAAATTTCACTAAATACATTTTCTGCTAAATCAATTCTTCAACAATTTGTTTCAAACATAATCTCTTACCTTTTGAATCTTATTTTCTTATACATTCTGTTTTTTTTTCTGGTAATACAGTGGAGACGGTGATTCTATAAAAGTGTTTGTGCGGGTGCGACCCCTGACCCAGGGCACTGGGCTGACCACAGATGGAGTTCAGAGTCTGTGTCTCACTGTTACCTCACCCAACACCATCCGCCTGCACTCAAAGCCAGAGCCACGGACTTTTACCTATGATCATGTTGCTGATACGGACACATCTCAGGTTGGTGCCACATCATGGTCATAGCCACTTAGCCAGGTCTTATATTGGCATATTATCTGTAAATATACTGACAGGGTACTAATCTGGCAGGTATGATAGTACTAACCCCTGTGAAATGTATGTGTAGTACTTTCTATGTATTATTAAATAATAATTGGTCTGATCACTATACCTTGGATCAAAATGTTTTTTTTTTTTAGGTTTCTCTTTAAGAACTACTAACTACTTTATACTGATTTCTAACCTGAATCTTACCTGCATTCTTGTATTTGCTTAATTTTTTTCTTTTTACTATTTGTATTCAAATGCCCTTTTTTATGATGTGTTTGCACTCTTAATGCTCAGTGTCTTAATGTCTTAATGCTTAATATTTCATGTAAAGCACTTTGAATTGCGTTGAAATGGCGCTATACAAAAAAACATACAGTGCCTTTTATATAACTCTTAATGTACTTCTCATTGCCAACAGGACTCTGTGTTTTCCTGTGTAGCAAAGAACATTGTGGAGTCTTGCATGAATGGATACAACGGCACAATTTTTGCCTAGTGAGTGCTTTTTATGTTGCTTACATGCTAAATAAATGGTGGGTACAGTTTGGGATACAACAACCTTGCACAGGATTAATCTGTGTCTTTTCATCTGGTGCTTTTGCAGTGGACAAACTGGCTCAGGGAAAACGTTCACTATGCTAGGTGAGATTTGATATCTTTGACTTATCGTCTGTCACTTTCGTTAAAGGACTATACTGTGGAAGAAACTAAATGTGGCCTGAAACAATGCCAGACCACCGGTATTATAAGTGCATTAACCCTGTTTTTTCTCTCTAGGCCCATCTGACTCTGATAATTTCACTGATGAACTGAGGGGTGTCATTCCTCGAAGTTTTGAGTATCTATTTTTTCTCATCAACAGAGAAGTGAACAAGGTGGGTAGAATCCTTCAACCGAAGACCCCCTTGATACTGTAGTCACCGTCATTCTAATGCAATGACATGAATCATAAATAATTAGCTGGGAAAGTATAAGTTAGCTAAATTGCTTTACCTCTTTTCTTGCCACCAAAAGTCTGAGAAGACCAAGACCTTCCTTTGCAAATGTTCATTCATTGAGATCTACAATGAGCAGATCTATGATCTCCTGGACAGCGCCTCAGCCATGCTTTTCCTTAGGGAGGACATCAAGAAGGGTGTGTTTGTTGACGGTGCTGTGGAAAAGTTTGTCACCTCAGCTGTGGAAGCTTATCAGGTAGGAAATCACTCCACATCGTGATTCATTGAACTAATGATACAAGATGGCACTGAAGTAACTTCTCTACGTTTCTGTCTTAGGTACTGTCAATGGGCTGGCGTAATCGAAGGGTGGCCTCCACATCCATGAACCGTGAGTCCTCAAGATCCCATGCCGTGTTCACCATGACGGTGGAGTCCAAGGAGTCCATAAATGAGGTGGTGAATATTCGAACCTCTCAGCTGAACCTGGTGGATCTGGCAGGGTCGGAGAGGCAGAGAGACACACACACAGACGGCTCAAGACTGAAGGTGATGCTTTCCCCCCAACGCTACCCTGAATTATGCTCTGCAGTTGTTTTTGAGTTTGTCATTGTCTTATTCTTTTTCCTCTTTTTTTCAGGAGGCCAGCAGCATCAATCGCTCCCTTATGAGCCTAAGTCAGGTGATTATGGCACTGGTTGATGTTTCCAACGGGAAGAACCGACATATCTGCTACAGGGATTCCAAACTCACCTTCTTGCTAAAGGTCAGTGGCCAGTTCCTTAAATGCTTTCGCATGAATTCAGTTTTTGGTGTCATGGTTCGACACTCTGTCCATACTCTACTCGCCTATCAAGATGTGTTGGTTGCATTTCCTGACTTTGCTCTGAATGTACATGGTACTTACTGTAAGCCTACCTGTCCTATAATATTGCAATATTTTCATTATCCTGCTATTTTACTGTTTAATTTCGTCAGTAAATAATATATTAGTGTTCATATTACCTGGTTCATTGATGCCATTTTCACTGATGGACTGGACACCGCAAAATTGCATATTGCAGCTGAAAAAAATATTTGTTATACTTGTACACAATGGTTATTGTTTTAATTCTAATATACCGGTATACGCATATCAAATATTTTCACTGTGTAAAAAAAAAAGTTATTTTTTACACAACAAGAAGTGATGTGTCTGTAGATGATGCGACAAGAACGAGTACACTTAACACTTTAACTATAAATTCTATTTTTGTGTTTTATAAAGGACTCTCTTGGAGGTAATGCAAAGACGTATATCATAGCCAATGTACATCCTGGCTCAAAGTGTTTCGGAGAAACACTGTCTACTCTGCAGTTTGCCAAGAGAGCAAAGCTGATTAAGAATAAGGTACCTGTCATCTGACACTAACTGCACACAGTGAAGCATATCCGACCCAGCCAGGCATGCCTTATTTCACAATCTTGGTGCTCCATTAGCTCATGCTTGTGGAATTATTCTCCTTTCTATCAGGCCATGATAAATGAAGACACACAGGGAAATGTGAGGCAGTTGCAGGCTGAGGTGAAAAAGCTGAAGGAGCAACTTGCACAGGCCCTCGCCTGTCAGCCAGGCAATGTGGACAACAGAGATGTGGCGCCAGGAGGGCCCAAAATGGGTAGGAGTACTTCAACGATGCTCACTGTGACCCTTTTTGTTGATAAAAGCATAAAAATTGAATTATCATGTAATGTTTTTGACCCTCGAAAGTTTTGCCTGTATTATCTGTGCAAGAATAATTCTCACCCATTCACAAATATGGGTTGAATTGCCCTAGGTTATAAACGCAACAAAGGAAATGTATTTGTTTGGAAAGTTTCTCAATGATTGTTTGCAAGACGGTAAAATAAATGTAGCAATATTGCTGCCTGTCTTGAATTGTGAACACATGAACTCTGTTTTAGATTGGATTTTTACCCCCCCTGGATTAGCTATTGTACAATATGTTATATCAAACTAAGTATAGGGCAATTTTTCTCCTCAGGTGCATCCATTCTAGACCACCCTGAAATGGTGTACAAGGCAAAGTTCATGGAAGCCGTTCGACTATGGAGGAAACGTGACGAGGAGAAGACTGTAAATGCAAACTAATATTTGAAATCTTCTGATTGCACGGGTGTTTGTTTGTGGTAAGGATGTTAAGAGAACATGTTTATTGTGCCCTTTTGTAGGTGCTGGTGCAGAAAGTGGCTCAGCTGGAGGAGGCCTGGAGACAGAAGGAGAAGTTCATCCTCTCCTCCAACTTGATCATCAAGTTCCGCGACGGCCACATCTCTCGCTTGATGAAACTGAACGGAGGGCAGGGCTCTCTCCCGGAAGAGGAGAGTCAGACTTTGGTTGACCAACTCAAGGAGGAAATCAAGATACTTAAAGATCAGGTATAATTAGAAATGCACTTTTGAACACTTACTGGACTGGCACAGTCATAGATGATGCCATAGATGTTATACAGATGATGGTGATAGCATATTCCATATTTTATGATACATTTTAAATGTAAGTGATTCCCTTCAGTATTTCAAAAGTTTTTCAGCTGGTTTATGTTTTCCTATGTTTTATGCTTCTGCTTTTCTTTTCTTTGCCTTATTGTCTTGCTCTGTAAAGCACTTTGAGCTGCATTTCATGTCATGAAACGTGCTATACAAATAAAGTTTATTATTATGCCAACAAGGCACTGTAGACCATTTTTTAACAAGAACAGAAGTACAAGTTTCTAGGTGAGACTTATTTCATACATAGTTTGGTGTGGAAATTAGGGTAAGAAACACCATTTATTTTGCTTTTAACATTGCTCCTGTTTAAACATGCTTTTTTCAAAAAATGAAAAATCTTTAGTTTTGTCGGCTAAAAAAAAACTTTGTTTTTTCTTCAGGTTGAGAATCATCCAAAGATTACACGACTCCAAGCAGAGAACTATAGTCTGAGGGAAGAGATCCGGCAGCTTCACTCCCTGGAATCTGTGAAAAGAGCTGAGGAGGATTTAAAGCAGTCTGCTGCTGAACTAGAAGAAACCTTTCAGAGAGTTCTAGAGACAGAGAAACCCATGGGCTGTAAGGACGATAATCTTATATTTTTTAGAGCAATTGATTATGTTTCAGAGTGTACTATACAGTATGTACAAGTCTTATACAGACATGTGGGCTGAAAGATGGATGGACAGTAGTGGCTCAGGAGGTAGAGCGGCCGCTTGGGAATCAGAAGATTCCCGGTTCGATCCCCTTCTCCTCCTGGCTGCTTGTGTGAAGTGTCCTTGAGCAAGGGTAACCTCCAACTGCTCCCTAGGAGCAGGTTGGTGCTTTGCATGGTTGACTCGATCTGTGCGTGAATTGGTGAATAATGCACATTGTATAGTGCGCTTTGGAGGAAGGCACTACATAAATGCACCATTTACAGTACATGCCCATAAATATTGTGATTCATTGTATCTTTATGAATGGTTCTTGTGTGAGACAATGGTTCTTTTGTGAGTCATTTCTCTTTAAAGGGCTTAAAAGGTGTGTGTGCTGTGGAATTTGTCAGTTTGGATCAAATTAAGGATTTTGTCCAACATGACCTTTTTAAGGCTTGTAATTCAACACAACACAAGAGGTGTCTGAAAGACTTCAGCACATTGATATCTATTATTAGAAGGGATTTTCACAATTGTTTGGCTGATGGCAAACCCGTGGGATTGATTAAAGGTTTCTCTGCAGCCCAGCCAACCTGTTTGACCCCAGGGACTGCAGAGAACATCTCAGCCATTTCTATGGAGAGGATGAAGGCTCAGCTAATGCAGAAACAGTCTGAACTCACAGCCACTAGTAAGGCCTTTGAGGAGTACAAGGAGATCACCAAGTAAGGAAGGCTTCTTTTCTTTGTTTTGTTCTCCTATGTGCTTCAGTCTATACTTGTAAACTCCCATATTTGTGACTGTCATGTATTGTTAAAAATGTTCTCTTGCTGGTCTTTTGGACATTTTTCTTTCCGTCTCTTACCCATGTGTGATATTTTTTTGTCCAGTCCTAGTTTGCAGGTTTGGAAGAAGCCTATATTTAAATTACAAATGCAGACATCTTGGCAATATGCTTCTGAATTAGAGTGGCTGGCTTTTTGCTTTTAGATGTTGTTAAATAGTTAATTATTTCAAATGCAATACATTAAAGCCTGCGCTGCAGAATGACATCTCGTTTTATTGATTGTTCATTGTGTTATAGGAAACAGATTGCCGAGTTGGAGTCTGAGAAAAGATACCTCAGCAAGTTCAATAGGCACTTGGAAAACATTCTTGAAGCTACAAATGCCTACAAAAAACAAGAAGTTTCTCAGCTGAATAGAATCCATGTTGACACTATCAAGGTAAGGTGATGTGGAAATGTTATTGCTCAGGTCTCCCTGAACTAGCTCTACCATTTTTACTGTATTTCCAACGATAAACTTGTGTTTTGCTGTTGATTGTTGAACTACTACCAAGAGACTTCAATTCTCATAGGGATGGATGATAAGGCGATGCATTGGAAGTTTGGTTTTCCTTTCTTTCCTTAGTGCCAGTTTGTCAAGCTTTTCTATCTATGATTTTGAAATGTATGCACAGGAAACCCACGCACTGTTTTTGAAAATATTCCATTGTCACAGATTCTTACCACCCCAACCAAGAGTCATTGTAGCCTGCCAGTGCCACCTCTATCCAGTCCAGAACACTTGAACAACAGGGAGGAAGACATGGATGATATTCGGAGTGAACAGCTTCCAGACATGGACTCCGAGACGGCCTGTGAAGCCCTGACTGAGGAACTTCAACAACTTCAGGTAAAATTAAAATGTACACAGGCATGCAAACCCTGCCTGCCTGCACCAACGTCTCTTGCTATCAAAGGTTGTTTTTGATTGTTTTCCCTTCATCAATTCAGATATATGAGCTACATTATGACATTTTTATATTGGATTTGGGTTATGACCTTGGGAACAGCATGTGGGGTGGTACGCCATTGGTTATGGCATGCCTAATCTGAGTACCCAGAAGTTTTCGCCGGCTCTGCGAGGAACTTCTGGGCCAGAGCCCTGGGATTTGTGGGCGGGATGTAATTTACGCTCTGAATCTGAGCGGACACGCCTCTTACCGGTCTGGAGCTGTGCAACTCGTCTAAAAAGTCCGACGAGAGGCAAACAGCAGTACACAACAATGGCGGCCGCAATTTCTCAAGGGGAAATTGCTTCCCGTCGATCCTATGTAGATGCTACACCCACTGCATGTGGATCCCGCCCCTTTTCTTCATTGGCTGTTGATTTGAATCACAACGCAGTGGCCGCGCCCCCGCTGTCCAAACTCCGAGGCAATGCCTCCCAGACTATGGCATGCCATATCCTCTTTGACAGCTCATTATATGCTTCAAATTAAGTACGGGTGCATCCATTATAATTCTTATTGGGCATAACTCTTTTAAAAGTGAATTTACTATTATATAAAATTAGTAGCATACATGAAGATATGCAAAGATAATGCATTATAAACGTGGGCTTCATAGAAAGTGTTAGTTAATGTATACAACTTGATGCCACAGTGTGACGTCATGGACAACAAAGGATTACAACAGTTGATTTCATTTTTATCAGAAATCAAACCAAACCAATCTTTCCGTATCTCTATTCCTGAGCTATGATTGATGATCATGATTATTAATCACCTCTTTAGGGCAGACAACTGATTATTCCCTCCAAATTTCATGAATATCCACCCATCTGTTCTCAAATTATTTTGTTCACGGACAGACAACCACACAAACAAGCCCTGCCGAGCATCACTGCGGGAAGAGTAATTAGGGACCTACACTCATCCTCAGTATCGATACCACTCACTCTATTAACCTTGTCTGACTATCTCTCTCCACCATCTCAAGGAGCAAGCCAATCGTGTGCAGGGTCAGTTGGATGAGGAACAGCTGAAGAACAGGAAGCTGTCGCAGCAGATAGCAAAGCTTGAGGAGCACGTGGTCATGATGTCGCAGGAGGCTGACCGCAAGGATGAGGTGGAATGCTTTCTCATTGTTTACACGCACACACAGTATACTACAATGTTTAACAGGTGACAAATTGAAGGAAGGAAAAAACAACAATGTGTCCTATTGAGAACGCTTTAACTCAACACAGAATACATAATGATATACAGATATGTATACTGCAGGTAATATGGGAATTGCATTCAAAAGTGCAACTTCTAAATGGAAATCTTGTAAACTCATTCGGAAGGGGTGTATTGTTTAATATCTTGCTATGTACACGTCTATCTTAACAGGTGCTCCAGGACCTTTTATTATATATTATATATCTTTGCAGTCGGGTGGAAACCTCATATGTCCAAAACTTACTTTTCAGGATTAAAATATAAAAAAATGCACATCTACAAGCTCACAATGCGGCACGATGAAATGCGTGTTGAACTTGTAAATCTGCTATTTTTGCTACTTTTGTATGACGAAGTAGGGAATTAATTTACGATAAATTTAAAGGGATAGTAGGGAGTTCAGAACTAAACAAACACCGCCACTCCAGCAGTTCTTTTCCCCGACCACCAGGGGGTGACGCAAGAGGGACTTCCATAGACCAATTATTTGTTTACAAACATTGGGACTGGACGCACAGGTGACTGTTTCATGTAATCAATTCCCAACAGATCCCCAAACCTGCTGTTTTAGGGTGAGCTTGTTTCAGTTCATTCAACCTCCTCTGTGTGTAGGCTAGTGGGGTGCGCCTTGGCGACACATATATACTTCATCGCGTAACGGTATTGCGCAACGAGAACAGCTGACATACAAGCTCACAACCGCGTCACGGATGCGACCGCTGTGAGCTTGGAGATCTGCTATTCTCGGCCGTTAGGCTCTGCGCGCGACACCTTCGCGGGACGGAGCATAAATTAGTCTTGACGGGCTGCAGCTGTGCGAGCCAAGCAGGTTATGGTGCCATGATCATAGAGCGCTCCCCTCTGTTCTTATGACAGCCACTGGAGGTGGAGTTTTGAGGACAACTGCTTTGAATTGTTATTATTGTTTACACACAACAGAAACCAAGGATTATATATTTCAAGAGCGAGAGATCACAGTAAAAATCCTAAGCATTCTTCCTCCACACTGGGAGAAAAACAGCATCTGAAAGTTTGATGGGATGCATTTTTACACGTGAGACTGTGACCACTTTTACATTGCATCTTATGAGCGGTGGGGTTCTTTTGCTGCCGACCTGCGCGCGCATACTGTTTCGTATCAGTGTGACGTCTATAGAGCAAGGGTACTTTTGAAGGCACCGTGCCCCAAACAGGTTGCTTTATTGGGATACAATATGCGGAAATGTCCGCCCTGCTGGTTCTCTGAATTTTTATTTTTAAATAGGCTATTTCATGATAAATTGACCACATATATGAAGTTAAACAACGACATTCTACCCACACGCTATCTTAAAAGTAAATTCTGTGCCTCAAAAACGAAGTTTGAGAGCGTTTTAAAACCGAAAGTAAAACGTTCATACGGACGCGCACATGCGTGCGTTAATTTACGTACCGGACATAAACATAGAACACATAAACATTAGGGAAAATACGGATTTCAGAAGGAGGACTGTGTTTCAATGCGGGAAAACACCCCAGCATCATTATATAGTGGCTGATAGAGGGGAAAAAATGCAAAATATATATATATATATATATTTTTTTTTTAATTTAGGCTTAATGTTCCCTACAATACCTTTAAATATGGAGATAAGAGGCTTCTGCCCAACAGCAACAATATATTCAGTCCTTGCATTGAATTGTGTGTTGTACGGTACATTGATAATGCTTGTCTATCCTGTTTCTCCTTGCATCTAATCTAGCTACTTTCAACTGAGCGAGATGGCAGGAACACGGAGATGCTCTGTCTGCAGGAGAGCATGAACAAGCTGGAAAAGACGTTACAGTCTGAACAGCAGACAGGGGAAGGTGAGGAGCCTGCCTTGACAATATGATTTAAAAGTGTTATCATATCATCTGATATTTACAGTATTTTGATAATTGTGACATTTTCTGTAAACGTCCTTGATTACACAATTCAACAATGTACGTCCATGTCTTTATTTATTCAAATCAGGCTACCATATCAGAATCGCTCAACCATTAGATAGTGAGGAGATTAGCATAGATATCATGTAGGAGAAGTCCATACTGTATATTGCTCAGTCCTGCATACTATCTGCCAATGTGAAGGCTTTGTTGTTACCTGACAAGCGATAAGAGGAGGATACACAGTCGCCAGGTACTAACACTCTCATGCTTTGCATCCTCTCAGTTCTGAGGATTGAGATCCGTGACCTTCAGCTGGTTCTGCAATCCTCTGATAAGGAGCTAGCTGTTGCTAAGAAGGAGTTGGGTGAAGGTCGGAGTGAACAGGAGAGGGAGGTGTCCCAGCTCTCTAACAGTCTGATCAGCACAAAGCTCCAACTTGACACAGTCCAGTAAGTGCAGTTTTAAAATATCCTTATTGAGTGTTGCATTCAATCTTGCGACACATTGTTGCATCATACTGTACATGGCCGGATTATGCACAGAATGCCCCCATGCACACATACACCGTCTACCACCAGTTCCATTCATATATATTTTACTGGGCAAATTGTTCTTGCATATCATTCTATCAGTTATTAAGATGCTCAGCTTACTGAAACATGCAGTAACCATGTTAGTACTGTACCATTAATACAACCAATGTACTGTGTTATTGTGTTATGTCTGCACCTACTCCGCAAACTACATGGCTCTTTCTCCAATTGTTTTAATCCTCACACAGCAATCGGTGGTCCAGGTGAAGTTGTATGTCGAGTGTGCTAACCTCAGCCATTTTCTTGTTAACCTCAGGTTGGAGTGGGAGCAACTTCTGGAGGAACATAGAACCCTGCAAGACTCTTTTGACCAGCTGCAGGCCGAGGCCAAGTTTGAGGCTGACGAGGCCAGACAGCAGCTGGAAAACGGACAGCAGGAGCTTGCTACTCAGCAGGCACTTATTACGGTTAGTGATGTAATCAAGTTCAGTTCAGTTGCTATCTTCATATTCCCCCTGACTTTGTTTGTGTATATTTTAAAGGTAAAACATTGAGTGCAGTTAACTACATTATCACTAGCGTCTCTATTCTGGGGCAAACATTCATCCAAACACATTAGAGCGAAAACAGGAGGGGGGCCTAGTAATAGAGCTCTGGGGGACCCTGGTCAACTATTTATACTTAATTTTTGGTCATTTTATGGCCTAAAGTAATTGTGTAGATTAAACGATTAATTCATTATAAAAATGATCTTTAGTTATGGCCCGCCCAAGTACATACATTTCCTCTTAGTCCTTTTTCTGTGTGTATGAATTGTAGGAGCTGAGAAATTCCCTCCAGGCTGAAAGGGAGCATACAGGCAACATAACCTCCCAGTCATCCAAGTGAGTTTGGCACAATACGTTTCCCCCCCATATTTAATCTAATTACGGTATTATGAGTTGCTAACAGCAGCTTTTACAAAGTATTCACATGATACATTAGTAGGACTGCAAAATGTGTTTTTGTCCTCAGAGAACGTATTGAGACTATGGGGCAGAACAAGCTGCTTAGAAAACAAGTATCTGATCTAACAACGCAAAGTCAACTGCAGGTATGGCAGGCATGGCATTTACAGTGTCTATTAAACTTAGTTTTACACAAATAATATCACACAGCACCTTTTTAAGTAATCAATTTCCTGTTTTGTTTTTTTCTCTGATTTTAAAGACCTCCATCCTAACAAATACTGAGCAAAATCTGGCAGCTGCCAATGAAAATATCAAAAGATTACAGCAGACAATTGATCAAGACAAAGTAAGTCTCTGTACAATTTTCCTTTGTTTATTGTTAAATTGAGTTGAAAATGCACCATTGCAGTCGAGTTATTTGTCGAAAGGGATGGGAGACTAACTGTAAATTTGCCTTTAACTTCCCCTCTACGAGGAGGTTGTCACACAACAGCAGGGAGAATTAACCCTAGTTATGTTGTTTTCCAGGATGTTGCGTTGGATCTGATCAACCAAACTAGAGACCTCCGTAGCGAGCTGAGCCATAAGGACCAGAACCTTGCTCTTCTGTCAGGAGACATCAGCGAAATCACAGTACTTTCACTCTCTCCTGTTTCACACATGATTAGTTTTGTTTATCCAATGAGACAGCATTTCCTCATCCTTTCTTTGATTTTGTAGATGTTTTTATGATAATATATCGGGTTGTTTGTTTTACCAGGCTAAGTACAATGCTGCCTGCTCGGAAAGGGAGGAGATCAAAGTGCGCTACACCAATCTGCAAGCAGAAGTTGAAGGCCTGTATGAAGCTGCAGAGAGGAAAGTGGCTTCCAATCAGATGGAGGTATGCTTTGGATATAAAGATTAATTGAATAATTAATTAAATCAGCAATAGAATAAAAAATATATATTTTTAGAGATGTATCATGTTAATGTATGCTACGTATAACACCAAAATGTGGATGCTTGTCTTTGATTCATATTACAAGATAAAAAGGTTATGTTTTTAATTGGTGGGTCAACACATTAAGCCATTTGTGTCTGTTTGGGCTCAACTAACGCTTTCATTATTTAGCATTTCATTACCTCACTGTCATGTTATGGTATAAATTCATCACAGATCACATTCTCTTTCATGAAATTTACAGCTTCTGTCTTGCATGTGTCATTCGCTTTGTGATTGTCAATTACAGCCAAGTAAAGAAATGAATTCAGTTTAGTTCACACACAGTGCCCATGTCTATCCATGCCAGTTTGATAATGCCTTATTTGATTTGTTTATTTTGGACATGCAATTAAATAGATAAAGCATTAAAGCTCACATAATATTTGTGGTTGCTCTTAGCTTGACATGTTGCAGGAGGATTTGTTTTACGCTACCGAGGAAGTGGAGAAACTCACCAAGGTCTTAGACGAGCAGAGCAGCCTCCTCCAAGCCTCTCAAGACCAAACGGCCGAGAAGGAGACCATGATCAAGAATCTACAGCAAAAGGTACATTTTCCACCTGGACACATAGCAATGTCACACATGCTTGGAGATGGGAAGAAAATATAAAGGAAATATGCATTCAGTAGTGTTCATTAATGATAATTTAGTTGGGATGTGCTGATAGCCGACCAGATAGTGTCAACCACAAAATAATAATATATAAATAATTAAATTTCTATTTTTTTTTTGTAGCTCAAGCAATATGAGGAAGCCATCGAAAAAACTATCCGAAATGGCAGCTCACCTCCTGTGCTAGAGCCTTCATTCACACCTACATCATTACCTCGGGTAAACAAACTTGTCTAATACATGTTCATTTTGCTGGCACTTATTACTCTTTGGCTAATGTCCATTTCTTGATTTCTCAAGACACCATGCACCCCGAGAAGCTTCAATACAAACGTGACACAGGTGCTGGAGAGCCAAGAGAGGGAGATAGAGAGTCGACGTTCCTCCATGATGACAATGGAGATTCTTCTGGAAGAGCTGACTGATGAGAGGAATGCTAAGAATGAAGAGATAAATAGACTCAAGGTATGTACAGTACTTTTTACAACCACCTCTTTCACTTTTGTGTTTACTAGACCCTCTGCACCTATAATCGTGTTTACTAGACCCTCTGCAAGAGAAGAAATTATAGGTGCAATGTAGTCCGTTGCACCTTTTGAAAAATAGTTAACGTGATTACGATAATTGAGTCAATTCACCATCAATCATTTTTGTTTTGGCATCTCTCAGACCCAGCTTAGTGAGAAAGAAATTGTGCGCTTGGAGATTCAAGGACTCCTAGACAAGTTCTACACAACTCAAAACCAGCCAGACAAGAGAGGAAGCACCAATGGGTAAGCCCCTTCAAATGGAGTCATGCTGCCATGATGACTTTGTGGTGTGAATAAAGCTGATGGTTACTGTATGGTCTTTTGGTCGGCAGGGAAATGTTGAATGAGGCCATTAAGCAGTCCATGCTTAGAGACCTACAGGAGGAGAGAGCTGAGAAGGTTTGTCTACTCATTACATTATTTTACCCATTGATAAAAGAACTTCTGTGAGTTCTGCACTCACTGCATGCCCCACTCTCTTTTTATTAACAGGTTCAAATAATGCAGAGGTTCACTGAAGTTCAAAATAGGTAAATGGATATTTTGAACTTATTTCCCTTATTGAATGTTGTTTACTTCCATAGTGTAGTGTGATATTTTGACAGGCAAGGGTTGGGCATAAAATATATCAAAACCGATATTTGGAACCAATAACCAACTTAAAGGTAGGGTAAGTGATTTGCAATTATTCAAATAATTGCAAAATGGAGCTATGTTCTGATAGTGCTCGTTACTATAGAGTGTCCTGTCCATATAAGGAGTCTCCAATGTCTCTCCAGCTCTTTATTAAACAGAAAATGCATTTTCAGTGCTCTCTCCTGATTGGCTTAAAATGTGTCACCTTCCTGAAAATGTACTATGTTCTGTTTACTAAAGAGCTGGAGAGACCCCTGTGACTGAACAAATGCTCTGTAGCAATGATTACTATCAGAATAAAGTAATTTAACCTTTTTAACAAAAAAATAATAAATAAAAAATCGCTTACCCTACCTTTAATCTTGCTCATATAGGTTAATCAAGAAGCAGTTTTTTCTTTTCTTATATCAACGAATCGACACAAATACATTGCAATTTGTTTTTATAATAAACATAATATTAGTCTGATTAACCACTTAACCCTGTATTATACTTAGTTATAAAATGGTGACATGCAAATGTACAAGCTTACAATGCAGCGATGCGACGCGTTGTGAGCTTGTAGATTGCTATTTTCACTCTGTTTATTTTTTTATCGTTCTTTATTTGCTATCAATGCAAAACTTTTGTAATCTTGATATTGATTTGAAGTCTTATCGCCCAGCCCTATGACAGGCAGCATTGGTTTTGTTTTTATTGTTGCCTTGATGTTAGTATGCAGGCCCAGGAGATGATGCTGGCCCAGTCTCAGACGTGTGTTCAGGAGCTGACCAATGAGCTTAGGAACCGCTGCCTGGAGCTCAGAGAACTGAGCCTGAAAGAACCCGACCAGGACAAACTGCTTCAGGTGAGAATATTGTCAGTTTAAATAGTATTTTATTTCAGACCTAAAGAGGCACTAATGTCGGAGTGATGTGAACACGACTTACTGTATATGTATTTGGGATTAAGAACGGTTGCCCCAGAATTTCTTTCTCTCAAACCTTTTTAAAAGAATAGCCCAAATAGCTGATCTACAGGTTTACAACGCATTGTTGTGTGAGCTTGTAGATTGGCTATTTTTGGCATTTGACACCATTGTACGACAAAGTATAATCTACAAGCTCACAACGCGTTGAGCTTGTAGATCAGCTATTTTGGCTAATCTATTTTTTGTTAATCAAGCTTGGGCAGATACAGGCTTTATGAATAACATTCAAAGAACCTATCACTGATCTGCAGCTACTCAGTCAGGAGTGTATATACAAACGTAATGTTGGTTGATTAAATGGGATTACAGTCACATGCTGAGGAGGTGTTTGTTCAGCCTCTTCTTAGAGGCATCAACACTACTTGATGTAATATCTCCAATAGATGCTGGAGTTAAAGTTAAAATATCTTTTTAGTTTTTTCCTTGGGGCTTAGTCACTTTCCCAAAATTCCATGGTGTAGGATGGTTTGCAGCCATGACTCAACTGTATGTGATGTTTAGTGAACTGATATCCTGATCTCCTGGCAGGAAGTTGAGGTTCTCCGCAAGCAGATTGACCACCTTTCAGAGGAGAACGGCAAGCTTGTGGGTCACAAGAACCACAAGCAGCGAATTGAATATATGGTGAAAATTAAAAAGGAGAACACCAGACTTCAGGAGGTAACAGACGTCACTTCTCATTTATTGTCATCAACTGTAAATGTCATTGATACATCAGGTTTATAACCCACTCTTTGTTTTTAAAGGAAAATGAAAAGCTCCGTTCAGATATGAGCTTACTGCGAGTCGTGTGAAGTGCTCCACCAGAGAAGATGACTACCTGATACGCCAGTAGTGGAATTACTTTTTGTAATAAAGCACCTTTTACCTGCTTTGGTGTGCGGGCTCTACCTTTTTACCTGATATGACTGCTCAAATGGAAGCTACCTTTTTCACCAAGTCTGGTTTCCACTTCATTTTTATGCGATTTCACAATTTACAGTGAAATCCATGAACAAAGCATTTTTTTACCACAGTAGATTTGATTATATAAAAATTGTACTAGATGAAAACTGCATGTTTCCATTTATGCAAGGCTTGGAAACGATGTAGAATGTTGTCATGTTTGACATTCATTTGGTTCTAAAAATGAAATGGATTGTTATTGTTCGGAAGAGGAAATAGCCATAGGCATACAACACTAGACTATAATGAGAAAATGAAATGTAATACTGTAATATTTGATTAAAGTAATATGAAAACTAAATTGTACTGTACTGTTTCTTAATTAATCCTGTCTCTGAATTTGTCTCTGAATGAGGTAGTGATTGAGGTATTATGTCCAGTGCGATTTCTCTTTAAAAGTTGTGAAACAACATTTACGTGAACATTTACGTCTTATCTCTATTCATTTCTTGCCAATATTTCAATAAATAGATTATTTTAACTTATTTTATTCTCTACTGTAGGCCTACTACTAGGACGTTTTGTTGTTGCAATTCCGACGAATTTTTCGCAATTCGACTTAAGTGTAGTAGGCTACACAATTCGGCCATTGTTACAAACAAACCTACCTCAGCATTGAGCTATAAAGGTGCAATTTTGTGAATAAAAACTAAGCTCTGAGATCAGAGCTTAGTCGGAATTGCGAGGGAGGGATGGGGGATCCACATTAAGGCATGGCTGCTTCTCAGGTCCTTAATCTGCTCTGTCCTAGCTCTATCCTCACTGCTACAAGGGTTGTGTACAGAAGGAAAGGACATCTACAGTAGATACTGCAAATTCGAGGGCTCGTAAATTTTATTTGACAACTCAAACTCACTGAAATGTCAATATGTAACCTATAATCCACACGTAATCTGTCACAGAATGTTTTGTGTACGTCGACAGTTGCAAGAATTGTTCTTTGTGACATTAAAAGTCAATTTACATGTGTGAATATTTTATGCAACTACAAATTTCAATGTACACATGTGTAGATCACATTTTAGGTGCTCGAATCTAACATATCTACATGTAGATGAAGGGTCCCCAAACTTTTCAGGCCGTGACCCGCCCCACAAAATCATATTTGTACTGGGGACCCCCCACCCTGACAAGCACTTGGAATTGTTGGCATTACATTTAGTTTGACTACCACAGATAAATATTGTGACAACAGCGGAATTACAAGTTCACAACGCCTTGCACTGCGAGGCAAGGCGTTGTGAGCTTGTAGATCAGCTATTTTCACAATGTTTGCCTCTTAAGTAATTGACAACTTGGCTTATTAAGAATTAAAAAGGTCTTGAAAGTCCTTAGTCACTTTAGAAATGTGCAGATACCCTGGCCTGTATGCACTTATACTGTATGTTGGTTTGTTTGTTTACAGATGAGTGAGAAAACAATGTTGCACATTGTGCCAAAAGCCATTTAAGCTATAACTAGGGTAAGTTTGAATTTAGTGTGAGGTGGTGCAACTGGCTCATGAGGACAACCCCAAAATAATTTGGAGACCCCCAGTTTGAGAACTACTGATATAGATGTCCTTTGCTTCTAATCCTGTAGGAGACGGAGTAGAGTAGTGAGGATATAGGAGCTAGGACAGAGCAGATGTGTTTGGCACTGTTGCCAAGTCTGCTTATTATAAGCGACGTTGGGCTTGTTTTCGTTGACCTGGCCGCTTGCTTCACAATACCTCACAATGTGATGCACTGTGAGCTTGTAGATCTTCTGTTTTCAAAAGATTTGTATACACTTGAAAACTTGTGAAATGGGACATTCTGCCTAATGAGTACTTTATACTTTTGGTACTTTAAATACATACATTTTGATACCAATACTTTGCAGTATTTATTGATACTTTTACTTAAGACATGTGAGTACTTTTTCCACCACTGCTTGTTTCTCCTGCGAAATCTGGCAACACTCAGTGGTCTCTGATGCTGCGTAGCAAGTGCGCAGTCGTAATTGTCACTGCGTCACTACACGTGTGAACCTGAGGGCCCTGCATTGTGCGTTCCTTCACACAGAAGAATTCGTCTTCAAAAGTTCAATTTTTTCGCTCAAAATGAAGAAAGCAATCACTGCAGATCAGATAAAAGAGTGGTTCACGTTAGGCAACCAATTTGCTAACATTAGAATCACAGATGAAGCCACAAAAGAGAAGTTAGACGAACCCTCACCACCAAACAGGGGCAGGTGAGTTAACGACGCCATTATGTTTCCTTTACCAGTAGTGGAAGAGAAGCACTCAGATATAATGACTTGTAAAAGTAGCAATACCACAATGTAGAAATACTCTTTTACAGGTGACTGCTCATAAGTCCGACATCCCACTACTCCTACTTGGCAGAAAGGCCTGTGTTCAAAATGTTACTTAAGTAAAAGTACAAAAGTATTGGCATCAAAATATACTTAAAGTACCTAAATTAAAAGTACTAAAATGTTTGAAAATAGCAGATCTACAAGTTATGTTATCACTGTCAAACATGAGTATACGAATGTTTAATGCAGTGGTTCGCAAACTTTTTCATGTTGAGGACCCCAAAATTGACACTTATTAGCCCGCGGACCCCCATTTGAAAAGATATGCATGCCATCTTAAGAGAAGATTTTTACGGCTCCAGCAGTGACTCTCATTTCTCAACCATTTTAATTTCAAGGACCCCCAGTTTGACATGCATTTATGGCTAAGGACCCCCATTGAATGGTATTTCTATCTCTGCTACCCCAATTTGCATAATCAATGTTAATTTAACTCTGAGAGACTACAAATAAATACATTTGTACACTCACAGTTACAGACCCTTAAGGGTCCATTTGGTTCTTATAACTATCCATCATTTAGCTGGGCCCCCCCTGGAACTCCCTCAAGGACCCCTAGGGGTCCCCGTAACCCACTTTGAGAATCAATGGTTTAATGCAGTTGGAATAAAACCAGAATCACTGGTATTACTTTTCATGTATCTTGGTTAAAAAATGTATAGGCTACATTTAAAACTTTTCAACGAAATTATATTCTAAATTTGGCTACAGTACATTGAACACATTGGCTTTTCTAGGAGCACAAAAATGTTTTTATATTAGTCACAATAACGAAAAGGGAAAATGTGTTCAAAAGAAACTTGAGGCTGAGCTTTGTCCTAAAATTGTTTTATTGTGCTGGAAAAGCAGCTGACTAGTGGCCCACTAGGCTTTCAACCTCAGGACAGAATAGTCACTATCATAAAAAATAACTCTTACATCATATAAAAATACTTAAATGTCATACTATATGACTCGTTATGTTATAGATTATTACTAGTCAAAGGTGTTAAACAGCAGGTTACACTTGGGGCAAAGTCATGCATCACATTTAGCCTTGGATCACAAGACGGTCATGACAGTCTTGACTTGTATCAAGGCTAGCATCACATCATGCCATGATTAGATGCATACATTTTTATGTCTGACGTAATTAATTTTATAATATCCATCTATCTTCATCTGCTCATCCTGAGTCAGGCCGAGACATCCTACCAGGATATCGTGGAC
Source organism: Gymnoscopelus microlampas (assembly GCF_963454915.1). Lineage (NCBI taxonomy): Eukaryota > Metazoa > Chordata > Actinopteri > Myctophiformes > Myctophidae > Gymnoscopelus > Gymnoscopelus microlampas. The sequence continues at coordinate 30,110,224 of NC_139957.1, forward strand.
GGGGTAATTTTGTTGTTTGCATTAGTCTCAGAAGAACTCCCTGATGGTACCGTGTTCCCCGTGGGCTTGAGAGGAACTGAGTAGTAGAAAGGAAGGCCCTGGTCCCCATTGCAACTGAATGAACTGGAGCGCCTCATGGCACGGTCCACGTGTCCAGAGATGGTTGGGATCTCCTCCCTAGCGTGGTGTACACAGTTGGGTACAGTTGCCGTAACAAAGCCCTGTTTCATTTGATAGTGGTTGGTCCAAGCCTCCAGCGGTCGGAGCCATGCTGCCAGTGTTGAGACTTCTTCCGCCTCTTCCTCACATTGGTCTTTGTTCTGGAAGTCTCTCAGCACCTGCTCGAAGACATGCACCATCTCCCATTGCAGAACATTGTTTGTAGCAAGCACTTCACGGAACCTGAGGAAGAAATTGAGCTTTAATATTCATCAGGGGGACACAGTTTAACACATGATTGTGGAGTTCGCAATATAATATGTTGTTCATGAATAGTAGCTAGACATGCTATTACTGGTCAAAATCCCACCTATCTTGCTGGTTTCTATATTGAATGTAAAGCCTTCTCTCATTGCTGTGATTTTAGCCTACTTCTAAAGAATATCCTAATTGAAGTGATATGTATGAATCAGACTGCTTTCACATGTTGACTTGTGCAGGTTTTTTAATATACATAATTCTATCAACGAATCGATTAACCACTTAAGCCATATTTTATACTTCGTTATACAATGATGTTGTTCAAGAATAGCGAACAAGTACACAACGCATTGCAGTGCTGCACTGTAATCTTGTAGATCGGCTATTTTCACTATACGTTATTGAAATCTTTTGAAACCTTTCGCCCATGACATGCCCAAAATACGGATTGATTATCAATTACATAAGTGATTAAATCGATTAACTGTTGCGCCTCTAGTGATGAGTTAAACCTCTAGTGCCTATTTGTCATGCAAGTAGGGCTGTAACGTAATTTTACTTCTAAAAATAATTGTGATTAACGATTTAACAGCTTTGTAAACAAATAATTGCACAGGGAAGATATGACAAAAGAAAATAAACAAAGAAATGACTGACAATGACTTATACCAATAATCAAAATAAATGTATTATGGCTAAAATACAGCATATTTAACATTTTATACATAGATTTATAACAAAAAAGTGGAAATAGCCCATCTATAAGCTCGCAACGTGTCACATGGCATGAGCTTGTAGATCCACTTTTTATGAAAATTTCCACTATTTCTGAAAAAAAAAAATGAAATTTTCTTAACATGGAAAATTATAATGACGATTATGCAAAATAATTGCGACTATCTCAAATAATTGCAATAAGACGATTATTTAATAATTGTGACAGGTCTGCATGCAAGCTCCCTTTCCCTTTGGCTCTTGTGCCTACTGTCAGCCATGGTGTTGTGTGGGTGACTGCTATGACCTGGAAAGTACGGCGGCTGTGTGCACGGGCGGGATCTGAGCACACAGGCACTCGATGTGGTGGAGCTCTGATGTGGACATCAAGGTCCGTAACCTGGGGTACTTTTGGAACCATTGGAAGCCCAGAGTGCTGTGGGGTATTCGTTGCTCTAGTTCCAGTTCCCAAACCATGCGCTCCCTCTCCTCCACGTGCCGCAGGAGTTCTCTGATCAACATGCGACTACTAGGTATAAGCCCCGGGGTCTTCAGAGATGCCACCTCCTCTTGTGCCTGCCCACCCGCCTCTTGCAGCCATCTCATCCAGCCAAACATGGGCATGGCTGACCGACAGTCCTGTGGAAAATAACAATACATCCACGTATACTTGTCTCAAACATGTTTGAATCTTCTATATAGCGTGTGATCTGAATTCCCCATTTCGTTAAAAGATGAGCGCGAGCCTGCTGTAGTTCTCTGGCATACTGACTGAAGCAGTTACGGTATGACAGTGAAAGATTGTCAATGCATACCAACATCTCGCTAGCTAGACCTCTGGCCCCATTTTATAATCAGTGTTGTGATTGCCTTCAGTTTTATTCCTCTCAGCTGAAGAGGTCCCAGGTGTGTCCGTGACCATTTCCTCCGACTGACTGTGTTCTACGCTGCTCCCACCTGAGCTTCAGACAGATCACACTGAAGGGTCAAAGGCTAAATCTGCTGTGGGTAGCATATGCCCCATGGTATAAATTTGCAAGAAGGTTGCAGTGCGGAACCCTCTAGTATTTGGCTTCATTCTAACATTCTTAAATGTATCTAAAGTAGAGTTGTACCGATACCAGTATCGGAAAAGCTGCCGATACTGCCAAGAATTCTGCTATCGGCGAGCATGCCAGTCTATGCCAGTCCAATACCACGTAATTCATCACATGATATGACATTAACAGTAATCAATTATTTTCTGTTTTGAATTCTTCAGTTGATGTTGATCTACTGTTTAATACCCCTACTTATTTACATCATTATTTTATTACTGTAACTTGTAGCTGCACTTTAAAAATCATTAATGTTTTTTATTTATTTTATGTATTCCTAAATCAGTGGTTCTCAAACTTTTTAATTTCAAGGACCCCCATGACGCTGAGAGTGTACAATTGGAACAAATAGACCCTGTTACAGACCTGTAAGGGTCCATTTGGAACCCCCTTAAGGAACCCTGAGAGTCCCTGGACTCTTACTTTGAGAACCACTGTCCTAGACTTTTTTTTAAGTTACACACTGGTATCGGATAGGTACTCGGTATTGACCGATACGCAAGTTATGGGAATCGGTATCGAGAAGGGAAAAAATGGTATTGGTACATCTCTTGATCTAATAAAAAGGATTGTTTAGTATCTCGTCAATCATTTAGCAACTGTTTGTCCTTTACTTCTAAAACATGCAAGTGCATCTGTAAGAAAGGAGAAAAGTGATATTATCAGTACTTACAACGCAGAACCACCCTGATTGCTCTTTCACGAGATACAAAAAGAATCAAGGCTGTTGATGACACAAGCTTCTCACGGAGTCCAGTCTCTAGCTCCTTGTCTTAAATATCTCGCTACACACATGTGAATTTCATTGCCTGGCTCGTTGTAGACTGTGTTCTCGGGTGCTGGTCAACATCAGACGAATTGGATCAGCTGAGTGGCATCAGCAATCCTCTGCCGTCTCACTTGTAGGAAATGTCTTTCTCTTAGTTTATTATCTTGTCTGTTTTTCATACTCCCCCACTTGCTCCTCTGTCCTGCAGAGCGAATCCTGGAGTGTTAAGTGACACACTGTTCTCTGACTAAGAGCTGTCATGTCTCCTCTCCGTTGACCCTGCTCTCCCCAGTGCCGCTCTGTTGTAAGATCAGCTGCTTTGTTGCTTGCACGGAATGGCGTGCATTTCATAAGGAATGAGGGGAACAATATTTTGTCTGAACAAAAAGTTCACAAAGCACGCACATCAAATGATAAAATCCCAGGTGCTGTACAGAAGAACGGCTCAATGGAGCACTAAGCACACAGACACACATTTAAAAAAATATATATATATACAGTATATATATATATATCAATCCGCACACATCATGCTCCCAAAGTGTCTTAATAAGTTTCCACAGTGACGTTTCCAGCGGCTGAGGTAGAGCGGATACATTCAAAACATATTTAAATACACATTGGGAGCATGATCACGTGTGCGGATTCTATATTTCTATACTTGTGTGTCTGTGGGCATTAGGGCTCCTCTGAGCTCTAGCTGTGCTGATAAAGTCTTCCCTTCATCAAGTGAAATGCTGAGACAACGGTACCAGGCTCTCTGTACCACAATGGGCTTGAGAGAGGGAGCATAAATGCGAAGGGGGTGGGGGTGTGTCGCTAGGGTACATTGCAAAATAATGAATGTTAATTTAACTCTGGACCCGTAAGGGTCAGAGTTAGATTAACACTCAGGATTTTGCTGTGTAATGAGGGAAAAACGGTGAGAAGTGGTTTTGTATAGTATGGCATACAGTTGTTCACAGGGACCAGGCTTCAGTATTGCCCTTGGCTTTGCTGAGCCATTGTCAGACTGCATTCATCACCTATTGGCTGCTCTGGGGCTGTCTTCCACTTGGCTTTGTTATATGATCAGAGTGTAAATAGATTGTGACACGATAGAATGTTCATGGCCATTATTGTTATGAAAACAACAGCAAAATGTGTATGTGTGACAAAAATGGTGTTGTGTTTGTGGAGTTAATGGGCTGAGGCTTTTGTGAATGAAAATAAAATGTCATTGTAGCTGCTCAGTCATTCAGTCATACTGGCCGGAGGTAATACAGAAAGTAGGTTGTTAAGGAATTGACTGCATTTTCTCTGCAATCTATTGGGACAATATTGTAGCTGTTTTGTTGGTGCAAGACAAATATCATTTACAGATTAGCAGCCAGCAAGAAAGTCTGTAAACAAAAAAAGGGTAACAAACTCCAACAAAGACTGAGTGGATAGATGGTCACTGTATTGTGACTGATGTTCAAACTGGAGAGTGATTTTGCTACATCTATGGGCTGATGAATTCATAATGCAATACTGGGAAAAAACTGATTGTGTTTGTGACCTCACGAAATGTCTATTGTTCCATTACTGTATGACCAGAGACGTGTTTACATCAGTATAACATTTGTATTTATATATGTAACCATATGTTACTGTCTTGTTTTGTTGCATTTCTATTCTTTTTTTTTATATATATCAAAAAAGTTAACTAAAAGGTTTCTCATTTTAGTTTTGATCAAGATCACTTCTATATGGGACTAATAATTGGTAATTTAATCTTGAACACCCATTTTACTCATCATGTCCTTGTTTGTCAGCCAATCAGATGGACATGCTGATGGACCTGCTGATCGGGCCAGCCCAAAAAATGAGGATGTAGACAGAGGACCGAAGACCAAGCAAACACAACCTCAGCAGAGTGAGTACAATATCTCTTGCTTTTGGTGTTATTCTGATTCTGAATGTAACATGCATTGTGAAAGTGCTTTTCTTAAAGGCACTATAGAAATGGTGGCAGAATCTGTATAATTAAAACCAACACTTATCGTATGCATTCTGTTTACGTGATGTTCAAATCTGAATTTGCAGGTGCCCCGACTCCCTCACTGGCCAGCTATGAGTATCCTCGCTTACCCATAACCAAAAACAGACAAGAGGTAAAACAGTTTCCTTTCTATCATATACACATTTTCATGTACTGGACACTGTCTTTAAGTATTCTCTCTTACCCAAACGTGTGTGTCTGTGTGTGTGTTCCCAGCTTGTCTCTCTGATAGAGAACAATTCTGTGGTGATCATCCGTGGAGCCACAGGCAGTGGCAAGACCACCCAGCTACCCCAGTTCATCTTGGATCACTATAGTGAAAAGAATGCCACGTGTAACATTGTGGTCACCCAGCCGCGCAAAATCGGCGCCACCAGCATTGCCAGATGGGTCGCCAAAGAACGCAAGTGCACCCTGGGTAGCCTGGTGGGATATCAGGTCGGTGCAAATTATTAGTGGACATGTTAAAAGCCTATGTTGTTCTCTAATGCAACCACACACACGCTTGGACCTACATATATGTTGACATTATAGACCTAATGTCGATGCTCAAACATCGATTAGTATTTTGCGATCATTTATACACATTTATTCAAGTTTTTATTTTAGTGATGCTTCCTAGAAGAGCCTCTGTAGTACTAAAATGTGTGTGAGAGACTGTAACAGAGGGGATTGTTGGATGGACTGCTTTCCTGTGGGTATGAGGCTGTCAGAATCTGCCTACATTGTGTGTAGATTTGAATCAGTTATACCAATTTATTGGTTGAATATCTAATTCGGATGATTTTTACCTTGTTGGCTGGCAGACTGGCAAAACTATTGATGTTAATATTGTGTGAAGTCGATCCAAATTGACTTCTATATGATAATTACAATAAAAGCTGTCCAACCATATGTTGATTGCAAAATATAATTGTGTGTATATATAGGGGCACAGTGTTGATTATTTTCTTATTTTTTTTCTCTCGCCATGGTACAAATGGGTTAATAAATAGCAAATATTGGTAAGCTCTCAGCTGTGTTGTTGGCAGAGTGCAAACCTGATTGACCTTTTCACACAGTGGCCATTTTGCTTTAACATCATACTCGAGTCACTGATTCTAACATTAATGCCTCAATGTTTTGTCAAGTTCAATTACTTTTATTAATTCAAATTGTATTGTCTGCAAAATGCTTTATATGTCAGATTTTAAAGCACAGGACAGTTGTTGGAGGTTAATGGTCAGGATTGTTATCCATCTACTTTAATATACTGTAGGATTCCCTGCAGCATCTAGTAATGCTCCACATTGTAACACAACCAAGACCAGTAGATGAGCTCTTTGCTTGGAGGAGGAGCATCCTCTTTTACTATGACCTTCCTCTAAGTGTGACCATGAGAGCTGCTCTTGCGCTGTTATAATCTCAGTTGGCCCTTAAGGGGCTTGAGTGGCAGTTTACACTGCCCCCCCCCCCCTCATTTCTGCCCACTGAGTCATGCACATTTGGTGAGTGGTTGAGCAGGACAGAGTGCTTCCCCAATGGGGACAGTTGACGTTAGAGCAGGTCACTTGTAACTTCTATAAGACGGGACAGTCAAGTTGTTCAGGCACAGCGACTGACATCGTTGGTGTATGTTGAGGCCTAAAACTATTACTATGGGAATAAAATATCCTGGACTTCTGCTTCATATACACATCAGCTGCTGGTAACACTTTGTGTCCATCACTGTTTCAGGTCGGCTTGGAGAAGATGGCTACTGAACACACCCGGCTCATCTACATGACTACAGGGGTGCTGCTGCAGAAATTCGTTGGAGCCAAGACCCTCACTGAGTACTCTCACATCTTCATAGATGAGGTACAAAAACACAATGATAAAGAGAAACTTGAATGCCTATCTATGTTTTTGTATTTTTGTACAGCCTGGCTAGTTGAAAAGGGGTAGTAAAATGAAAAGTTCTGAAGAATTTGGACCATAGCTGAATGGTTAGAAAGCCTGTCTGGGAAGCGAAATGTCCCAGGTGCAGTTCCAGGCCTCAGCAAGTGTCCCTGAGCAAGGCTCTTGACACTTGCTCACTGCTCAATATGGGTAAAATGCAGAGGACAAAGTTCACGTATGTGCAAATATACAGTGAAAAAAAACACCCCAAGGAGTGGGGACCAGATTATTATTATAGACATCCTGTCCTATTTTTCCGGTGGGTTATTTCCCAGAATCTTAACAATCCAACCATGTGAAAAAGACTACATGAGCAATAAGGATCTAAATGAGTGCAGTGTTAAAATGTCTAGTATCATTATGGCTGCACATATACATTCATCTTGATTTTAGCCTAGATTCCCCAACATTGTTGTCTCTCTCTCTCTAGGCACACAGAAACAGATCTCTGAATCACTCTTTTAGCACATAAAAGAGCACGAAGTTGATTCTACATCCGCTCTTTTGAGGGTGTTTGAAATAAAATGATAATTCCAAGTAATCCCTAAAGATTACTCCCCACTCTGTTCCAGGTTCATGAGCGGACTGAGGAGATGGACTTCCTCCTCCTGGTTGTGAGAAAGCTTCTTCACTCCAACTCCCGATACATCAAGGTACACTTGTGGTCCAACTTTGTCTTCCCCGTAGGCTTCCACCAGTGTCACCTGTCACTTTACAGCTATTGTGTTTTACCCCAGATCATCCTGATGTCGGCCACCATCAACTGCGGACTGTTTGCAGATTACTTTGCCACCCCAATTCGTGGCCAGATGAGCCCAGCCTACGTGTTTGAATTGGAGGGGGTGCCCTTTGCCATCGAAGAGTTCTACCTTGATGACCTGCACAGCCTGATTCCATTTAGGGTAAGGTAGTAATTTGCCGCTACTGCTGTCAATTGTCAACCACATGAAGTTCAAGATTCAGCGAAAATAGCAGATCTACAAGTTTGCAACGCAACATGATGCATTGTGAGTTTTGTAGATCGGCTATGTTTGGGGAAGAGATTTGAGTCAAAAAAGTATGGGACCTAATACAGACCCCTGGAGAATGAATTATGTAGGGATTGAGTAGTCCTACAAACTGCTAGCTCAAAGGTTAATGTGTGTTTGTGTGTACAACCCGCACTGAAACATGTTGGATTTGTATAAATATTTCATAAATAATTAGTCCTTACACCTTGGTTTTGTTTAGCAAAGTTGGGCCTGAATTCAGTGTGTGTGTGTGTGTGTGTGTGTGTGTGTGTGTGTGTGTGTGTGTGTGTGACAGTTGGAGGCACAGCCGTTTGAACCTGGCATTTCAGTGGAGATGTACAATGTTGTTGTCAGCCTCATCCAGAGTTTTGACGAGATGGAGGCCAAAGACCAGAGGTAATGAAGAAAGACGTTTCTCACAGTTCCAATTTATATGCCTGTATCCTTGAATAGCTCTACCTATTGGTTAATTACTGACCCGTCGTACCTTTGCAGCCAGTGCTGTATGAGTCCCTAATTACTGGAGGCTATTTAAAAATGTAGAAGCCATTTCAGTTATTTGACTCTGATGAAGATGCACTACACGTTGACTCTGGCTCTGTAAAAGTGTATATTCCCTGATATCCGTATGGTCTTGCGTTACTTAATCAAGATTTTGTACTCTACGCCAGAGGTAATGACTTTGGCTTTGTTTGCCCCGAGTGTCTGCACACAACACCTATCTTCTTTAATGCACCGTGCTATGTGTCTGTATTTGTGTGTGTGAGAACAGTAAGGAAGGGAAGGACGGTAACCTGACTGTACCAGAGAGAGGTAGCGTGCTGGTTTTCCTCCCTGGCCTAAGAGAGATCCAGTACATGCAGGAGGCTTTGTCCAAGCTTGTACGCAAAAGGTAAGCTGTGCAAAAAGATAGAGAGAATCAATTTTAAAGTCCCATTTCACACTTCCCATAGTGTGGTTTAAATCCTCAAAAAAATCTTCTGTTCAATAAATGTACTGTACATGTATTTTTCTCCCCCACAAAACATCCCTAAACGAGCTAAAAGGTGCGTTCCCACCGAAGATAAAATAGTTGTTCGAGCTGCACAATTACATACAATGTCAATGCAAAGCAGGGCCGGCCCTAGGATTTTCGTGGCCTTAAGCAAGATTTTTTTTGGTGCCCCCCCCCCCCCCCCCCCCAAACACCCCCATTATAAAATCATTGTCATTTTTTATTGCATACTAAAATAGTAACGCTAGTTTTTGGATAGGAGATACATGACATAATTACAATATGAAAGTAAAAAAAAAAATATATATATATATATATATATTTTTATTTTTTTTATTTTTATTTTTTTGGCCACCTAGTGGTTGTGGCCCTAAGCGACCGCTTATGGCAGCGGCCGGCCCTGATGCAAAGACACGACTTGGTTGGCACGATGTTGAGCGGCGCAAAAGAGGAAAACGGGCCGACGCTAACAAAGCATTCCGTCGCTTCGGTATCTTTGCTCCAGCTGGAAAATCCCAACTGAGGGGACGTTTGCTTGTCCCCCACCAAAGCTGACCAGCGTGACCAAAACGGAGTGATTGAAGCCACTAGAAATATATTTTATCTTATCAGTGGGAACGCACCTTTATGACCTTTTTCTTTGCTCCATCTTTGTCCTCATTTAGGATTCCATATCTTATGAATTATGCATAAGACTGCAAAAGCAGCAAAAATCATAATTGAAAATAGGGTCTTGCAACTCACTTTTAATGTTCCAAACTTTATTGAGCAGCAGAAACAATGTTTTGATCTTGCGGTCTTTGTTCAGGTAAAGAAGGAAGATGTTTGTTTCATTCAATGTCCCTGCATACTACCTCATTGCATAATGCTGCATTTAGTGAGGCTCTGATTGATGTTTGCTGTGATGTTAAAGGCATTGTAGGGAACATTAAGCCTAAATTTAAAAAATATGTATATATTTTTTTTTTGCATTTTCTCCCCTCTATCAGCCACTATATAATGATGCTGGGGTGTTTTCCTTCATTGAAACACAGTCCTCTGTCTGAAATCCGTATTTTCCCTTCTGTTTATGTTCATGTTGTTTATGTCCGGGTCGTAAATTAACGCACGCATGTGCGTGTCCGTGCGCGTCCGTGCCCGTATCAACTTTTTACTTTCGGTTTTAAAACGCTCTCAAACTTCTTTTTTGAGGCACATAATTTACTTTTAAAAAATCGTTTGGATAGAATTTAGTTGTTTAGCTTCATATATGTGGTCAATTTATCATGAAAGAGCCTATTTAAAAATATAAATTCAGAGAACCGTAGGGTCGGGCATTTCCGCGAATTGTATCCGCATAAGGCAACCTATTTTGGGCATGACTCATTTAAAAAGTCCGCCCTGCGTCACCCCCTGGTGGTCGGGGAAAAGAACTGCTGGAGGGGCGGTGTTTGACAACAGTTTTTTTCTTTATTTATGTCTGAACTCCCTACAATGCCTTTAAATTAGAAATAGAAATTTGAAGAGTGCAAAGTGAACAACAGGATTTTCATAGCTAAGCTTCAAAAATGCATAATTTTTGGGGGCGCCGGTATGCATAACTGTGTGTGCGTGTTTGTTAATGCATTTTGTGGTCAATGCACTGTACACCTGTATATTCAGACTGCAGGTGTACCCCCTGCACTCCTCTGTGACTCTGGAGGAACAGAACGGAGTGTTTCTGGTCCCTGTCCCTGGATACAGGAAGGTAACTGTATTTTCAGCTTATTCTGCCTCAGGCTGTGTGAACGATGAGCTGTATATGGCTAATGTACACACTGATGAACTGTTCATCTCCACAGATCATCCTCTCCACCAACATCGCAGAGAGCTCCGTTACGGTTCCCGATGTGAAATATGGTAACTGTGCTTTTGCCTCTACTCTGTCACTTCTGTTTTCCTTGGAAGTTGTACTCATCAACCCTCTATCTTCTGTGGCGTTCATCCGTTTTGCAGTGATTGATTTCTGCCTGGCTCGTCATTTGGTCTGTGACAGAGAGACCAATTACCAATCCCTACGACTCACCTGGGCATCAAAGACCAACTCTAACCAGCGGCGAGGTACAACATGTATAGAAAACACGGCTAAAGCTTAGGCTCATACAGTATGATGTGAAATGCACCATTGGCACTTCAGTTGGAACCATAGTGCAATACCATGAGGGTTCTGTTCAGGGGTAGCCTGTACTGGTAGTAATACACAATGGTGCTTACCTACAGAGAACCAAGGCCAGAACTTGAGCAAGACGGTGTATTTTCACTTATTTTCTTCTTCTTTCGTCTTTACCAGGCAGGGCAGGGCGAGTCTCTAAGGGTTATTGCTATCGGCTGGTTACCAAGGACTTCTGGAAGAACGAGATCCCAGACAACATGATCCCTGAGATGCTGGTGAGAGACCCACTCATTGGGCCTCATTCACAAAACTTCTTGAATTATTCTTACTTTTGTTCTAGAGAAAAGTGCTCATGTAAAACCAGTGTGGGAATTATGAGACATGCAGTCCCTCGATTTTGTGCCCCAGGTGTACTAGATGATGAATGGCAGTTCTCAAGTTGAATACAAGTGCCTGTTAATGTTTGAGATTAGAAACGACAAATATTAAAAATAAATGATATTTCAGTCAATCAATTTGCATAGAAACTTTGCACACCATAAAAGAAAGTGCAGCCTTCAAGAACCATACCGGCGTCAGTATGACAGTCTATGAAACGCTTCAGCCATACAGTACACTTTACATATCGCCATTCTTTTGGTGATGGTTATATTTGTGTTCGTTTTTTATTTACCCAAGCTCTGATCCCTGTTCCATGCTCCATCCCTTTGTTTACCCTCCTACCAGCTCGCTCCCCTCGCCACCATCATGCTGAAGGTGAAGCTGTTGGACATGGGAGAGCCTCGTACCCTGCTCTCAACAGCCCTCTCTCCCCCCAACCTCAACGACATCGTGAGGACCGTACTCCAGCTCAAAGAGGTCCTGAAAGCACACAGATCTACAGCTCTCCCCAGGACATGAACGTCAATCCGACTGCTTCAGTAGTTAGATAATATGTGCTGTAGTGATGAGGGCCATGTAGTTGTGTTGCTAGATGACCATCCTGCTGTGTCACTGTGCATTAGAGACGCTGATGTATGTGTAAAGTGCTGTGTCAGGAGCTCTGCGTCAGCCTGCATTAGCACTGTCAGGGTTGTGAATTGGTTAGGTGAGAAAAAATGTAGGGCAATGCTGTGAGTGTGAGAGTGGGGGAAGATGTATAATTAAGTCACTGTAACATAATAGTTTTTCTCCTTTTTTGTGAATAATAGCCATTGGCATAAATAAATAGATCTTTAAACACTGCAAAAATATAAGAACATTTTAAGGAAGTGTTTGTCAATGTGCCCATTGTCATATTGTATGTGTATGTCTGTAGATGGGTGCGCTGTCTGCAAAGAAAGATGACAAAGGTCAAAATGAGGATGGTGAGTTGACCTTCGTGGGCCGGGTGCTGGCTCACCTCCCCGTGGACCTCACACTAGGCAAGATGATCGTGCTGGGTCACGTCTTTGGTTGCCTGGAGGAGACCCTCATCATAGGTCTGTCTGCCATTGTACAACAGAACACTGTGGGATACCATTACCAAGTGCAACCTCTATTTCAGCCTAGTGTCAAAGTGAATGGGGGTTGACCCGGGTTTGCCTCGGGATGTCTGTTCAGCAGGGAGGGGGACTGGGAGAGGCAACCATGTTTGTTGCATCCCGGTGAAACTCCTTGCTGTCGGGTGAAAAAAAGCAGTATATGGGGAAATTACCTGTTTACAGTGATTATTAGTTATCAAGAATTCCACAGTTAAAGGAGAATTTTGGACTAAAGTTGTATTACCTTTTCTATGATGATATGATATCTTAGGATGAATGGTACAGTAGAAAAATTTCATAACTCCACCCCTGGTCCGCCAGAGCTTAAAAGCCCTCTAAGCTGCCTCATTCACTTGAATGGGGAATCTCACTTACAGTTGAAGCGGATTGGCCTTAGGTTAGATCACATATATTTTTTTTTTTTTGAGATCTGATTTTCATAGTGACAGAACACTATGCAACCAAAAAAAAAAAACAGAAGTCTTGCTAGACGAGATTGAAATCTCGAGATTTCAATCTCGTCTAGCAAGACTTCAGTTTTTTTTTTGTTTTTGTTTTTTGGACAGTGTTCTGTCACTATGAACGTCAGATCTCTCTCTCTCAAAAAAAAAAAAGCTATTAAAATATGTGATCTAACCTAAGGCCTATCCGCGCACCTTTTTAAGCTGTGGCGGCTCAGGGGTGGAGTTATGAAATTTTTCTACTGTACCATTCATCCTAAGATATCATAACATCATAGAAAAGGTAATAAAACTTTAGTCCAAAATTCTCCTTTAAACAATTCTTTATTTCCTGAAATCTATAATTCCATTCTGGGAAACTCCTTGATTGCTGACATGTAGTGCACTGTTGGAGATATGTTTATGTGCACGTGTTTGAATCTACTGTATGTGTGTGAGCTAACAAACATTTCATCTCTCTTAGCCGCGTCGCTGTCTCTGAAGAGCTTCTTTGCCATGCCCTCCCTTCAGCAGTTGGCTGGATACAGGTGAGACGAGCCATACCGGCTCTACTGACTCATTGTGTTATTTCCTGTCTCCATGTACTGGTTTTACAGCAACCATAATGGTCTCCATAATAACGCTTATTGAGTTGGTGCCAAACCTCTTATTAAAAAAGTTTAAATCTAAACGTTCAAACTTTAAGTTCAAGTGGGTGCTGGATCCGTGGTTAGATAAGCATTCCAATGAGAAGGACAACACTCATCACATCATGTGATCTCTGTAACAATTGTTTTTTTTGTATCCGTTGAATGTTGTTTTTGTTTTCAGGAGCAAGCTGGCCTTCGCACACAGCACCCCGAGTGATCTCATAGCCTTTGTCAATGCTTTCAAGGTAATATCTTTAAATCATCAGCTTTACTTTGAAGTGTATTATTGGACAGTTTTACATTCCTTTGTTTTGTTCCCCTGTTGTCTCACTTTTAGGCATGGTACTCAGCCAAAAGCAAAGGACAGCTGAGACACCCGAAGGTGAGTGAAATTTGAGCTCTCCACAACCCACATCCGCAACGGGCAGCACAATTGCCATTGCTATTTTCCGACTGGGACATTTTTACACCTGGCCCCCCGTTTGGACATCTTGGACATGAGGAGACATTAGGCTACAGGAGGAAGACGTGAATTTTGACCAGCAACACAGCATCTGGTCCACCCATTACAATCAAAATCCATCCAAATTCAACACAATAGCACCCATGTTCAACATGGTAGATGACATTTCTGAGGAACTCCGCATTGAGGGTGAAAGAATTATTAAATAATTGTACAATTGGCACAGACACACCCACAACGCAATTTGCGCCTTGTAGTCTGCGCCATAGATCATCTATATAGGGCCCATTATCATCAAAGCATTTGCATGACTGGTGCTAAGCTTTGAGCTTGCTCACAATATTCCCTCAATCTGTTGATTTTCTGTCGATCTCAGTGAATTTGCAGTTGAAGTTTTTTGTCTGCCTATGCTGTCTTGTCCTAGGATGAACTGGACTGGGGAAAAGAGAACTGCATTCAGATCAAGAGGATCAAAGAGGTATGCAGAATTTTCCCCGTATCTATGCTAGGCAATGAAGATCTTTGAAAGTTAATAATTAAATATTACAGCTAGTGGAGCACAGCGAAGAGTGGAGTGATGAGCTGAGCTGGTATGTCTTTGAAAGAGTTACAAAGGTAGGACCTCCAGACCAATAATCATTTTACACAGGTGGCAGAGCTCTTTGAAGACCTGAAGAGACGTGTGGCCCAGTTCAACATGGTTGTGCCTGATAGTCCTATGCCCATGGACTACACCAGCCTGAACAAACAGAAGTTCATCCTGCAGGTTAGACTCAGACCAAGACTGGATAGTTAATTTTCATTGAGTGCCTCAATAAGAATTTACTTTGTGATCTCAGTTCAAAGGCCAGACCTTTTTTTTTTTTTGTATGAGGCAGAACTTTAACGTCCTATTACTGCTATTTTACTAGGTACAATAATGAAATTAGGAATCAGACAGAGGCATGAAATTTACAGTGCATGCCCCATCATTCATACATTCAAATCTGCAGCCCACAGAAAAACACACTGCTCACCTTTCTTCTGTCAAATCCTGGGAGATGCAACTAGAATAAAGCCTGATTGTACTTGCGATATCAATGTATCCGTTATGTCTATGGACAGTGAACGTGCACATTGTTCTGTCTACACTGACATTTGTCTACACATTCCACACTTTCACACTGCACGTTTTAATGATGAGTTACAAATGCAGTTAGTGATGGATCTCCTCACATAATTTGTATTTACAACTAAATAAAAGCACAGTAAGATTTTCCTCTCATTTCGACTAAATAAGACCTGTCTGTCCTTTTGTCCAACTAAAAATCTGTATTATCTGAATTCCTTAATTTGTTTCTTCTGTCTGTTTTAGGTTATCATCGCTGGTGCACACTACCCCAATTACTTTACCCAGGGAGACATGGATGAACAGCTGACGTCCAGAGAGATGTGTGGCTATGACCCCAAAACTTCAGTGATGGTATGATATTCAGGGCAGGGAAACGAATGTCCTGAAATATCCTGGTACCAAATAAAATGTACTTCTGCTTTCTGTTTATGAACTACTAAGTCTTATTCTTCTTGGGGTGGGGGGGGGGGGGGTAAAACCCTTTTTACTTAAGCTGGAAAGTGGAAAATAACTAGTAATTGTTTTGGGGGGCAATGAATGGTAGAATAGCATCATAGTTGCCATCACTATTTACTCCATTTGGCAAATGGTTTTATCCATTAACTGTTAATAAAGTGTTAACAGATTGTTGACAGCCGCATTATTTTCTGCGCATTTTCAGCTCGTCACCTTGGTGTGGACTCAAGTTTTAGAATGTTGCAATGTCTGGTCACCCTCGTTGTGTACACAATGTTTTTGTATTGGCCGCTCTCATCGATAAATCGTAAATTACTGCCCCTCACCAGCAGATTGGTGTGTAGGCTACATTAATATAGACGGCCCCTACCCACTTTGTATAAAGAGTCAGAGTAGCTTTTAGTAACCTACAAATGAAGATGAATGAGCCACTGAAGAAGGGGGAAAAAAATTATGTTCCAAAAAAAAACGTACAAGAACAGTCCTGGGACTGAATTGAACCCATCTTCATAAAATCAGTCCTAACTAATGCTCATTATATAAGATGGATCCATTTCTGTTTACTTGGTCTGTGTCTCAGAGGAGGGCTGTGGACCGTTTTGAATCCTGCCTACCAATGACATTATCGGTAGGGCAGGTTTGGTCATTTCAAACAAGATTTCAAACTTCTTTTTTTACATATTTATCTTTTATTAATGCAAAAACAATGGCTTCTATTTCAGCGTTCTAACTTTCCAGGGAGAAAAAGTCTGTAGTTTTATTAGTCTTGGAATGCCCATCGATGATGTCATTGGTTGGCAGGTTTATGAACTGGTCATCTGAAGAACCAAAATAAAAAAGGGCGGTGGAATGTTAAATTGTGATTAATCAATCTCAATGGCAGTAGAATAAGTTCTTAATATGTAAGTAGTTAATGGTTCAACCCACTGACTGATATTTCATAGTGTGTAAGTAGTGAATGGTTCAGCCTACTGACGGTTATCTGTCTTAACGTGTAAGTTGTGAATAGGTCAACCCACTGATGGTCTGTGTGTTTGGTCTCAGGTGAGAAACCTTCCTCAGTACAGCTTTCTGTACTACAAGCAGCTGCAGTCACTGTTCCGTCAATGTGGCCAGGTCAAGGCCATATCCTTTGAAAGTTCCAGGTAAGTTTGAATTCAAATTGCCTTCTTACAAAGAATGCTACAAAAGGGGCCACCTCATCACGCTTTACACTTGTTTGTGCGCATCTGTGTGTCTTCAGAGCATATGTGGAGTTCCACAGGACGTCCAGGGGTTCTGGGGTGCTGCCTGAAGTGACCCTGGCCCTGTTCCTGAACCTTCAGAGCCTGCCCTTGGACCTATTGGTCTACCTGAATGATGAGGTTGAAGACTGTGCCCACTCCCAGGGGAAAACCATCGCTCACATGAAATACACACGGTAGGGAAGACATCAACATCCAACATTTGCCTTTTAACCACATGAATCCTAGCACCCCTACTCTAGGCAAGTCATAATAGGTGAACAGTTGGCCAAAATAGCAGATCTACAAGCAACGCGTTGTGAGCTTGTAGATTTGGTGTAGAGGGAAAAAAGGAGTCGTCCCAAGTACAGACCCCGGTCAATGAAGTATAAGTGGGTGAAGGTCAGCGAGAACTACAGTTTTGGAAAGCAACTGACACACACACACACACACACACACAGGCTACACTCATCGTTGGCCTGGGACTAGGTGTTAATATAACCTGACATCCTAGTAGTCTGTGTGACCCTCCACAGCTCTCAGCTACATGAAGGCTTTTTTAGACCGAGGCATCTCCTGACAGTCCTATCAGGACTGTGACATGGAGTTGCACATACACATTAAAGCAGCTCAATCGTTACTAATCCCACAGCCAGGATCCTGTATGTACAATTACCTACTACTAGTGTACATGTTATGTCTCTCAGTTACTCATTTGATTCTTTAAACTGATAAGACATTTAAGACAATGTACTGTAATGTTTATAGCTGATAAAATGCTTCCCGGGAGGGCATCACAAGAAAGAGCACATACCACATAAATTCGGCTATTCAACTAGAGGTTGAACGGTTCGCAAAATTCACTCTTGTACAATACAATATTTTGGTGTCACGATTCGGTACTTTTCGGTAAAGTGGAAACTAATTTGCTGGATTTAGCTGTATTGAACTTGGTAGAGCCTCAGCAGCTAACACATGCTATCTATTTAGGAGGAGCGGCTGAGATTGTCGCTAAATGAGAATTGCTGATCCACCTTGAGGCCAGGTTATCTAATTTCATAGCTTCTTAGCTCTGTGACATCATCTCTGTGGGAATATGTTGGTTTTAACGATATGTAAGCTTTAACAAATAAACCAAATTGTACACAGTGCACTACTTTTATGATCTGTGCATTTAATGGCTAACTTCATACTCACCATCACAAATGGTGAAGGGGAAACAGCGTACCGTACAGTCCGTAGTGCATGTGGACCTGAGCGCCTTGTACGAATGGTTCAATATGAATACATGTACCGTTGCACTCCTAAATAATACACTCCTATACTCTTCCTTAACACATTCCCTGCCAGAGGTCTTTTTTTTTTTACTTCCCTCACTGCCAATGTTAAAAACAAAAAACACAGGAGCCGAGATACAGGATTTTAAAGTAATAAGTTAACCAAGGAGTGAATGGAGCTAGAAATCTTTGGATGGCTATATCTCTGGTTCTGTGTGGATAAATTGAAAATTGAATATATATATGTGTGTGTGTGTGTGTGTGTGTGTGTGTGTGTGTGTGTGTGTGTGTGTGTGTGTGTGTGTGTGTGTGTGTGTATATATATGTAACGGGGTATTTTTTCAACAACGGTTATACGTGATTGGCAGGTAATGTGTTAAGACTTAAACACAGAATGCCTCTGGTCGGATTTGTTTGTCTCTCTGTTCACTGTCTGTAGCTATCTGAATAAAGCATAAAATTACTTAAAAATGTATCTTAAAGCTGCAATCCCGAACTCTTTCTTTTAGGAAATACAATTTTATTGTGATCAATCTGTATGGTAGAGTATGTTTGTACAATATAATCCTGAGGAAGACTATATTTGTCGAAACGTTGGTTTCATTTCATTAAACTTTATGCATCGTGGCTAAAGAGTTGTGCGGCCTCATCCATTTCAACATTATTATCTGCCGTGGCCAGCACCTCATCAACACAGGTGTGCGCTCCATATTCTGTGTTTGCTGTACAATATAATCGACACAATTGGGGTGGTTGTAGTTGGTCTACCTGCTCTTCTATTGAGAAATGTATATCCTGTGGTCTGACAAATGGTTGCGAACGCGCCCAAGTGGAGCTTACTATGAAAGTCTGCTCGGCTTGTGTGTGTGTGTGTGTGTGTGTCTGTGTGCAGTGCACTGCCTGGGTGCGGCCGACAGAGGGCGCCAGAGTGCAGCTACAGTCAAAACACAAACACACACACACACACACACAGAGTCCGCAAATACACAATATTTTCGAGCTGCGTTCGCTTCCAGCGTTCGCGCGTCTTACTTGTATTGCATGAAGCTCAAATCACAATTTAACATCTTATTGTCATAAAGCTAAAATCGCAATTTATCGCCTTTTATCTACTTTTGAGCTGTTAAAGAAAGCCTGTTTGGATAGGCTTTCTGTAACATCAGAATCTGTCAGCACCGCTGCCCTAAACATGTAGCGTTATGGTTAGTAGGAATACACAGAAGCACCCGGGAGGAAGTGGACTAAGAAAGGGGACGAGCCAAACAGAGTTTCTACACAAAAAAGGCAAAAACAAAGGATTATTCTTTTTAATTATTTTTTTTCAGAATGGGTTCCCAGATTGCTCAAAGGTAGAAATTCTAGTGCTCACATGGGGGACCCGGGTTTGTATAGGTCAGGATATAGATAGTTATGGATTGAAGACAAAAGATCTCTGGGAGAAAAACGGACCTGACCTGACTCTCCTCTCCTCTCCCCTGGCTGTGTGTTGTTGCTGTGCAGGGTGAACGTGGATCTCCAGACCCACTCTGTGAGCCTGATGGGAGTGCTGAGCAGCAACATTGACCCAAAGAAGCTACCTCCTAACCCCATGTTTGTGGTCAACATTACAGAGGTCAGTCCCCATAACAGATTTATTGATTATCAGCAGAGTTGGATGGAGGTTATGTCTGTCTGTTCACAAAATTACTCTAAAGGGATGGGCAGATTTTCACGAAATTTGGTGGTTATGATCAATGGGCTGCTTCGAAGAGATGATTAACTTTTGGATCAAAAAGGTCAGAGGACAATTTCAAGGGAAACATTACTCACTTGTATCTTAAGATGAGCATTTTTGAATTAGATGTATTCAAGGTCTCAGAGATTGATTGATTGAATACTTTATTAACATGCTTATTAACAGTACAGGTAGTACAGTCAAAGGTTATGCTAAAAGGATAACGCAAAAAGCCCCAGGGGGTTGTTCCCGTTGTGGTCCTTGGTACTCAATTTATCAATACATATAAAACAGACAATACAATACAAAATATACTAAAAAACATAATGGAATAAAGCTACGTGAAATCATAAGGTATATTTACAGGGTTTTTTTTTAGTAGGGGAGGGGGCGGGGGTCAGGGGGATTAACTCATTGAACACCTCGTTAGTATAAACTATGTTCACTTTTTTAACAAAAGGAATTCAAGGTCCTTTAATCCTTCTACTCCGCTACCACCCAGTGGTGTAGGTATGCATGCACTCTACTGAATGCAGTCTTTCTAGTAATTGCTTAGATGGTTCTGTGCATATTGATAACTGCTTGGAGCTTATAACCAGAATATTTAAATTAATTGTATCGTCACATTACAATATTAGGTTGCTGTATTGCTAACCGAGTAAGTCTGTTATAAAACTGACGTAAGATCTTCAGCAATATCAAAACCTGAAGGTAAAAACGGTTGCGTGTGCTTAAGCTCTCAAATGAATTAAATCACATCAGTGAATGTCAAATCAATCCTCTGAAAGCCTATGAACCACACAGGATTCATCCTCTCTGATTTGGGTGATTGTTCGTCCAGGTGGTGGAGGTGGGTCACTTCTGGGGCTTCCAGGCAGACGAGGCCAGCATGGAGAAGCAGCGCCATCTGACAAAAGAGATTAACATGCGTGAGAAGCATCCGGTCACTGTATCCCTCTACCCCAACCTTCTGTGCCTGGCTCCCTACTCGGAGAGTGATGAGCAATGCATGTACTACCGCGCCAAGATCCTACATATGCGCGGCAGCTCTGTGGAGGTTGGTATGGCTTGCAACAAGTGTCCATTATCATGAATTCACTGGATGTGACATTATTTGTTGACAATAGTGATGATGTCTTTTTGTAGGCGAAAAGGCTGTTGACACCAAACACGATTAAATACAACGATAACTATAAAGATAAAAACCGTTCTAACTCAAGAAGACAATGGTGAAAGATAATTATCGTTATAGTTGTGGTGCTTGGTGTGAATGGCCCTTAACCCGTAAGATACTTCCACCATGAGTTCCTATGGCAGATTTCTGATTGAATCTTTGCATTAGATTTTGAAGAAATCAAGCAAATAAGCGTTGTGGCAAACAACGGCTCATGATGTTCACATGATTTGTTCAACAAGATAATCTGTTTGTTTTTTACCAGCCAGGATGTACGGAGAGAATTCTATTTTCTGGTATTATATACTAACCCATAAACAAAATGTGACCTTTGTCCAGAACTGTGGGATATTAACAAGTGTAATTTATGTTAAAGAACAAAACGTAAAACCCTTAAGTTTATGTTAACCACAGAGCTTATGTACTGCATAAATCAAAAACCCATGGTGGAAAAAAGCTTTGAAAATCTCTTTTACGGCATCCCCTTAATAACTTTACCTCAAAGTTTTAGGGCTACAAACTTTAACACTGTTTGTTGGTGTATCAGTGTAAAGTCTTCTGTCTTGTACAGGTGTTCTTTGTGGACTTTGGCAATACCACAGTGGTGGCCAGTAGCAACCTTAAGGAGCTTCCTGCGGACCTCATGTCATCCCCATTTCAGGTATATGTCACTAGGTTTATTGAAGCAAACAAAAAAAGACTATTATTAGGTTAATAATTGATTAGGTTAACCTACTGACAATCTGTTAATCAAACTTAATACATTTTAAACAATTATGTGCTCCATGTTTTGGTATCACGATATCGTGAAAACATGAAACTGTCCTGCTGTATTCGTGCGCATCAGCCATTGGTGTGTACAGTATGTGTTGTGCATAAAGTTCAACTAAGAGACTGAAAATCAGTAAATGTCAGACATTTGATATGCGCCTCTTGATGTCAGATATTCGATATGCGCTTGATGTTTCCAGACTTCAAAGGAGAAAAAAACATTTCATATTGTTGTTTTACTTTTTCCTTGGATAATGGTTGTCGTCATCAAATATTATGTCGACTTGACTACTTTCACTCCTTTGACTGTGATGTCAGGCGAAGGAGTTCCACATCGCCGGCATGCATCCTTCAGCCCAGTCCATGATTCTGGGCGACCACTGGAGTAGCCGAGCCCGTGACCGCTTCATCACTCTGGTGAAAGGCCGCTCTCTCATCGTGACACTGTACTCCATCCTGCACGGCATAATGCGTGTGGACCTGCTCTCAGACAACAGCAGTGTGGCCGACATCATGGTGAAGGAAGGCCACGCTATCAAGGCAGAGGAGAGCTATGACTCAACGGTAACGTGACTGAATCCGTTTAAAAGTATGACATTTGAGGAAAACATCTTATCGATCTGTCAGTGGTCTGTAAAGCCTGATTAATACTTTGTCATTCGACAGTGTCACAGATGTACAAGCTCACAACACCTCTCATCAGCACGCTTTGAAAGCTAATAGATTGGATATTTTTTGTGAGCGGCACCATTGTACAAAGGAGTATAAATTAAGCATAATAAGACTTGAGAGTGCCAAACAAATTCTATTATCACAGTCTGGTGTGCGTGTTTATGTATGTCGTCTTGTAGCAAAACCATGAGGTACTATTGGCCATGTACAAGGACATGAAGGAAGGCACCTACGCCCAAAACTCCGCCAGCAGTTCCTGGAAGGACCGCAACAAGGAAGAGACTGAGCTCATTGACAACCTGCTGTCCCATTTCTCCAGGAACAGCCAGTGCCAAGCCAAGGTAAGACACATTGGTCTTCTTAAATGTCTTTCTGGGCGACTCGCCACATGATGGCATCATCCCTCCATTGGTCTGTTTGTCCAGCAGGGGGAGCCATTTTGGTGATGCCAGTTTTAGTTTTGTAGACATAAAGCAAGAGCCACACCCATTCTGTCTGGTAGTCCAGACAATAATAGTGGAGTCAGACCTGTTGAATTTCAACAAGTAGAATAGGACAAAACTTATTTGTTTATTGGTTTATTTGTTTCCACAGCCAATAGAGACATCAGCACACACAAAAATTAATCGTGTCCCATTTAGTTGTTGTTGGGGTATTTGCAGAGTACATTTACACGTACATGGAATTCATTGTCTACATTTTACCCATCCTAACTATTTAACCGTGGGTAACTTTTCTATCCATTTTCTTTTATAAGAAACAGGCACATTTAGGTAGACGTATATTATTGTTTAGTTGGAGGTGAGTGAAAGGTCTAAATAGCCATTGAGGTACGTGATTATCAGAGGCACAAAGCTCTTCCCAAAGCATTCCCTTTTGCATGTTATTGTCCTGTACCTGCTACTGATTCACCAGCCACAGCAGGGTTAGGGTTAGAAAAAGTTTTAGTGTGTGCGTGCTTGTACAGTATATCTGTCCTTCGCGTATCTCGAGAACCGTCCAACTGATTGACTTCAGTTCACAAATCCCGTTATTTATGGAGATCCCTGATGTCAATAAATGTTACATCATTGTACTGATGTCATAGACTGGCCTTCAAGGTTACTCAGGGTTTCCTCAGGAAAATAAATTGTCTAGCCTCTAATGGAAGGGTATCAACAAAATTTCATACCACAGTATATATGGTAAATATCTCAATGGGGATACAATATCAATATAACTATGGGTTCACACCCACGTAATTTTGTGAGGTCAAAGGTTTACTTTCGTTTGAATCGACGAACGTGCTAAGGTATGCAGTAGTCACAGAAATCACTTATTGTTCAATAAACGAAACATCACTACTGCTGTTTTGAATCTTACATAGGGAACTAACGTAAACAGTAAAGCTTTTCATACAGAAGGCTTTATAAGCTGCTTGCTGCATTCAGGTATTTTCACACTTCATTTAGTAATTCATTTGGGTTTGGCTCTCTGGGTGCTGCACTAAGAAACGGGTGTCGCCTGTGAATGACAGGCATCGCCTGTGAATGACGGATACTGCACTAAGTACTCTGCACTAGTTTAAATAAATAAATGCATATCATACTGATCTATTGTATATTGTAATTCCATGTCCAATGGTTGCCTTCCCTTCCAATGCCCCAGGTTCGCGTGAACGGGCCGTCCAGTCCATACGTATCCACCTTCCACAGCATGAGCCAAGTCACACACTACCTGTGAGTAAACCATGTGTACAGATATCACATTAACCTCTTATGCCCTATTTTATGCTTTGTCATACAACGGTGACACACAAAAATAGTATAACTACAAGCTCACCATGCGATGCATTGTCGTCTGACACCAGAAACAGAAATGTATGAATAACACCTGTAATGTTACATGCCTATATTGAAGCACGAATTAAAATCACAGACAGATTCAGAGGTGGCAGAAGTATGATGGCCACATTGGTGAAAAATGCCATATTGCCTGTTATCCATGTGCTTATTGAATGTGTGCTCCACCACCCAGGTCAGCTTGCATAGCGAAGAACAGCATCAACTCTGCGGCACTGAACCCCAATCCTCAGAACAAACACCTGCGGATGCTGGTGGCTGGAAGTGTGGCAGTTAGCTCTTCAGGTACATGGATCAAAGCCACAAGTGACTCCATCCAGAAATGGACATGACTTTTTACCGTATGTGTGTGTGTGTGTGTGTGTTTGTCTGTCTCTTCGCAGGTTTCCGTATTCTACTTAACGACACCACCCTCATGCCTGACATACCCGGGCTTCCAGCACTCGTCACCATGCTCTTCACACCTGTCATGGAGCTGCGGTCAGTCAGACACCATTTTATACATTTTTATGTTTTGGTTCTTTTTAGTTTGCATTTTCAGCACTTGGGAGTTGCATCTGATGTACAGTATGACCTGTGCTATATGAATACAGTCTGACTATTTAGCAATGCTGAACCCATGGAAGGCATTTGAAATGGGTCCCCCCACTTGATTAATATATTCTCTTATGTCTTATTCTCTGTCTGCTTTTTCTTTTAAGCACCAACATGGAGCGGACCTGCTACACAGGCGCCCTCTGTGGCCTGGGGTGGAACAGTCAGACTCGAGAGGCCATCATACCTGACCACGATATGGAGCTGGCTTTTGACGTCAAGTTCGATGTGGACGACATCACAGAGGTATCAGTCGTTGACTTGTTTACGACAGAAAGAGCCCTATAAAGTCACAGAACGGAAAATAAATGTGCATGTTTGATTTTTCCACTCAGATCAATGCGTTGCGAGCAGCCATCAACTGTCTGGCTTGTGAGGGGCCCAGCGGCCCTCTACACCTGGGGCCTGACAGGATCAGCCGCCTGCAGGACGACTGTCGAGATCGCCTTATCAGGTCTTTACACACACACACACACACACACACACACACACACACACACACACACACACACACACACACACACACACACACACACACACATACACACACACACACACACACACACACACACAGATGTACACAGAACGAAACACCAGTCATTTCACATCAGCAGACAATGCAACTGAGCAGTTATTTATAGCTCATTTAATTTGTTTTACAGACTGTTTGCCAAGTCACCTACCAGAGAGCAGATCATTCCAGTGATCTATGAGAAAACAGGGAAATGGAACCAGGTACAGTAAATGAGGCTTCACACATCCACACCAGTTAATGTGTCACGTATTACGTTTATACCACGCCACATGTTGTGTCTTCTAATGCTTTTTAACTGTATGTGTGTGTGTGTGTGTGTGTGTGTGTGTGTGTGTGTGTGTGTGTGTGTCTGAGTAGGTGGACCCCTCTCTGAAGATGGATATTGTTCAGGCGGAGGGTGTGAAGCGCAGAGGTGTTCTCTTCCAGCTGCATCCAGTCACTCTCCTCAACAACTGACGGATCACTAAGAATCCGGACTCCACACCCTTCAATGTTGCGCTTTTAAGTTTTGTTCAACCAAAGTGGACTCCACACCCTTCAATGTTGCTCTTTTAAGTTTGCTCTTTTAAGTTTTGTTCAACTGATGTGCGACTCCCAACTCTCAATGTGACTCCTTAGGTTTATTTTATTTTTTTCTGATGAAGTGGACTCCACTCCCTTCAAAGACAAACTAGCATTCCATTTGAATACAAGATACAGCTGGTGCCATTAGAACCATGGCAAAGTTCCTAATAATACCTGTTTTAGATTGAAATCCAGCTTCTTTTGTTGTTTAATAAGGTGTACTGATTTCTGCCTGCTGTATACAGTACTGTAGCTAGTTGTAGCATTGCCTCAGTTGTGAGCCAATAAAAATGCTTTTGAGTGTTTGTAACAGATGAGACTCGTCAATCACAGTCTGCACTTAAACATAGGAACAGTCTCATTGTGACCTGTGAGCTAAGCTAAATTTGTCACCTCAACACTAGCGCACACAAAACGAAAGGGGTTTCAATGCCAGAAGCAGTTGGTTTGTATTTATAGTGCACCATTTCAACTCCCCGCATGGTTTACCCAACGTAGTGTACACACCAGAAGGCGTGAACAAATCAAAATTAGCTCTGACTGCATACATGGACTGACCTTCCCCGTCTAATCGACTCAAAGTGAAGCAAACCGCTCTTTCAGTAATGTGTCTGAGATGACGTTATACATCAAGGTACATTTATTTTTCTTATTCTTGTAATTAAATACATACTGTAAGTGCAAATAGTTAGAGTCCAGGGTCTAAGAACTACATTGAGTATAGTTGAACATAGTACAAAGTTGGACAGTTATTCAAACAAGCTAATATCACCAGATACCCCTTGTCTTCATAGTAGTCGATCAACAGTACCTAAAACATGAGCTTGTGTATAGTTCCTTATGGTTATACAAAAGCAAAAAACCCTACGATTACCACACCTAAGACGCATATTGTCAAATTATTTTGTGCTTGAAAACACCCAAAAGAAAACCATTTGATTTTTATATATATCGACATATACTGAGAGAAGCCCCACCAGCTACCCAGAAAACGTGAAGCAGTATTTAACATTGGCAGCAGAGCAACTCGGTAACTCTGGGCATTTTGCGTTATTTATTCATTTTTTATTTTTTGTGCCAAACCTTACAGTTTGATGTAAGCGCTGCAAAACAAAACGAAACAATGAAGCGTGATAAAAACTGCACGAAAGATATCAAATATTTACTCAAGGCTTGACTTCATCATGCACTTCATAACAAGCAACACAAAAGAAAAACAAAAAGTCTTGTTTCTTTTTTTTTTTGTACTGCGTTGTGTACTTATCTACCTAGGATCTTGTACATGTTATTAGCTGTGTGTGTTAGTGTGTTAACCGCTATAGACAGGTTGGGTGAGGGCTTCTCTCCAGTGGTTGGTTTTAGAGAACACCAAGATGACACAGCACTATTCCCCCACACACACACAGATGACAGGGCTTCCCCAACAGCAAGCAACCTGTCTGCGCTGGACTGGACTGTTAAACCAAATGTATACTTCATCTCATAACGGTGTCGCTTGCCGGAAATGACTGACTTTCGAGCTAACGCGATGTGTCGCATTGATAGCTTGGAAATCTGTTATTTATGGCGAGCGACAGAGTCATGTGATGAAGTAAGTATTGGGCTTTAACATAATGGTGAGACAGGGTTACTCCTCCTTTCGCTTGGCACCAGGAATCTTCGCCTGGATCCTGCAAAAAGCCACCAGGGATTAATATACCGTGGTGAAGCAGTAGTCTTAAATCTGTCAAGTAAATTGATGCTTGTTTTACAGTGTAATTCACCTAAGCTGTCTATGCCCTTAAAGATCACTGGCTAATAAGCCAAATATGCCTTGATAAATTATAATTGTCCTCTAATTAAAATGTAAAATTAAAAACCTTAAATATTTTATTTATTTTAGAAACCGTTCATCTTTTGCTCAAGAGGGGCAATGCCCTTCGCAAGTTGATATTTGTCCATGTGTGGTCTAGTCCTATGGAATGCATGTCGAAAAAGACATTTGAAATATAGATTTGATGACTTAGCCTTTGACATAATGCAATGTTTGTCTGGTTGACAGTATGGTCATAGTCCTCTGGGGTGGGGGAGTTATGGGGAGAAAAGAGAAAGGGGGGATACGGGGGGAAAAAAATACATATATGCACTTCAGTTTGTCTTTCTATGCTGTATCCCAACCCTTTTCTGTAAAAAAAAATATATATATATATATATATATATATATACATATATATATAGATTTGATGCTCATATTTACCTTAGGAAGTATTACGTTTTTTATGTATTCCATACATTCCATAGGGCTAGACCATACATGGACAAATGACATCATCCACTTGCAGGGGTATTGCCCCTATTGAGAGAAAGTTGAACTATTTCTAAAATAAATAAAATATATAAGGTGTTTTTAATTTTAGTTATAGAGGACAATTATAATATATTAAGGCATGTTTGGCTTATTAGCCAGGGATCCTTTTAATGATGATGGTGTTTGGACTTGAAACAAAAGCTTGCCTGCACATGAATGAAAAGCAAATACTCACTTCCCCACCACCGAGTTGACCTGGGTCCGTATTAGTCCAACGTATTGATCAATCTGCGCCTGAAAAGGGAAGGTCACACAGAGGTTAGACTAAATGTTTCTTAATGGAGTTAACCCCTTTAACCTTGGCATCCCTATTTTGGTTGTCATTATAGGTGAACATTTTCAAAATCTTGTACACATTTTTAAACATTTCAAAGAATTTAAAAAATGGATCCACAAGCTTTCGTATCGTGAGGTGTTGTGAGATTGTAGATCTATTTTTTAAATCGTTTGAATAGGGCTTTAGTGGATAAATTGTGGTATATGCAGAATGAGAGAGAACGGGGGAGAGAGAAATGCAGCTTCTCACCTGGTGTTTCTCGTAGACCACAGGCATGGTGAACATGGAGACCACGGCTGTGGGGAGAGAGGGAATAGACTCAAACATGGAACGCACTGTGTCAACAATTTCCCCAGACCACCTCAGCCACTGCAACACTTATCTTGGGTAAATATGAAAAGAAAATGGGACACTGACACTGTACATGCTTGGCAGGCAGTCATTTCTTAATTATTTCCACCAAGGATAAGTTTATAGCTTCTGTTAATACGCTATTGTCATGTTCAAAAGCAGGAGTGCACGCAAGTAAACCACTGACAGACAGATAATGAAATGCATGTTATAATGTCTGTGTTAATCTTGGATCATGGAGCTTGTGCACCCCTGGTAGTTGTAAATCATTGACCGCACAACAGGGCTCTTTTACATGTGTTCTGTGCCGAGTGCGAACTGCCCATTATTGAGCTTTTGATCCTTTATGCAGAGTTTCAAGATGTACAAAAGGCAAATTGCAGAACAAGAAACACGTCTGTGTCAAAGTGTGTGTGTGTGTTTAACAGTTGGGTGGGGTCGTGCACTGAAAATAGAAGACCTATAAGCTCACAAAGCGTCACAGATGCGACGACCCAGTGCAAGCTTGTAGGTTGGCTATTTTTCACAGGTGACATGTCGTACAACAAAGCATAAATTAAGCTTAAAACGTGTTTGCCTTGTCACAAATCTTTGGTCTGAACTAGGCTTAGAGACAGACTGAGCTCAGGTGGAGATTGGCGGACAGAGTAGGACCCTCACCTAGAATGAGCAGCGTCAGGCCATTGAACAGAGCACCCACGTAGGTCAGCAGCCACATGAGAACAGCAAACTGCAAAACAAAAACATTTATCATTATAGCCTGCCTGTGTGTGACATACTACTTGGTATGGTACACACTGATGATAATGATGGATGCATATAGTATGTCATGCTATATGCATCCATCATTATAATCATCAGTTTGACACTATAAAATATAGTGTTAAATCATTTTGACAGACGTGTGCATTGATGCCCAGGGTTTGCAGCCTTCGAAATGAGTCTGTAGGAAGTGGAGGGTGAGGGTGTGCGGAATTGGGTGGACTGACCTTCAGTGAGTCGACCAGATCCTGGACCAGGAAGAGCCTACGGAGCTCCTTCATACAGGTGTTGGAGTACAGCAGAATCTTGTCGGCATATTTGGAAATCTGGTCTTGGGACAGAGCGATCTCCACCTCCAGGTAGGACCTGCAAGCCAACACACAACACGTTGAACCCCTTCCAGAGCAAACGCTACCTACAGTAGCAAACCCACAAACCTACCGACCCCATGTTCAGCGTTCCCTGACGCTACTCACTTGAAAGGATGTCCCTCATCGGTCTTCTGCACAGCCTGAAGCACGGACTTGTAGATCCTGAAGCTGATGGTGGCGGAGAGGGCTGCTAGGGCGAGGTACGCTCCAACGCTGACCACGCTGAACTGGGTCAGGGAGAAGAGGAGCAGGAGCACACTGCCGAACACGGCCCCCGACTGCTTCAGATTCCTCCAGTAGAGCAGGTCAACAGCTGTGTGGGGACACAGGAAGGACAGTAGGGTTAAGCCTAAATTGCACAAATGACAATAAAATAATTCCCAAGTGATCAACGCAACCCTCTAGGCAGTCCCAATATGACACTGTGACAGCATGACCTGTATAACCTCACCCCCATCAGAGCTAGACCTGTCTGTCTATGCCCCCCTATAGTTTTCAGTGTGGATTAGGCCGCTGCACACTACACACCACACATTTGGGTCATATAACTGGAAGCTGTTCACAACCCGACGTCCTCAGAGATCCCTGGCAGTCACGTGTTCCTGTTATAACCCAGCTTCTTAACCTAGCTTTTCATTAGCGTAAGATGAAGCTCGCTCTACACTTATCACGGCTCGAACGTGTCAGAGTGAGAATTCTTTAGATCAGTTTCTTTAGACCTATATATAGAGCGACCTTTGCCAAAAGATAATAGCCGTCTGCCCCTTTCCTGCAAATTGGACAAGTGCCACAATAATCTGTTCTGCCACACGTCAGACCACTGGAACTGTTTTAGGTTTGTGACGTGTGATTATTGTCGGTGACCAGCATCTGGTCTTGTCTCACACATGCGCACACATGATGACCTGCAGAACCCCACCACAACTAAGGTACACCTATATACAGCCTGTTTTCAGACTTGAATTAATGATTGACCTGTATTTCTGTGAAGACAGTGGCAGAAATAGAACCACTATCAGCAGAGCTGTCAGATAACGGCTCAAAGTGACCTGGTCAGACAAGGACTCAGTGGTCAGAAGCACCGTAGAATGATGTTGACCGTTCAGTGCAATGTCACACCATGTTAACCATCTTGATACGTAAAGCATGGCAGTGAGCAACTGCTGTGAAAGTAGTAAACAATAATACTAAGCACCTGAGGCTCCGCCTCCAACGCATCCTGCCGCCAGCAGCCCTTTTTGTCTTTTGTTTTTTCTACATTTGAATGATGCTAAATACCTCCCGTCAAAATCTTCCACTCCCTCTTTATTTTGGGAGGCGAGGGAGACGTGATAACCCAGTGTACCGTTACATCTCAGAGTGGCCGAGAGCCACAGGTCTGTGTTGGCATGAAACAGACCTGTTTCCATGAGAACTGCTCGTTGTCCGGATCACCTCTACTGACCTAGAACGCCACCCTCCACCACACTACCACCACCATCATCTCTCTTCCACTGCAGCTGACAGCGAGTCACAGCTATCCATTGTGACAGAAGAGCTTGTTCGTGTGTTGCCGTCTCCACACCTGGAATCTCTGCAAGGTTTTTTTTGTTTTTACAGTGGAGGAAGAAAAGAGAGGAGATTCTGACGGGTCTCCTGGGTGCCTCTCTCTGCCTCCCTGAGCCCTCCTGCCTGTCCGCCTGTCCGCCTGCTCTAATTTTAGCTGTGGAACTGTGAGCAGCATAGTGATGACGGCCATCTTTACTTTATACCAAAAGGCACCCGTCGATGCCAAAAGGCAAGCTAAAACTGGGTGCAGAAAGGACGCCCGCTTTTACCAACCCTGAATCTGTTCCCAGAGTCACATTCAGACTGCTCCCGTGCTACGGGAAAATACTATACACCCTTATCGATAGGCAACATTGACCTACAGTATCTGTCCCTGTGATCAATCACACTAATAGATCCCAACCGATTAGAGACTGGACTCAGTGGGACCATATCCCAGAGCTTAGAACATCTTTCTCTACACAGCTGTCAGAGTGCCACTCCCCACCGGAGATGTCCTCACTGCCACGGCTCCCAAACTCTGTCCATGTTTCTATGGATTTAAACGGAGATGCTTTGAGGGTCACACACACACACACACACACACACACACACACACACACACACACACACACACACACACACACACACACACACACACACACACACACACACACACACACACACACACACACACACACACACACACACACACACGTGCGGACACACACACACACACACACACACACACACACACACACACACACACACACACACACACACACACACACACACAAGATCAGGCACAGGTAGCACACAACACAGCGGCTCTAACAGCAGACAGACAGACAGACGGGACAGGACAGTTCTGCCGGAGATGAGAGTGTGGACAGGCAAACGGCGAATGTGCCTTGTGGCATGCTGCACAGACGGAAAAGCTTTAGCGAGTGCTGTAGAAGCGTGTACTGACCTGCGGCTCCCATGGCTGAACAGGGAAAGAGGCAGCTGCTTTATTCACAGACAAAAGGAGAGCTCTGAGGGGGGAGTTCCCCCCCTGCGCAGGAGGGGAGGAGCCACTGTCACACCAGCCAATCATTGCAAGCCCTTTGCATGGGGGGGACTAAGGAAGGTGGGGGCCAGCCAAACAAGGGGAGCGGTTTGCAAAGAACCAAGCTGCGATCCAGCACACACATAGACACACACACAGCCTTTCCTATGAGCCCTTTTATAACATGGCTTTAAAGCTCAGAGCAATGAAACAAGTGACAAAGACTGCAAAGCAAAAACTAAAATAAAGACTCTGTATCCCGTATCCAAAATGGCGGACGGGTGTCTCCCTTCACTACAAGAAGATGGAGTTCTTTCTACTATCTCTTTTATGCATAAAATCAATATCACGCTGACAGTTTGTGTGGCTAGAGAGGGGCTGGATGTGACAAATAACAAGGATGTTGTGTGAAGATGAAACATGTGAGCTAGAGCTGGCTTTGTGCCTGCTCCATTAAAATGCTTCGGCACCAAGGATCTGGTGAGCACCTGCCTGATGCAGTTACCATAGTTACCGTGCTCCATTTTCTGTCCTCCACTCACTGAAAGATGGAGAACGAGAGGAAGGGAGGGGCTGAGAGAGGGGGAGGAAGAGCGTTCCTTTGGGAGCACATATTCATTTGCTCTGAATCTGGGGAATCAGCAGTGGCACATAATGTGTCTCCATACCCCAATGGCCACAGACAGCCACTCCCTTTATTATAGAACACAAAAGGACAATCGCAATTTAACATAAAGGCAGCAGTCGTCAAGATTATGTCAACAAGAGAGACACAATTGGTGTTAGACGGGTTTGAAAAATGTCAGCGATGGAGTCGGACGTTACTAGTTCTAGGCCAACATCGCGGCCAACCTGAGTTTGTTTTTCAATGGTAATCTTAAAATCAACATTGTATGCTAGAAAGAATTCAGAGCTTATGCCCTATCCCTCACCCTGGTACAAGTGGTTTAACCAGCTGTCAACCTGATTTATATTTGGTTGCGCACCAGTGTCGCACACCTACAGCAGCCGATATACAAGCTCACAACGCGTTGCACTGCGACGCGTAGTGAGCTTGTAGATCGGTTATTTTTTGGTGCGCGACACCCACCGTGCACAACTAAGTATAATTCAGGCTTTATGATCTAAGTAGCGTTAACGACCAAAGCCCAACTGGCCAAACAACAGTACTAGTCTATATATACATTGTCAGGTTTGTAGAACTGAATGAAACATGGTTGAGGTTTTCAGTGTCAGAGAAAATGAACAGACATTGTGTAAACAGGAAGTACAGCAGCTGCCTGTCAAGCCATGACTGTTGATAGTAGTATTCCAGCTTCTGATAATTAGGACACCAGAGCACGTTTAACTCTGAAAATAATGATGTGATTTTCCCCTCTTTCTTTTTTTAGTGAAGCTAGTTTTAGCCTGACCCCATTATATCACTGAAGATGTTAACACTGCCTCAAACCAAACCATCAGATAGAACAAGCACAGATGCAGAAGGCCTATGGCTTATGATGTTCTTTTACAACAGATAGAATTGATGTGCTTTCAGCCGGAATCACTTATACAAAACAAAAAAAGAGCTTACTTGAAGAAACCCCTTAATGTCCCCCTTATTTGTGCTGACAGTATCCCAGTGGTGGTAAATAACCTGGGGTGAGTCAGCTTTAGAATGTAGTGTATCCCATCAAGACAGGCTATTATGTCATTCACCTGAAGCGTGCATTTAAGCCACATCAAATGTCCAATGAGACCCAAATGAAATGGCAAATATTTGCTTTCTCATGGAGGTTTTAACAGTCGCCACCTAAAATCGCTGATTGTTGGTCCGTTGGTCACGCCATTGCATTTTGTCGCGCCATTGCATTTTCATCCGTTAAGTAATAAATCACAGAAAATGGCAGTGGCAAATTAAAAACACAGCAGTGGGAGGGGAAAAGAGGAAGCCATTTCCCTTCTAAATCCCTCTTTCTGGCCAGCAGTGCTGTTGGCCCTCTATGCTATGGAAAGAGACAGACGGAGACTGCGTCTCATTGGCCCAGTCTCTGCAAGGTGCCATGGCAGCCATGGAGGAGAGAGAGAACTGATGTAATCATGATGGGTGTGCCCTGGTTTCCATGGAGACAGTTCACTGGTGCCGTTTGGATGCTCCGACTGCTGCCTCATTAGACAAACACAGGCTCACTGATGAACACCATAAAATAAAATAAAAAGAAATAAAAAATTACCCCACCCCCGCAGAGCCTATGATACTGTATGCGGAGTGGGGGGGGGGGGGGGGGGGGGCAATGACACGCCCTTGTCTAACGCCGGTTGTTGCTACATTAGCATGCACAAAAAAAAACAGCCGTCTCACGGAGAATGTGTATTTTAATGAATCAAAACTGCTATTGATGTCTCTTAGCCGCCCCCCCCCCCATTGTTTCATCTGCCATCAGGGCGTGTCCGTGCAAGACAGGAAGGGGGGTGCAGGTAAACAGCGCTGTTTGCTAGCCCAGGCCCTGATGAGACAACACAATAGGCAAGAGATGTATACAGTACATGCATGCAAGGCACACACACACACACACACACACACACACACACACACACGTACGCGCACATTCCCCTACCTCCTCCTACAACTACACAAGATTGTCCATACCCAAAGGCTTTCATGCAGAGATATCAGTTCATCTATCACAGCAAAAAAATACACACACTACCACAAACAGTGCACACACACACACACAAAGAAAAACAGGTCAAAACACATCGGTACCCTGGCCCTTCCAGCCGGTCCAGGAGCATTCCTTCTTGGTCACATCTGTAGTGGCCTGCATGCTGATGATCGCTTAATGTCCCTGATTTCTTTCTCTCTCTCTCTCTCTCTCTCTCTCTCTCTCTCTTTTTCTCTCTCCTCCGTTTTTCTTTGTCTTTCCTGTTGTTCTCTTCGGTTGCGCTGACTCACTCACTCATTCCAGAAAGGCATGAATGGTGGAAGGACAGGGGAGAAAGGCAGGCTGAGGCGAAAGAGAGAGAGATGGAGGAAGGAAGGAAGGGAGGGAGGGAGGGAGCCAAGGTTTCCAAGGTGCTGCCGGCTTGCGGGGCACACAGACTGATGCTGCGGAGCGGTGCTAGCTAGGAACAGAAGGAGAGAGCGAGTGTGTGTGTGTGAGGGGGCGACCGGATTGTAAACACCACACCACAGTCGGCACTGCAGCGAATCATCCATGCAATGATTAAATACCTGGGGGAGGTCTTTTTTTGCGGGGGGGGGGGGGGGTGACTAGGGTTTTTCTCGAAAGGGGAGGTAAGCACCTTTTCAAAATAAAAGTCCCAGCAGAGTCTCAGAATTGACTATTACTGGGGTCAGGGGAAATGAAAGGGTTAACCCGCATATAAGCTTTGATGAGACACAAAAGAGGGAGGATGCACTGTCATCTAATTGCTAGCGTGCACCTCGTACCTAATTTGTAATGTATTTTATCAAGTATGGCACATTTCTGTTTATGTGATTAATAAAAAGAAGGAATAAAATGCGCAAAATAGCAAATTGCCAAAAGCTACATAATATATATAATAATAATAATAATTCGGCCTATTGGCACTTAACCATTTAAGTTTACTGTATACCTATGATGTATACTGTAGCCTCATATGATGGTGCCTTAAAATTGCTGATGTACAATATACAAATATGTGTCGCATCACGATGCTTTGTGAGCTTGAGCTAACTTGTAGATATATTTTTTGCTATTTCTGAAAATGTTTGGAAATCTTCCTAATGACATGCCCAAAATAGGGATGGCAAGTTGAAAGCGGTTAAAGGAGATGACGTCAGGTTGCCTAGCATTCAGACTGTGAATGTTCTGTGTGGAGTCTATGGATTAGATTGGAGAGCATACATTGCTAAGGGAAAATCTGGCAAACACTCAACTCCGCCTTTTTTATTTGTACAATAGGACGTTTAAGCTTGTAACCACAGATGCAAATAGCTATTTTCACTACACCTCACTGATTATTGAAGTCTGAGCCAAAGTGCTTGTCCTTTAATAATTCATAACCGTGCACCCTATGCAGTATATCACACAACAGTCTGTGTTTAATGTCTTCCGGACATATTGATATATGTGCATGTAATTTAGCTTAGGTAGGGGTTTAGGGCGGCCCCTCCAGAATGGATTAGCAATGCAAATGGTCCCACAAAGATCTAAAAGGCGTAAAGCAAATTGCGTAAAAGCTATGTGTAATAGAGGGAGACAACACTGTCTCCAAGGAGATGGCATCTTGCACATACAAATTCCCACATAATAAAATACAGCGTAGGGCTAGACCCGAATTAATGCTGTCATTGGTCCCGTCCCGTTCCCCAACTATCCACCACCCTGTAGACAGCACACCACACCCCCCCTGTCTGGGCCTCCCTGCCACAACAACCAATAGACAGGAAAAAAAATGCATGTATCTGAACTGAGCCTTAGCATGCTCCCTCATCACTGTTACCATGGCAACTGCTGTGGAAGTGCACAGACTGGAACATGATGTCTGCTTGTCTCCAGAGCCGTCACGGTGCCCTGCTCCCTCTAGTGGCTGAAAAAGAAACACTAATGTGCAAAACACACATGACCTGCTTTTTTTTTCTTTTCTTAGGCATTTCCAGAACCTTCTTTTCATCTGTTGGTAAACAAAACAAGAGGGGAGAGGGTCTATTCAACCTTGAGTCAGTAATGTAAGCCTCTGAATCTAAAAGAATTACACACCGACCTAACCATTATTGTCCTCCCTCATGGTTGGAGTAAAGAGCACGTACAAGCAACGCACTACGCAGTTTCTTGAGGCACGAGGAGCCAGTGCAAACAACAACTCAGATGCGATCTCTTTATCGCCAGATCTATCAGGATATCAAGTCCTATCCCCTCTAAGCCCGTAAGTCGATGTGTGTGTGCCCCAGTTTTCACCATCACAGGATTACATAAACCTGACAGCCAAGGACAGATGATAGAAGACAAAATACTGCTGCTGACGTCAAATGCCTAGCTTAAGCATTGGTCACTCAAAAGTGTCCGTCACGTGTGAGTTATTTCACAACGGGTCACCATAGGAACGTGGTCGGGAGACAGATGGCCAGTTGGGACGTGGGAGTGTGAGGCAGTTTGCTTTTATTATAATTTTCTTTCTTTTTTTATAGATTTCTCTGCAGTTGGTCTGTACCATTTCCGCTGAGAGCAGAGATTATGATGTACTGTTTTGGCAACGTGTGCTCATTTCTGTGTAGCTGTTGATTGCCATGTTAGGAATTATCTCACTTGCCTCTTTCCCCAGTGTACCAGCAGAGGGAAGCAGATCTTATAATCACACAGAGCAGGCAGTTCCCACCCACCCTGGCATCAAGGCGCACACAGAGCAGTGGAACAGGCCGTCCCTCACAGCAGCAGCAAGCAATTTAATTTCCTGGCTAGGTCAACAAAACAACGCCACAACGCATCATGCTTGCACTTCACACACTCGGTTAGGATGCAAACAAGCCCAAGTGATGTTTGCCCTAATTGTAGGCATGGTTGGTTATGTTGTGAATACATTTCCATGCGTTGTCTTTTTACCCTATACAGATAATGGGATAAGCTTTTAAAAACCCAGTAAACACACATACGATGGAGCGTCCCCTCTGACACAAACACATTTGAGTAGATACTTTACAAAGCTACCTGTTCCATTAGCTGATTGCACTACTTCATGAAAGACCATAACGATGATGAAAGTGGCTTATAAAGCCCACCGCTGCAATGAAAACAAAAAAAAAAGATTACAAAAGGGTGTTATGGAACCAAAAGGTCCCACAGATGATAACCACGAGGCTGTTTCAGGGGGCTGTGTATTCACCAAGTGAATGGTGAATTCTAAAGTGTCAACCCAAAAACACTGATGAGTATAGAGACGAAAATAGATGACTAACCTTTCTGTTTGTCAAAGCCTTCCAGGAAGATGGAGGTGGGAGCTTTCCCTATGTCTCCTTTACCCTCGCCGGTTTTCTTGATCTCGCTTCCCAGGTCCTCCTGTGGGGGCTTCTCTGGGCGCACCTCTGGGGGCACGGCGGCAGTGGGGGGCTTGGGCTTGCTGGGGCGATCCTCCTCTGTCTTCACTGGGGCCTTGATCTTCTCATCGGGCAGTTTGATCAGGGGCTCGGACGGAACCACCTCGGGAGTGCTGCGGGGAGGGGGAACACTGGGAACCAGAGGCGAGGGGGCGGTGACTGCCTGCTTGGTCCCACCGGAGCCTACCTGCTCTCTCTTGGGGCTCTCCTCAGACGCAGACTCAATGAAGAGCTCACTGTCAAGCTCTGCCTCTCTCTCCTCCCTCAGGATGCTGTAGGCTGAGGGCACGCCATGGTTGCCAGTCGGGCCAAAGCCCCCCTTGGCAGTTGGAGGGTTGTCAAAGGGGTTGGTAGACTGGCTGAAAGTGCCCTTGCCACCAGGCGGCTGGGAAAACGGGTTGCTGCCGGCGGCCTTGGCGCCGGGCGTGGCTTCGCGGCGGAGGGGCTCTTCAGACACCAGCTCAATCTCTGAGTCTCCGGACTCAGCGCTGCTGCCGTCCTGGTCCCTGCTGCTGGCCTTGGTTCCTGGGCTGATGCTGGGAGGAGGAGCAGCCTTGAACATGTCAGGGGAAGGGCATTCTTTTTCTATGCAAAAGGAAGGGAGGGAGAAAGTAGAAATGAATGAATAGAAAGTGTTTTATTCAAATTCTCTCTGAAGGTCAGTAAGATAATAAACACTGATCTGATAGTATTTATATATAAGCCCATTTCCACCACTGAGTCAAAATAAAATAAAATAAATAATTGTGAAATCGGAAATTGTGAGTTATGAAGTTGGAAATTAGAGACAAATCTGAATTATTGTAATATACAAGTCAGTATGTAAGATACACACATTTTTACTCAGTGGTGGAAGACCAGACATCTGTTTTGTCCCATGTGTCTCAGAATCAGCTTTATTGTCACATCATAGGTTTATATGTGTAAAACTGTGAGTGCAAGCTCCATCTTTTTTGTTATTTCAAAAAAGAAAAAAAAACTACAGATATCTAAATATATACACAAAGCATGCCTACCTGTAGGTGAGGCATTGGGAGTGGAGGCTGGGCTGTTGTCCTCTGGCTCAGATAACGTCACAGTGGGCACACCCTGCAGGCCCACGCTAAGGACATTTTCGCGGTCTGAGGCGCTGCCCGCCGGAGAGGTCCTTGGCGCTGGCTCGGCCTTGGCTGCTGTGGGCTGGGTCTCCATCAGGGTGATTTTCACAGGGCTAGCCGTCTGAGGGGTACCACCCAGGTTATGGTAGGAACGGTAATCTGACACCTCCTCGTCAGATGGCTCCTCCACGTAGGGGAAGGAGTGAGAGCCCAGTGCTGAGCCTAGATTCTCTTCTTCCTCCTCGTCCTCCTCTTCTTCTTCATCCTCCTCATCTTCCTCATGTCTTCCAGGGTTCTTGTCCATGTAGCTGACCAGAGAGTCCTGTCCGGAAGATGTGGTGTCCACCAGGCCCTGCAGAAGCCCCTTGCTCTGGCTGTGTAGGTCATCGCCGTGGCTGATGTCCATGTAGTTGTACGCCTCGGTCTTCTCTGAGCCCAGGAGGGACCTGGGCTGCATGTCGTCTGACAGGTCAGAGGTCATCCTGGCACTGGAACTGAACATGCCGTAGGACTCATGGGAGGAGAAGCGATCCTGGGAGGAGGACACCGAGGAGGTCTTGGTGGGCTTCAGGTCATCTGACAGGTAGGAGGCCTCTTGGCTCGAGGAGAAGCTCTGATTGGACAGCAGTGAGGTATACAGGTCGCCGTCGTCGTTCATTGGCTTCCGGAACAGTCCAGACATTGGGTCATCTGGAGCGACAGAAAGAAGTGAAACTCAGCAAGGATCCACAGCACCACACAACTAATTGCATTTTCTAATCTGACAGCTCTGTGAACAGAGACAATTAAATAAACAAGACCATTCTAGAGCCAATGCATGGGCTGGAGACATATTGTGGCAACGTGAGAGCAGGGGAGAGAGATGGGGGTGTGGGGGTGGACGGTCTGCACAGATCAGTGAGGCTGCACTAACAGAGGGCACTTGTACCCTGCACTGGACAAAGGCACATTGTTTGGGCCCTAAAAGCTCTGGTGCCAGGGCCGGATTCTGGTCTAAATCTACAAAAAGATGCAGTGGGTGTACTCTCTTTAGTGCAGCCTCATGTCTGCTTTGTAATCTTACATCCCCACTGGGTTACACACACACACACACACACACACACACACACACACACACACACACACACACACACACACACAACAGTAACAAAGATAGTCATTCAAATCATTTACATAGTACTTTTTAAAACAGCTACAAAGTGGTTTACACTTTTTGATAAAATAATACATAAAACATAAGCATTAAATAAAGCAATAGATCAGAGCATCAATTATATAAGAGCTCTAAGAGATTGAACTGGTTTTGCTACCCTTAAGTCCTCAGGCAGGTCTACGAATACAAAAAAGATAACTATTTAATCATTATTATATAAATATGCTGTGCAACATTTCTCTGTAATCATGCAATCACAAGTGTGTGTGAGTATGCAAGCATGTTCATGCATAATATGCACACTCACATGTGTCAGTAGGATATAGTTCTGGTATGCTAAGATAAACTGTCTGCTGAGAGCAATATCCATTTGCAACAGGTCCCTGTAAAGTAATTTCAATGTCCCCACCATCCAACAGGCTTAAAACTCATGGCAGAGTTGCATGCACACATGTATGCTGCATACATGCTAGTGGCTAGCCTATTAAAAAATGATAAAGCATAATGGTATTACTGTAGGTCAGTCTATTTTACACAGAGCACTTAGCGTAGATAAAACTGTTAACAATACAATACAAATCTCAAAATCTGCATGCAAAGAGAATATTGTATTCAATGCACAAGTATATAGTGTACATACAGATATACACATAGACCCAGGCACAAATGGAACAGAAGTTAATTTAATTTAATTTCAAAGACATAAATCATAATTGTTGTGTATAAATCATAAATTGTAATCTTATACCGCCATTGTTAATAATTCTTTTTTAAGAAATGAACTGACATCACTGTTTTTAGTCAATACTGGTCATGATTGTCAACTCACATGGGGGTATGTTTTGTGCTGAAGTGAAATATAATCACTTAATGTCTTACTGAATAATTAATTACAATGCATGAGAAACATTAAGGAAAGTTATGTGAGATATAATCTGTTGAGAGCCTTTATTTTCCCCGAATGGACCATATCACATATCAAAGTCAAGCAAGACCACATCAAGTCATTTTCCCCTGTCTGTTGTTAAGTCTGAAGTCATCACATTTAAACAGACTGTGGCCCACATCATTAGGACTTGGTTGGCAAACACATGTACAAGCATACCGGCACATTCTGTACATTACATGCATATGGTAGATCTTTATCGCATGGCACTCAGTGCTGCACTTGGTTCTGTGTTTCAGTAGTGTGTTGCATGCAAGTCGTAGTTTATGCCTCTACGAAGTGATTTCCCCTGCTCTTCAGCCTGTCAATCTCCCAGGGCAGCGGTGCTGTTATAAATAGGCTGGGTCCAGCTGCTGGGTTGAGTGAGGGGGGTAAGATTTAAAATAGGAACCTTGAGGCTAACCCTAGAGGAAGCAGAGTGAAGGACAGAGGATCTCTAGATCAGGACGTCCCGTCCCGCCCCACCCCATCCTTCCTCCTAATAGCTCCACCACCGCTTCCCCCTGCTCCCCCTCCCATCATTAACAATACATAATCCTGCAGGACAATGGCATGACCACTAACTCAACTCGCCAGTGCTGGGGACACTCGGGAGTGGCGACGTAATGTGATGAACAAGCAAGCGGGCAGTAAATGTCTTCACTACTGAACTTCATGTCTACGTTAGCGACATTTCCGAACCGCCAACGCACACAAGGCTTCTTGTGTAACAGATGGGTGTTGCAGCTTTCCAGCTGAGTGCAGTTCAGTGGGATGAGGGCCCTTTGACGTGCTGCTAGAGGCCAGCCGATATGTAATCCTTTAGTCTACTTCCACCACATGGAGCCTCTCGGCCATCACCCCTGATGGCGCTGGCATAATCTACCTGTCACTGACTCACTGTAGAACCTACCTTACTGTACTAGTGTGGGAAGCACTGCTGTGTGGTGGGGTGAACTCTGGTGCTGTGACCTGCCAGCAGTCCTGAGGACTCTTAGTTATAGATAACAACCACCCCTCCCCATCCCCTCCCACCACATCAGCCTGTTCTATGCTGTGATGCTGGGTGAGTCGCTAGCCATCAGTTGCTAGAGGCATGTTGCGTAAATAATATCAGGATGGATGGAGACCACGAAGGGCAGTGGATCTGGGAAGCCTCCGAACAAGCTCAGCGTGTCAAGACGAGGTCGTTGTAAATCTGCTGATGTGGCGTAGCACTCAAGACACTGAGGAAAACATCTAGAACAACAACAACCATGAAAAACCAAGGAAAGTGCTTTTCCCTTGATTCAGGCAGCATTGGATGGACATGGGAGGAATTCTCCGCTCAAATTTCTTTTTGCCACATCATGCCACTGAGGAGGGTGTAGTTAAATAAATAAGGATGTGCTGGGAAGGGGGTCAGTCCTTTTGTTGTCCTCTACAGAGCCAGTGCAGATCCCTCAACTAATGCAGTCTGACAATCTCTGCTATGCCCGGCCTCTTTAATTAGAGACAAAAACATGAGACAGGAGACTACATTGAAAGTACTGTAGTGGCAAGAAGGAATACAGGATTTACATACAGCAGAGAGATTTTCTTTTACCAGACTGTTATTTTGTGACTCATAGCCATAATGTCAAACCCACAAATATAAAAGCATAGGTAGGATAAGCACCCTACTTCACAGCCACCTCCTTTTCTGAATGACACAATGATGCATATTGCCATGGATACCATAACCAATGCATGTTCATATCGAACAAACATGTCACGACGAGGTCCCCATGGATCGATTACTTCCTCTTCTGTGTTTAACACGGAAGCACAGCATAGAATGGAAATCCTATAGTTATTCCTTGTTAGCCATGAGGGCCTGGTGGAGACACAGGAGATGTTACAGGTTCATCAGGCTCAGAAACCTCCTTATATTAAGCCTTGTCAACAACAACCTGTACTGAATATCAAATTAACTGTTTTTTTTTTGGTCTGCCCAGTCGTTGTCAATGATAGCATCAGGCTGTCTCTCAGTATTTAAACGTCAACATCTGTCAATCCATTAGACTAGAGCCATTAGATAATGACGTCATAAATCCATGCATGCCTGTCTCAACCCTGGTGGAGTCACCTTTCAGGAATCCTCTTTCACTCCTTTGCCCTCCTGAAAACTGAGCTGTCGAGATGCTGAAGCGGCATGTGGCACAAAAGAATACATTTGTTGTTATTGTTTCTTGTACGTATTTTTAATTCAAATCCGTCATACTGTGTATACTTAAACATAAACAAACTTAAAAACAGAA
Organism: Gymnoscopelus microlampas; assembly: GCF_963454915.1. NCBI lineage: Eukaryota > Metazoa > Chordata > Actinopteri > Myctophiformes > Myctophidae > Gymnoscopelus > Gymnoscopelus microlampas. The sequence continues at coordinate 30,154,484 of NC_139957.1, forward strand.
AGAAAAGACATTTCTGAGAATCACTCTACTAAAGGGAAAATAGATACTGTTAGCTTGTCATGAATATACAGTATATTTGGAGTAAAACTTTATGAAAGTCCATAAATTCAAGTCTTACTCATTATCAGCACTCTGACTGACGGCTGCACATAGAGTCTTAATTATTAAAGCTTATTGGTGTTGATGTAAGGAAGAAACATAAAGAGCACAAAAGGGGCTGCACAGTGCGAGCTTAAAAAGAATAATGGCCGGTCGATAAGAGAACAGCTGTTGGGGGGGGGGGGGGGGGGGGGTGATGAGTTACAAATGCCCTGAAATACATTGATCCATGGCAGAAATACATTGATCCATGGCATAGAATTACAGTAAGAAAACTCAGGTTATACACCATCTTTAAGACTCACTGAATTCCACACAAGACAAATGTTGTTGTTCCAGTGGTCTTGGACAAGGTGGTGGTAGGCTTTGGTACCCCACCCGTCAACTGTATCGATCCTGTTTTGCTGGCTAGGATAGAGCAGTGTGGATGGATGGATGGATGGATTGAGGGTGGATCCAGTCTGACTGACTGCATACTGTCTGCTTTGGGTCACAGCTGTCAATTAAGGATGCTCTAAAATTGCAATTACATTGGATGGTGGCTCTGAGGGCGGATCTATGCAATTAAAGTCTCATTTAGGTTGTATTTTGTCGTACAACAGTGCATTATGCAGGACAAAATAAATATTAAACATACGCTACACACAGTAACCATGTCAGATAGTGTCCTTACAGTAATGAACTGTTACCTCAGATCTAATTAATCTATTGGCTGAGCAGAGTGACCATCATGTGCCACAATAGAAATCTTCATGGCTACCGGAACAAAAGAAAGGCTAAGTCTATTGTACTTCATCTTGGGGTAGATGGATCTATAATTTCCCCTCCTGCTCAATTGCCCCACAATCTCCATGGGGAGGGGGTGTGAGTCGTTGTCAATGATAGCATCCAGCTTCCTCGCTATACGCACCTTCGCCACCACCTCCACCCCATCCAGGGGCTGGAAGCTGGCCTTCCTGACCAGCTCACAACACCTTGCATCGCAATGCATTATGAGCTTGTAGATCTGCTATTTACACTATGTTTAAAAGATTATGACCATTTCATTGACCGTTTAGGTGACGATATAACGACATGCCCAAGATAGGGACACCAGATTGAAATAAGAGTGCGGAGACAGTGCAATAACCAATTGACATTACTTTAGACAGGTGGTAAAACCGTGGTTGCAGACCATCATAATACAACCCTATACAGACGACTGTGTTAATAGGCTTCCAGTAAAATTAAACAACATTTTAAATTAATTTGTCAAACACTTAGGTTGCTGCAAATCCATGATGATCATATAGCCACTACCTGGTGGCTATGCTATGAGGGCGTCATATGATCATAAAAATAACTTGTTTTTTATTTTGTGCATATGGGGATAGACAGGGATGTTAACTGTCATCCAAAATAGTGTTGTTGATACAATAAAATATGTTGTTCTATACTGATAACCGAGAGCATCCTCCTGACTGCAAGGATCACCGCCTAACATGGGAACTGCAGTGCCCTATACTGTATTTGTTTTCTGTTATTTCTGTTATTTTATTGCTATTTTTTGTGTGCTATTCTTTTTGTTGCTGCAATGTCACGGAGCCGAAACCCAAATATTTTACTCTGTTATACTTGTATAATGGGATGTAATAAAGTATCTTAAATCATAAGGTTTCTTGGCAGTGTGTCCTTCATGCCTTTACTTGTGTCCTTCCCTCAGCACTCGCTAATTGGCCGTGGAAGGTGAGGAAGATGAATGAGATAGGACTGCTGGCTGGAAAGACCCAGGATGATCAGAGAGACCCAAGTCATCCTGTGAGGCGACACCATCGAGAGGCAAGCACATATTATGGTTAACTCTTGTTTAGCCACAGTAGCTGAGTTCATTATTCATATAGTGACAGCTTAAAGAGAGTAGCTGCAGATGTGGTGGTGGAGGATCGGGGGGACAGTGGAGCAGATGGTTACACATTTGCTCATGCCTGGGAGTTGCCCAGTGCAACCACAGTCCTAACTGATCCCCAGAGGGAATTTGTTTTTGATTCCCTTATTGAGGAAAGGAAAGTTCTTCTCCGTGCTGCAACTATCGATTGTCTTCTTAGTGACTATTCTAACGATCACTTTTTTGATTATTCGAATAATTGAGAACTGTGTTTTATTTGATTTATTGGGGGACATTCAACAAATCAAAGTGAAAAGATCTAATAGATATTTTATAATCGACTAAATTGATTAATCACTTAAGCTCTATTTCATACTTTGTCGTACCACAGTATCGTGCAAAAACGATTTGTTTTTTTATACAAAAATCGATTGTTTATAATCGATTAAATCAATTAGTTCAATTAATGCACCCCTAATGGCTGTGCCCAGTTTTTGCCCCAGACGGTTTGAGCATATGATCCGGTGACCTTCCCACAATCAGGCTTATCGGCCATTACGACCCTATCCCCTCCCCCTGCACTCCCTCATATCAGCGTGCTAAACCTCTAAAAAGGTCTTGCTCTGCCTGAGCCCCCAGTGGGAATAGAGAGAGTTCTTCTCACTAACAGTAGCTGCTCTGTGCTTGGCTATACAGTCTACTAAGTGCTGTCTGTCTGTGAAAGATAGATATGGAAAAGTCCCAGCCAGCCGCTATGCTGTCTCATCCTTGGGTGTTGATGTAGAGGAAATGGACTACTCTAATCCACCTATCAGGCACTGGGATTGTTATGAGAGAGCAGAAAACAAAAACATGTTCGGTGTGTTTGATCTTTAATGACTCATAAGCACTGGGTAATTAACTGAAAGAATATCTAAACCCACAAGAACCAATAATCAAATTATCGAGAAGCAGTCAACAAATCGACACAAATGATTTGAAATCGATTTTTAAAATCTACTAAATCGATTAGTTTGATTAACCAATTAAGCCCTGTATTAATCTTCATTGTACAATGGTGGGGTGCAAAAAATGCGAATATAGCCAATCTACAAGCTCAAAATGTAATGTATCGCGACGTGTTGTAAGCGTGTTGCTGCTATTTTCACTATTATTATTTGTTTAATATAATGATTCATTCATTGTAATCGAGACAGAGGTTTGAAATAATCATGATATTGATTTGAATCGCCCAGCCATGACACAGAGTAACAAAAATGGTGCAATTCAATAAAAATGCCTTATCACAGGACAGTCTGGAAGCTGGTAGACAAGGGAATGGATGGGCTTGGATGACAAATTGTGTGTCATCATTTGTGTGCAAATGTTTTCTTCTCTGCCAGAGGTCAGGGAAACATTAGAAGAATGACCATCTGAACTAGTGGGGCAATATTCTGTGTGCTTTCCACTGCAAAGACATTTTTAAGAGTCAGACTAAGTCATGATGCAGAGATGATGGAAGTAATGTATAAATCATTTGAATTATTATAATGATGGTAATAGGAAATAGTGATATGAGCATTTAGCCTTGATACTCCTCACATAGCTCATCTTGATACTACTGTGGTAATTGGATACATCATGCAACTTAAATCGGCCTAAGGTCTAGGGATGGTTAACTAACTACTGGTTTAAGAAAGGACAGACAGCGTTCTGGTCCCTCTAGAAGTACAGTAAATTCCTCAGTGTTAAATTAACTTTTTAAAATTAAAATTACAATAAAAAAAACGTTAAACGTTACCCAAATGAATGGGTCGAAGTGGGTCCATCTTTACAATCTCAGAGTTAAATTAACAGTGGGGATTTTCCTGACTGAGTAGGGCAGTTTCACAGCTCATACTGTGGTCAAGACTGCTACTTGATGAAACGGCCTTAAGCTTTCTAGGACTGAACTGTAGGGCTGAATGGACCATCATATCCAGTGCACTGGGGAGGGGGGGGGGGGTCGGGAGTGAAGGTCCTTGACAAAGATCAGGCCAGACTTAAAGCCAGTCCTTACCAGAGCTAAATGTATGCTCTCTGTCCTGCTATCTGTTCAGAGATCTCCACACTGTGTCCACCAAGACTACAAGTGACAGAGCAAATTAATGATGATATGGGTCAAGCTGGCAAGAGCAAGTGTAAGGCAGGTTTTTCAATGATAAAACTTGACTGTTGATAGACTGTACTGTGTTTTTTAATACAAAACATTGTTTTTTGTTGTTTTGTGTGTATATATATATATATATATATATATATATATATATATATATATATATATATATATATATATATATATATATATATAGTATACAAAACAATAATATATGTAATAGACTGTACTTATATTCATCTATTTATTAATTGTTGGGAGACTTGATATACCGTGAATCATACTCAGTATTGAGTGTTGACATTCAGAGACCCAGTCCAGATATCTAATGTCAATCCCGATGGAGAGGGTGGTGCCTTGTATGGTTTCCTCCGCCATTAGTGTGTGAAGGTGTGTGTGAATGGGTGAATGTGATGCACATTGTAAAGTGCTTTGGATAAAAGTGCATAAATGCACCATTTAGCATTCATCTTATCATAAAAACTATTCCTTTTAGACTGAGTTAAGGAAAACGTATGAGAGACTGCATTTTTAGATCCTAGCCTATGTTATTTTTGCCTGTTTAGAATAGATCATGAAGGTGGAAGCGCTTGGCCAAAGTGAAGAGGAAGCTAGGCAGAGGTTTGAAACACCATCTTATGAATATTTCAGTGGAACCCTGAATGAAAGTGCAGGGCTCCAGTTCTCCAAGCGGCTGGTGAGCCATGTTTCCTTGGGATTAAAAATAGCAACACACGCTGAGCTGTGATGTGCTGTGCTGAAGAGGGTGATGAACTTAGAACTGAAGCATGATTGGTGCTCCCTCAAAAACATTACTTTAATCAGCCATTGAATGTATATAAGCTCACCCTAGCCCACAGATCCTTCTCTCATACTGAATCAGGCTACTTGTTACTCCATGACCAAAATACGCTTCTGCTCAATGATCTCAAGTTCCTTGAGACTGTGATGACTGTGACGGACAAAATGCTCAGTTGATCCTAGCCCCAAATGAACACATTTGCTAACCGTTATTATGAACTCTGAACACCATAGCCTTATATTGCTTTAAATTGTGTTGTAAAGCCTACTAAATGTAACTAAAACTGGTTTACCCCAAACCTGAATCTGTGAATGCGGATAATCAGCGGCTCCTGCATTAATTAACATTTTATTAACTAAAGACAGATTCACATTTTAAGACACAGTCCACTAACTGTTCAACAGGCTATTGATGATGCATACAACATTCCAAATGAGTTCTCCTCATGGGCAATGGCTTAGTGTTGAAGACAAAAGGTCTGTGTAATCGCATATGAAGTAAAATGTATTGTGTTTGTTTGATCTGTTAATAACTAGGCTACTACAATAGCCTTTTCCAATAAGGCTCCAAGAACAACGTTTTCAGTGTGTTCTGACATATAGCTACATTTTTTAAACTGAAATCCAGAATGGAGAATGCCATTCTTTTAAATGATTTTCACCAGGGCCAAACAAAGTTTTCCAGATTGAGTCAAAAACAGTGGTGGAAAGTAAGTACATTTACTTAATTACTACTTAGGTACAACTTTTAGGTACTTTTACTTTACTGGAGTATTTCTAATTTTGTATACTTTTACTTCTACTCCACTACATCTCAGAGGCAAATATTGTACTTTTTACTCCACTAGAATGATTAGAAAACTTAAGTTACTAGTTACTTTGTAGATTTGGATTATTATTACAAAACATACATTAACCTCTTCATCACTATATACATTTCAGCCATTTAAAAATGGCTGGTCTACAAGCTCACAATGCTATTTTCAAACGATTTTCATTCATTTGAAAACTTTAAGTATATTGTTATGCCTTTTGTACTTTTACTCAAAGTACATTTTGCATTCCAGACTTTTACTTGTAAACTAGTGTTTCTACATTGCAGGATTGACACTTTTACTGAAGTAAAAAAATGAGATTTTTTTTTCCACCACTGGTCAAAAACAAAGTACCTACCTACAGTACATCGTGGACGAATAATCGGTTATATATACGCTGATTGTTGCACTTGCTTCCAACTCTAGTAGGCTATCCTAACGGTACGCTGCTAACACCCCAGGACAGGGGTCTTCAACAGGGGGTCCGGGACCCCCTCAGAGTAACAACAGGGGGTCCACCAAATATTTGTGGAACATTAGCCGACAATAGCAGGTCTACAAGCTCACAACGCCTCCTGCTGTGAGGCTGTGAGCTTGGAGATCTTCTATTTTCGGAGAGTTTGTGTAGTGGGAAAATGAGCAGACCAAGTACAGAGCCATATTTAGTCAAGTTGACTAAATATTGAGGGTTTAAGGTTAACTATCTGACAATAGTATACACAATAACATGAATCCAATAAAAGATCATGAGTGTCAAACCAGTCTACGAAGCTTAATCTGCAACACATTTGTTATACAATATGTAGTGGGGGGGGGGGGGTCCCTGCTTCATCTCTCTCTCAGCTAAGGGGTCCTTGGTCTGAAAAACGTTGAAGACTCCTGCCCCAGGAGATGTGGGTGCCTGTGGGGTCTAGACTGTGATAATAACAAGGCGTTCCCCCTGGAGCAGCAAACTACACCTTTGTTGTATCAGAACAAAGTGAACTGTATCTTCTTTTCTCGAAATAAAAAGTCACAGCCCTTGATCAATAACTCGTCTTTACCTGTAGATGCAGTTTCCATGGCAACGGGAGGAGGCCTTTTTTGCCCGTCGTCCTGAAATTGATGAAATTGTTGATCCAGGACGTCGCCGCCGCTTTTGGGCTTCAGCTCCTCACGCAGCTCGTCGAACCGACGGGGCGGCGCGCTGCCAAACAGGCCGTTCCTCTCATAATCATCCCCGAACCATGACTTCCCCTCCGGACCACCGAGCTCCTCCTCACCGCCGGGCTGAGCAGACATGCTTTTATAAGAGCGATTAACTCGCTTGTGTAACAACCGCGGGTTTATATATATATACTATAAATCTGAGCCTCTTATGGTGCAAGAAGAAAGAAGATGCTGGAAACGAGCAGCACACAGCGACACCTGACTTGTCTGTCTTCTCCAGTACTGTGTGTGTGTGTGTGTGTGTGTGTGTGTGTGTGTGTGTGTGTGTGTGTGTGTGTGTGTGTGTGTGTGTGTGTGTGTGTGTGTGTGTAGTCAGTTGATGTTGTTGTTGAAATGCCACAGACAAGACACACAGACAACACGATCCGGCCGGGAGCTGGAGAGAGTGGAGGGTGATTGTTTTAGTTCAGTGCCTCGGTACTGACGTCATGCTGTCAATGGCTACCGATGGTTGGCACTTATTTGGGGCAGCAGAGCAAATGGTGGAGCCTGTCTCATGATCTTAGGCATATATATTATATATATATATATATATATATATATATATATATATATATATATATATATATATATATATATATATATATATATATATGTAGATATGTATATGTAGATATGTATATGTATATGTATGTGTGTTTATTTTAAAAAGGAAAAAAAACTGAAAGGATACCCGGTATTGTATACTTGATATATGAAGCTTGGTGAAATCAAACTGTGCAGGCTACATTTTGAAACATTATCTGAAAGAGGGCCCAATTAAACAAAACAATTACATAAATATGATTTGGAAATGTGCTGGAAGGAAGTTCTTGTATTTACTATTGGTGATGTATTGCATCTAATGAACGGGTGTTTTTAAATTAAAGGAATAACATTTGGAGATTTAGGGATCTTTTGGAAATTGCCTTGCAATGTGGCGCCCTCGTGTGGCTCAGAATAATAACTCCAGTGGGATGCGAAGGTCTGGAGGTTTGGCTCTAGCTACGCGAGATTATGATCAGGGTTGCCATGTCTGCTTACTATAAGCGATTTGTTTTTGTTAAAATCTTTAAAAAAAATATTCCACATTTTTTAAAATGTCTTCAAGATTCTTTTGAAAATAGCAGATTTACAAGCTCACAACATGTCGTACTGCGACGCGTTGAGGGGGCTCGCTTCTTTTGGGCTTGTTTTCTTAGGCCTGGTTGCTTATTTCTCTTGGCAACTTGGCAACACTGATTGGGACAGAATAAATAAGATAAAAAAGTCAACATGGCGCCCTAGCAACAAGACGCTCCTACATAGAAACGGACGGGTCCCAAACATTCCGAAGCTGTTCAAGCATACAGTTCACTTTGCTCACCTTTACTTCGGAACGGCTGTCGGAACGTCCGTCCTGGGGGAAAACATTTTTATTTTGTTTTTGTTTTGTTATTTGTGATCACTATAATTTTAATGTTTAGTTCCCATAAATCAGAGCTATGTTCATTTAATAATGTATTACTTGGCTTAGTTTTGATCAGTTACATCAAACAATGACACAGGTTGACAAGCAAAGGCACAGTGAAGATGAAGATATCATCAAAGAATTGGTAAGTTTTATACATTCTAAATTGGGACCAGTTTATTTCCCAGTGGAGTGTTTGTGACTATCAGTAAGTAGTACCTGAAAATTGAATCTGCTCCCAAATACTGTCAAGTCATTTAGGTTCATTTCACACAAAACATTGTGATTTATTTTGTAATTTCAACATAACATTTTCAACACAATTTTTAGAACCGATTAACAGATTATTCTTAAGTAGCCTAACTGATTCGATTTCCAAAACCACAACAATATGATAAATTAAATGATCATATGGTCTTTAATTTAATTATCTACAATTTTCATAGTGTTTACTTCCAAATGTTACTTATTTATTCATTTAATCATTAAAGGTAGGGTAAAGTGATTTTCTTTGGTTAAGATAAGTCTTAAATAGCTCTATATTCTGATAGTACTCTTTCCAGCTCTTTATTAAACAGAAAATGCATTTTCAGGTCCGGATACCACTTTTATCCAATCAGGATAGAGAACTCAGACAGGATACAGATTAAACAAATGAAATTGGATGTGATGAAAAAGAAATGTGCAGACACAATTGGAACCTGAACACTATACAAATGAAGCTGATAAATGGGTATTCTATCCTCATTGGCTGAAATTTTGTCATCTACCTGAAGATGTATTTTCTGTTTATCTAAGAGCTAGAGAGACAGGGAGACTCCTGTTACTGAACAAACACTCTCTATAGCAATAATTACTATCAGAATATAATGCTTCAACCTTTTAACAAACCCCTTTTTGTTTTAACCAAAACAATATCACTTACCCTACCTTTAAAAAAAAACTGCAAAACTTTGTTATACTATTTGTTCATATTTCCCAACAGTGTGTGGCTAATGGGATATCCTATGAAAAGATACCACAGGATGGGAGCTCCATTACGTCCCTTGAGATATTCTTCAATGGCTTTCCCCGCATTGTCCGGCTTTCCCTCTTTCCAAAACTCTGCCAGCTGACAATAGTAAGTCAGAACATCAGCCACATTCAAGGCCTCGAATGTTGCCCTCTGCTCCGAGAGCTCTGGGTGGTCGAATGCCAACTGAAGGTAAGTCTCTCATAGTGTCTGGCACTATAGATATAATACGATTATAATACTACTCATTTTTTAAGTCAATCATTATTTGCTGTAGGTGACATTGCATGGTTGTTGTATTAGAGGAGCCCTTTAAGTGTGTGTGTGTGTGTGTGTGTGTGTGTGTGTGTGTGTGTGTGTGTGTGTGTGTGTGTGTGTGTGTGTGTGTGTGTGTGTGTGTGTGTGTGTGTGTGTATATATATATATATATATATATATATATATATATATATATATATATATATATATATATATATATATATATATATATATATATATATATATATATATATATATATATATATATATATATATATATATATATATATGTTATGTTAATATGTGTTTTATAATGTTTTTTGCAGGGGATATCTGGGATACTAAATTGCCTTCATCTACAAAAACTCTATCTTTATGATAACCAAATAGGTGAAATTGAGAATTTACAGTTGCATGTTAATCTACAAGTGCTGTGGCTCAACAACAACTCCATCACTGATATCAAGGTATGAAATGTTTTTATTAATTTATATATACGCGTCTAAATGTATCAATCCCCTTAATTGATTATTTGGATTGTAGGATGTTTTTCTTTTCTTTTCTTTTCTCAAAATAAAAAGCAATTTTATGTATGCATGTTTCATCAGTTTGTCTTGTTTTGTAAAGGGTCTGGATACACTTCAAAAATTGAAAGAACTAAACCTTGCTGACAACAATATTGAAAAGATAGGTAAGGTACAGTAAGATCCGCTACCGTTTTCTGTCAAGTTATGTTTGGGCTGTATGACAAAATATTAAAGTCCTCATCATTCCTTTCCCAAGGTCATAACCTTGATCTGAATAAGAATCTTCAACATCTTAATCTTTCTGGGAACAATATCAGCTCATTTAAGGTAAGAAAAATATATATACTTTAAGTCAGTGTTGTGTTCTAGTTTTTTTCTGAAGGTATACGCTACGATACGATGCGTGTGGTCCAAGGTATACGCTCTCGCGTTTTCAATGGATGAAATGGTTATTAGACTGTGTACGCTTCTTCCCAAAATAATCTGGACTGTGTACGGCGTATATAGCATCTGACGGTAGAACACACCACTGCTTTAAGTCATACCATTGTTGAATTTTAAAAGACTGTTGTTGCAGTCTTTTTGAAATACACGTGTGATGTGGTTCTTTCCTTGATAGGAGTTAATACCCAAAATTGTATTAATCCATCCCATAACCGAGACTGTGCCTTAAAGCATGTTGCCATATTGTTATGAATCAAAGGTTCTGCTTATGCGTTTGTTTTTCAGTGAGACAAAGGCTCCACTTTTTATACATTATTACATTACATTTCTTCTCTAGCTTCTGTGTGTTTATTATTAAGAGAAGGAATAAAGGGGAGAATATTTTTTTACAGAATAGTTTTTACTTGTTGAGCCTTGTAATTAGAAAATGTCCAATTAATACATGTTTTTTGCACTGTGCAAGTACCAAGTCAGGGTCTATGGCAGGTTGACTGAACACAATGGATAAAAATTGAGATTGCTTTCCATCATTTCTGACTACAGTAGTTGTTGTGATAAAACCTCATTGTGCAACTTTTGGGCTACTGTGCCCCATCTATTCATCTACTGCAGTCATCAGAAAGTCGATTCTTTCCAAGTAAAATATTATTAACTACAGAAAAGTGTGTAATCTGGCACAAACAGGGCCTATAAGTTGCGTCATGATCCAAGGAATCCAGGGAAAAATGTATATTGATTGTACGACCTACGGTTCAAGAGTTATAGGAACATTTGAGATGGAGGTTCTTCCTTAGTGAGAGTGTGCATGCAAAGTTTCCCAGCAATCAGGTGCTGCATTCATGATGTGTGGCATTTTGTGCAAGACGGGCTGCCCCCATAAACTTTGGCCAATCATAGTCAATCAGAATGGAAAATGAGAAATGTGACAGATACTTCTTGATCACATGACTACAGAGATAATGTATACCGATTTGCGATTTGTGTGAGGTTTGGACAAAAACATGTTTTGCAAAAATCTGTCTCATGGTGGCTCTATGGTGGAGCCAGTGGCGCTTGTAGGATGTCATGCAAAACGGACCCCTCTTGCAAACTTGATCACATGACTACAGAGATAACGTGTACCAATTTGAGTGCAAAGTTTCACATCATTCGGACGTTGCGTTCATGATTTTAGGCATTGTGTTCAGAACGTGCCACTCCTTTGGAAGCCAATTTTAGCCAATCAGGAAGGAATATGAAAAATCGGACAGATCCGTCTTGATCACATGACTATAGACATAATGTGTAACGATTGGCGTAGAGAAAACCGTATTACTAACTGTGTGTTCTGTGGTTGGTGTAACAGGAGCTGACCCTGCTGGCCAAATTGCCCAGTCTTAGAGAGCTGGAACTGAAGGACCCCCAGTCGAGCCCCAACCCGGTGTGCCTGCTCTGTAACTATGCAACCCATGTCCTTTATCACATGCCTGGCCTCCAGCGACTTGACACCTATGATGTCTCAAGCAAGCAAGTGAAGGAAGCAGCTGAGGTACAGTACACAGAGGGCCCATCAGTCCTAAACCTAAGTGTTTTTGCTTTTCCTAAATGTTCTGCTCCAGTCACAGTATCCCAACAGCTATTGTCATGAACTTAAAGCTGCACCATGCAAGACTTTTAAGCAGAAATACAAGTGTTTTTACATGCGATGACTACACCTGCTATGATTAAAACATATTATAGCAAGACAGTTTCAACATTCTATTGTTGCTTCTCAGCCCTTCTATTGTTGTTGACGGGCAGTCATAGCTGAATGGGTACAGAGGCCGCCTGGGAAACAAAAGATCCCTGGTTCGCGTCCTGGCCCTGGTCAAAATGTCTAAGTGTCCCTGAGCAAGACACGTCTTAGTCCCTAACTGCTCCTCGGCCTGCCCCCGTAGTGCCCACTGCTCCTGATACTTAGGATGGGTTAAATACACGGATAACAGTTACGAACTGGAAGTTCACAAACATTCAGGTAATACTGATTTGTTGTTTACAGACTGAAACTGTCGAGAGTTTGACCTGGAAGAAATTATTTTTTTCATGGTACATAAAATAAGTGTCAGTGAACTTTTCCTTTCCAGGCTACAGTTATGAAGAAGATGATGTACTACAACATGCGTGTCCGCACTGCTCAGAGGAAACTGGCAGAGACCCAGGCCAGTCTTATGGAGCAGAAGAAGACTCTGTTAGAACTACCTGAGGAGCGCATCAGGGCATTCAGTTATGCTCTCAAAAATGTATGTGCAATCCTGCAAATAGAATGCACTTATTTTTTTGTATGGTAATGGGGACTGTATGATGTAGCCATCAATGCTGTTGTTTTTACAACTTTCTGTTCATAATAAACCTTTTTAATTTGTGTGTACTCGTAGCTGGAGTGTGACCTCTCAGAGATGCAGAACAGCTGTAGGAAGTCTGCCCTGACTGAAGATTCAGGAGACAGCAGTGACCTCCCTGCCAACATCAGCCATGATACCACATCAGAGCATGAACTACACTGTAAGATGGAAGCACTGAGGGGGAGGCTCAAACATTGGTACAGGAAATTGGAAGAGTGAGTTTATAAGTTATATGTATCCATAAGCCTTTGTCAAATGTTGTGTTGTTGCGTTTTTCCATTAGTAAATAGAGAGCCTTAAACTTAATAAACTCCGTTTTGTCCAGAAACCTATCTCGAAGTCCTGACCTGTCAGCCTATGGGGTTACCCCCTTGTCTGGAACCTATACTGAGGACTGCATGCGCCAGGGTCGGTGCAGTCATATCCAGTTCATAAAATCTGGCACAGCCCTTTCTTTTCAAATGAAAAGAAAGGGCTGTGATAGACAATAGACTGAAACTGGGCAATTGTTGGTTAACTGCCCCCTCTCAGCTACTGAAATTAACACACACACCCAGTCCCTAGTCAATGAAGCACACAATAATTCTTTAAGCAAAAACGAAATAACTTACTACTTCACCTAGTCCAGAAGAGAGTCACAGAGGTTCACACTTTATTCACATGAGCTTCTGAAAAATGAAAACTATTGTATATATGTGAGAAGAAAGCTATTTTCTGTCTTCCAGGACTGAAACCTGGCATACGCACAAACTGTCACAAGCTACAAGCAGGAATGTGTTTATGGTCAACTGCTTGCTGATGGAGCTGGAGACTGTGGGAAATGTTCGTTTTGAAGAAGGCAGCACTACAGACACTTGGTACTACAAATTGTTGTCGTACTGTATTATCACGTGCCAAACCATTGAAATTTAAATAACAGAACATTTAAATGTACTGACCCCATCCATTTGCTGTTTCCAATAGGTTTATGTCTTGTCATGACCTTGTGCAATCACGTTTCTTGGCTGCAGACTATACGCCTCATAGCATCACTGGTGTCAAGGTCAACCGCATTATTCGCATCCACAATCGGGCTTTGATGCTTCGGTTTGAGGACAAACTTCATAGCCTCTTAGCCAGTGAAGAATCGCCTGTGTTCTCACAGTAAGGACTTTAAGTGATATTAATACCACCACTACTACTACTACTACTACTACTACCAATATTTAGTTAATGATCTGTAATATAAATGTTGTTGCATTCCTGAAGGAGTTATAAACGACGGCTGGACTTCTTGTTTTACGTGGCTGACCCTGAAAGAACCGCTGAACGGAATGAAATGTTATACATTGCAGAAGAAGGCTTTAAAAATCCAGAACTGTATAAGGTACGGTACATACAAACCTGAGCATTAATTTAATTTTTAAGTACATTAATTCATTCCATTAATTCTCTGTTGTCTTTTCACCAGGCCCTAGGCAGAGAGAGCGCTGTACCCTTATCCAACAGCCTGTTTGTGTCTGAACAGCCCAGGATTGAGTTTGCACGGCGCCATGCCAGCCAAGGCAACTCCAAGCAAAGCAAGGATGCTGTCCCTTTCAGATATGGTATGTGACAGCATCAGACGATGTTGTATAAATGAAGCATTGCACAGTGTCTTATTGTTGTGAATTTAGTTGGCCCTAAGAGTTTCCCTCTGGCTAAGGAGCAGTGGTGGAAAAAGTACTGAAATTCTTTACTTAAAAGTACCAATACTGCAATATAAAAATACTCTGTTACAAGTAAAAGTCCAGAATTAAAATGTTACTTGAGTAAAAGTACAAAAGTATTGGCATCAAAATGTACTTAAAGTACCAAAAGTAAAAGTTCTAAATATTTGAAAATAGCAGATCTACAATCTCACAATGCGTCGCGATGCGATATTTTCAAATAGCCTATGTATAAAATAGGGTTAAAGTCGTTAATGTGTGTTTCATTATATCATCATTTATATCTGAAAAGTAACTAGTAACTAAAGTTTTCAAATAAATGCAGTGGAGTAAAAGTGCAATATTTGCCTCTGAGATGTAGTGGAGTAGAAGTAAAAGTATTGGAAATTAGAAATACTCAAGTAAAGTACAAATACCTCAAAATTGTACTTAAGTACAGTACTTAAGTAAATGTACTTAGTTACTTTCCACCACTGCTTAAGGAGAACAAGATGACACCAGGCAGTATCATGTCAAGTTCTAAAGTTTGTTACACACAGAATATACAGTACTGGACACATGGCGTGACCAGAAGATAATGAGACATGATAATAGAAAAGAACAGAATGTAGGAAAACAACAGGTGCATCCTGTATCATTGTGCACAGGCATCAGTCTATATGATGAGGTCAGGGATGGCGATGGTGTATCAGTATGTGCTTATGTACAGTAGATGTCACACTTGAGTGAATCGGGTCAAATGTCACACTTATTCTGCTTTTAATAACAAAACATTTGTTTCCAGGTCAGATCATTGTTGCCAAAGTATTCTTTGGTAGATGCTTCCCTCTCCGGGAGGGAGACCCAGTGGACAGCAGTTGCTATCCCAAAGCCCACTCTGTGTATCGTAGTGTGCACGCTGAACATGGAACTAACACCGGAGGTACAGTACATGTCTACAAGAACTGAACATACAGTACTCATTGAATATTTTAGCACTCAGTCATAATGCGCTCGTTGTCTATTTTAGCAAACTGATGACCATTAGTATGACACATTGGTTCTCAAAGTGGGTCCTTGAGGGAGTTCCAGGGGGTCCCCAGCTAAATGACAGATTAAGCACCAAATGGACCCTTATGGGTCTGTAACTCTGAGAGTGTACAAATGGAACCAAATGGACCCTAACGGGTCCATTTGGTTCCATTTGTACACTCTCAGAGTTAAATTGACATAGATTTTACAATATAAATTGCGGTCCAAGTGATAGAAATGCCATTAAATGGGGGTCTGTAGCCCTAATGCATGTCAAACTGGGGGTCCTTGAAATTAAAATGGTTGAGAATCACTGCTAGAGCCGTAAAAAAAAATCTGCTCTTATGGGGGTCCCTGGCATATCTTTTGAAATGAGGGTCCGCGGGCTAATAAGTGTCAATTTGGGGGTCCCTGGCATGAAAAAGTTTGCGAACCACTGGTATAACAGAGCTGTGTGACTAAGATGCTCAGGTCGTCTGGCCTAAGTAAATCACATCATCAATACCTGTCTCAATGCATTAGTTCCAGAATGTGAAGAAGGCTAGGTCTGGGCTCCTAAAGAAAGCACATAATGCATATACACATATACAGTACATACAGTATACATACACATACACATACATTGTGCACACACATTTCTCTGGCCCACAAAAGGTTGGATTAATTAATCCAAAGTGCTTTAATTTCAATGGAAAATAGAACAGCAATCTTCCAGGTTGGCACAGAACCGCTGGCAGTGATGTACCATTAATTATGTTCTTGCCGGACGAATATTTAGGATTGGTAAATACAGAGGACGAATTTCAAGTAGTCACACATAACCCCAACAACAACTAAATAACTATAACTATAACTATAAATTATCATTAACTGCAAGGACGCCTGCACAAAGTGGCATTTTAAGCATATAGGGCAACGGTTTGTGTAGTTTGTGATCAGACCAGGCCAGCCTTATGGTCAGCCTTATATAAGGTGTTTAAGAACCATTTAGATATCACTTCATCTGGTGCAGAAAATTGTAAGGATAGGCGGATGTCAGCAAGAAAGCAAAAGCGTGGACCTCTGGAAAAAAGGAGAATAGATGAGAATCCAGTGAGGGTTGATAAATGGGATGGAACAGCTGTTAAGACCTCACTCGATGATGCAGCTAAGAAGGTCATATTGGAGAAGTATTGTTATGTGGAGAACTTCAGTCTAATAGATGGCCGTCTGTTGATCTCTACTGTGGCATGTGTGTTTGCCCTGGTTGCTCTGGCCTGGGATTACCTGTATCCCTTCCCAGAATCCAAACCTGTGCTCGCCTTCTGCGTCATCTCATATTTTATAATGAGTGGGATCCAGATTCTGCACAAATCATACAAAGAGAAAAGAATCTTCCTGGTGGCAGTGCAGAAAGGCCCAGTGGGGATGGACCATGTGTGGCAGCTCTCCTCCAGTCTAAAATGTTTTGATGACCAGTACACACTCCGAGTTGGTTTCACGAATGGGAAAAATGGCTTGTACGGCGAGGCAAGCTTCACCGAGTCTGTGTCTTCGTTCTTTGATGACAGCGGCAAGTTAGTGATGGACCAGTTTGAGAAGGCCATCTCTAAACTCCATGATATACTGGCCACAGAAGAAAAAATCTATCAATAATTTCCACAAATCTCTGAATCTACCTGTCCTACGTTTTTTCCCAGATATGGAGATGAGTGAAAGTATTGTCATGGGTACTGCGCTAGTAATGATAGAAAGCTCTGTTACTGAAGAAACAATGTAGGCTCGCTGTGATTTCATATTGGCAAACAGTACCGAAATCATAATGACGTCCACATTTTCCACATGGATCCATATTTTCCTTTCCATTGACTTTCCAGTATCAAATTTAAGTTTAAAAAGTAATGCTGATGTCATAGATGACTGAACCTTTTAAAGTTTTGGTGAAAGTATGAAGGAGCTGGCCAGTCCATGGTTTTGGGAAGAATTAATCTTACTATATTATTATTATTATTATTATTATTATTTTACTATATAATTGACAAAAGCTCCGAAAGTTCGGCAGCAATTCGCAAGCACAGGATCACTCCACATGCCTCCAAGACCCGTCACAGACAGTTGATCAGAGCTATGGCTATGTTTTAGGCATCTTACCCCACCTCGATCAGTGATTCTCTGATTTGCCTATCAGACCCTCAGCCTGATCTGGCAGGTTGCCATAGCAACCAGATACAGGACGTCTGACCTCTATATCACATGACCGAGGTTGGGAGGATGTGACTAGAGGTTAGGGCCGCAAAGCAAAGCGGGGAGGGAGGAGAGGAGAGGCCAGAGAGGCCGGACTTCGCATGACGTGTGTGCAGAGCTATAATTAGGCCAGGTCGCCGTCATGGTTCAGAAATATCTCCTACAGAGCCATGCCACGGAAAAGAAAACTATCTGTGGGCCGTCGCAAGTGTTTCTGTCGTGCAGGAGGACATCTAAATGCAACACGCTCTAAAGGAAAGAGCATAAAGCGTAAAAGGACCACAAAAAAGGATCCAGAGAGAGAACACTATTCCAGGACACAGTCAAAGAAGCTGAAACCTGAGGGTCCTGACAAGCGGCAAATGTCCAGTCCAGTTCCGGAGAGTTTGAAGCGGCCCTGACATCTGATGAGTTTTGGACTCTGTCTGGACCAACCTCGGATCGGGCCTAGATGTGAAGTTAATAATAATTAGAAAGGTGCTTGCATTCAGTTGAGCGCAAATCTCCACCAGGGAGTGTGTCCTATCTATGACATCGGCCATCTATGATGTCAGTCATCTCTATATTTGGGCAAAGTTTAAGCCCAATCCGGACACCTTCGTTATAAAATGTCAGTTCAAAAAAGTGAGAAAAATATTCACAATATGTGAAAGAAAATGTGTGGATTTTCCTTCCTCGGCCTACTGACTGACACAAGAAATGTGACACTTATTGGTCCAGTGATATGCATGATTAGCCACAGACAAACAGACAAATGGACACAGGCTCACAAACACAATGTCTCCCCTTTGTCTTTGGCCTGGCGAGATAATAAATAGTGGAAACAACATGAGTGAAGATAATAATGATAATTTTAATGTTCATCAGGGGTCAATTTGTCAAAAACTGGTCCCAAGAACCATGAATGTGTTCAGTCATGCACAATTGCACATCCATAGAAAGCAGTGACATCCTTGCTGACATCAACCATGATCCCACGTCAGAGCATGAATTACTCAGCAAGATGGAAGCACTGAGGCGGAGGCTCAAACACTGGGACAGGAAGTTGGAAGAGATTGAAACCCGGCATAAGCACACATTGTCATAAGCTACAAGCAATATTGCGTTAAGCAATAATGCGTTTAAGGTCGACTAACTGTTGATGGGGCTGGAGACTGTCGAAAATGTTCGTTTTGAAGAAGGCTGGACAACAGACGCTTGGTTAACATCCTAACTTGATCCTCTGCAATCCCGGAGACAGTCATGTGTTTCCGGTTTAAATCTGTTGCCACAGCGATAAGCAGCAAAGCTACAGGAAACTAAATTGGAACCGGAAAAGGGTACACCACTTTCAGAAAACCAGGACTATGCACAGAGCCTATATGGAATCTTACGTCATAGATATGTCAATATAGATGACTGACGTCACAGACTGGCCACATGAAGACAGAGATTCAATCTGGAAGCCATCTATAGACCATAGTCTTGTTTTCCCACCCGTGTGATAGTTTTTTGTTTGATTTTTCAGAGAAATCCTGCTCCTCGCAAGTGCACAATGGCTCGACGGCCTCCATTCTTAGACAAAGCCAGTGGTTTGTGTTTGACCATGAGTTGGTCTTGCCCGAGTACATCATTGACTTTGAGTATATAACCCAGGTAATGTATTTGAATCACCCCTTTTTACGTTGTGGCCGTCTATAGGTGTGTGTGTGTCTGTCTGTCTGTCCAGATCTAAGCTCCTCTAGGACCCACTCATTTAATAGTATATTGTATATATATATATATATATATATATACTACTTTCTTTTTACTTTAACTTTTTTTTTTTAAATCACTTATAATGGAAGTCAGTGGGGCTCAGATTGTCCACGGATGACGTGTGTATATGATGTCATCAATACCGAACCTATAATGGTTTGACCCTTGACCCTATAATGGTTTGACTGTCGGTTTGAGCGTTAAGCACGGAAGTTCTACATCTTCTGCTTGCTAGCCTCTTTCAGAGCCATGTAGTCTATAAGAGGGTCATGTAGTTCCTGTAGCAGCAAAGCTACAGGAAACTGAATTGGAACCGGAAAAGGGTTACTGTCGGTTTGCTGTATGTGTGTGTTTGTTTGTTGGGGGCCAAATGTCTTGTGCACACTGCCAGCATAGACTGCATATTGTGTATATCAAATCAATTATGTAACTTTAATTTCATAATGGAAGTGAATGCTGTGTTAGACTCTGGTTTGGCATCGTCCAACTGCCTTCATTTGTGTTTCTCAGACAAAATCATTGGTTTAACCCTTTTGATTTTGTATGTCCTGTGTTATCAGCACCAAGCTCTGCCTGCTGCCCGTAGCCTTGGCATGAGCACAGATCACACTGCTCCCAATGACATTTCTCTGGATGACGAGGCCCTCAGAATGGACCCTGTGCTCAAACCACGGCCCAAGATGTTGAGCCTGGATGAGAAGATTCTGCTTAACGTGGCCAGAGCCAATGTACTCAGCCAAATCACTGTAAGGATTCAGGCTTTTGTTTTAGTCTTTATGTGACAGGAACAGTGTAGAGCAACAGGAAACATGGAGAGAGAGTAGGGGATTGACAAGCATATGGTTCGTCCAGCTGGGAATCAAACTGGTGACTCACTGTCAGGCATATTAGAACCTATGTGCCCTATCTCACCCCTTATGCCTAAACGTTTTGGGCAATATTTATCGTTTTAAAATAGTGAAAATGACCGATCTGCATCGACACGTGAGCTTGTAAATCGGATATTTGAACTATTTTAAAACACACAAGATGTTGCATGTGGTACTGCACCTGATAAACACATACTGCACTGCACTGCACTGCACCGCACTGCACTGCACACACGCACACGCCTGTGTGTGTGTGTGTGTGTGTGTGTGTGTGTGTGTGTGTGTGTGTGTGTGCGCGTGCATGCGTGTGTGAGTGTGCGCTGATCACAGCCTATTTGGTACATTTCAATTGGTTGTTTCTTGACCCCATCTGACTGTCAGCCAGTCAATCCAGTTTAAAATGGACAGAGTACAAGTTAACTGCACCCACAACTAGCGTTTCCAATAATTCTCCCCCACATCAGGCACATACTCCGCATTTCATCAAAATATCATTCAAAAATATAAAACTAAAAAGGGTTCTGTGACTCCAAAACATTTGAGAAACAATACCATAAGTTGATGCAAATATATTTTTTCCATTCCTAGATACTGAATCTCCATGGCAACAGCCTGAATAAGCTCAAGGAGATCTCCTGTCTGCGGTCATTGCGACAACTGACCATCAGCTTCAACGAGTTCACTCGCCTGGATGACATCTCACATATGGTGATAGTGATACTGTGCAAAGACACAGAAGCTTGGGTTGTATTGCTACCTGGGAAGGAGTCCAAATCTTGTCCATCATTTATGTCTTATTGCTTCTGTGCTCTGTAATCGTGGAACTACTTATTCACTCTCATTGTACAGGGAAACAGTTCTCTAAATCAAAATTTTTGCGCATAAACGAACTGGAACAAAGTGGATTCTGCCAATAGATAGAAAAGGGAAAGTGAAATTGCTGTATTCATGTTATATTGTTATATTATACTTCATGGTATGTTCTTAGTGTCACAGAAATCAATAGGTCACCAGTAATGTAATCTGAGTAATGTGACCAACAACAATAGCAGTAGCCGAAATAGGAAAAAAGAGAAAAGTACCAGGGCAATGTTTTGCCTTGGCACTAGTCTGCCCTAATCTGCTCTGTTTGAGTTTGTGTGCTTAAAAGTGTGATTTTGAAACCCGTTTCTCCATACAGTTCCTACATGGAGCATAGTAATAATGGATAAAGATGATGCCCAACCAACATTACAATCCAAGGTTCTACCAAAGTTCAACATAACTTTAAATTACTTTGTCTACCTTCTGTAAATTGCACAGTACATTTACATGTGTTAACATTTTCCGCTCAGCCCAACCTGGAGTTTGTGGATGTGAGTCATAACCACTTAGTGACTCTGGAAGGGCTGAGAGGCTTGGGACAGCTCAAACAACTTGACTTGCGCTGGAACAAGCTGACCAAGGCCCGGAAGGAGACGGCTGTGCTCAGAAAACACGTCCCCTCCCTGCTGAAACTGGACACCCGGTACAACCCCTGGCACAGGGTGAATATACTACTGTGAAAGCAAGTTGTATCAAATTACATGCATATGAATGCTAGTGTTGAAGTTAAGCCATAGTCACTGCTCGTACTCATCATATTATTAATGCGTTTTTGCATTATTCATGATTTGCGGTAGACTGTAATTGGTGTGTGAGGGGGTTGCAGTAAAGCTGTGTTGCTTCTTCCAGCCGGAGAAGGTCAGAATGACCATACTGGGTCGTGTCATGGGCCTCACACACCTGGATGATGTTTTGGTGACAGAGGACAAGGCTGCTGCTGCTATTCAGAGGGCTGCTAGCTCCAGAATTAACCAGGTTACAAATTATTTCCTATTGAATATTACATGTAACATGGATGTTTGGATGTACTGCACAGTACAGTGCTGTACAAAAGCAATGAGAGTCACAAAATAAAATTAAACCTTTTCACTCTGGACAGGCTTTTCTGCTAGCTCACTGCCGTACAGACAGCGAGCGCCCTCGCAGCCTCAGCCTGCTTTCAGCAGCCCAGCTCCTATGTCAACTTAGCCCATCACCCTGGGATCTCAACAGAGACCCAGAACCTGGCTGGACTGCAAAGGTAACTATGCTCATTATAAAATAAAATGTGGATAACTGTATGAAGGATCATCAGCAAAGTATTGACAATCTCTTTCTAAATCATGTAAAAGTCTGCGTGTGTGCACATACCCTCGTGTATCTCGAGAACTGTTCGACCGAAACTCTATGGAGACCCCTGATGTCATCAAGATGACTTCATAGTACTGACATCACAGACAGGCCTCCATGTACTACGATAATGGATACTGCACTACGGCAGTATTCTGACAACGGGTACAACGGGTATAACCGAAGAGACATGCATTCCAATGAACATCGCATTAGTTTTAGTTTTTTGGAAAACACTTGATCTGTGTTGTTGAATGATTATTTGATGATATTATTATGATGATGGCACTGCTCGTGACTTAACTACATTTTCCCAAAGTTGAAAATTATTTTCGGCATCCATAGCTAAATCCATCAACAAGTCAGAAAAATGGAAATCCTATATGTCAGTCTTCCCATAGACTCTAGAGCGTAATTTATTGTATTACTTTCTTATTTTTTTTAATGTATTTAACCTATGATCAGATCACAGCCCTGAACCTTGACAGCCAGGGGCTCTCCAGGCTATCCAACCTGGATAAGCTGATCAACCTGCGTTGGGCCTCCTTTAATGACAATGACATTTCTAAACTGGAGGGACTGGACAACTGCCTGCATCTAGAGGAGCTGTCCCTAGATGACAACTGTATCACCAGCATGGACGGTCAGTCAACACTATATGCTCAGTCGCACAGTCAAGAATAGAACCATAATGGTCAATTGTTTTTGATTTATTTTTGTCATTTTATGCTTTATTCAGAGAGACAGGAAAGGTGGGAGACAGAGGAGGACATGATATGCAGTAAAGTGCCTCGAGTTGGACTTGAACCAGGGTCAGCTCTGAGAAGGACTATAGCCTTATTTATGTGGTATGCACTCTTAGTCAGTGAACCACTGGGGTGCCCATTTTGTCTGTCTCTCTGTCTCTGTCGCTCTCTCGCTCTCTCGCGGAGACAAAAAGAAACCCTCCCCACATATTTAAAACAACCCCATCAACGTATAGAACAAAACAAATTATTAAAGAAAGAAGTAATAGGAAATTATATAAATGATGAGGGGGCATGAATTGTAAACACCCTTTGGAAGAGCGTTTTGCATGTGGTGAGATCACTAAAGATACATTTTTACAATTCCTAAAATTCAGAATAATACTGAACCTCCAGGGAGACATATTGGCTCAATCCTACTGTCCACAATCACAGACTCACATTTGAGGCATGTTTCCACTAATTCCACGAGGGCCTATGCCCTTGTGCTGTCCCACTATTAAATCATCAAGTGCATGAGAATGGCACAGAGACGAACAGGCAACATGGCACGGCATGAAGTCAGCAAGGTATGTGCTGTCCCATTGCTATTGATACAGCCTCTCACACTCAAGTCCGTGAGGGTTGAGGCCTCAGGCCTTAGTAGGGACATTGATATTGTACTCTACTCTGGTATTAAGCATGGTCCAGATATGTAGATTCTTTTCCTTAAACCTTTAGTTGAGATGTTCCATTCTGGTGTGTGTATTCCATCTTTTTTCTCTTTTTCTTTTTTATTCCATCTTCTCTTATTTGAAACATCAAATATAACTTTTTCTTAAAGACGGGAACATTTTCTGCATCGGGACATGTTTTACAAACTTAGTGCACCTACAACAGGACCCTTCTGTTCTTTACCCTCTCCCAACGTGCTCCTCTGCCAGCTTCTGAGCCTTCTGTACGACTTCCTCGATAGGGCCCACCATGTAGAACGCCTGCTCAGGTAGGGGATCGTACTCGCCAGCGAGAATGCCCTTGAATCCCTTGATGGTCTCCTTGAGGGGCACCAGCTTGCCCATGTGGCCAGTGAAGATCTCGGCCACCTGGAAGGGCTGGGACAGGAAACGTTGGATCTTGCGGGCACGGGCCACAGTCAGCTTGTCCTCCTCAGACAACTCGTCCATACCCAGGATAGCAATGATATCCTGCAGGGACTTGTAGTCCTGGAGGATCTTCTGCACACCACGGGCGACATCGTAGTGCTCAGCTCCGACGATGTTGGGGTCCATGATACGGGAGGTGGAGTCCAGAGGATCCACGGCGGGGTAGATACCCAGCTCAGCGATGGCTCGGGACAACACAGTGGTGGCATCCAAGTGAGCGAAGGTGGTGGCGGGGGCAGGGTCAGTCAAGTCATCAGCTGGCACATAGATGGCCTGCACAGATGTGATGGAACCTTTCTTGGTGGTGGTGATTCTCTCCTGCATGGTACCCATGTCAGTGGCCAGTGTGGGCTGGTAACCCACAGCAGAAGGGATACGACCCAGCAAGGCAGATACCTCAGAGCCGGCCTGTGTGAAGCGGAAGATGTTGTCGATGAAGAGCAGCACATCCTGACCCTCCTGATCACGGAAATACTCAGCCACAGTCAGTCCAGTCAGAGCCACTCTGGCACGGGCGCCTGGGGGCTCGTTCATCTGTCCGTACACCAGCGCCACCTTGGAGGTGGTGTCTTTCAGGTTGATGACTCCAGATTCAATCATTTCATGGTACAAGTCGTTTCCTTCACGGGTGCGCTCTCCCACGCCGGCGAACACGGAGTAACCACCATGGGCCTTGGCCACATTGTTGATCAGCTCCATGATCAATACAGTCTTGCCCACACCAGCACCACCGAACAGACCAATCTTTCCTCCCTTGGCGTAGGGGGCCAGCAGATCTACAACCTTGATGCCAGTAACGAGAATCTCCTGCTCCACACTCATGTCAGTGAATTCTGGGGCCTCAGCGTGGATGGGGGCAGTCTGCTTGGTAGTGATGGGGCCCCTCTCATCAATGGGCTCACCGATGACATTCATGATTCTGCCCAGAGTCTCAGGTCCCACAGGGATTCTGATGGGGGTTCCAGTGTCCACAACTGGCTGACCGCGGACCAGACCCTCTGTACCATCCATCGCAATGGTACGCACTGTACCCTCTCCAAGATGCTGAGCCACTTCCAGGACAAGTCTGGATTCCCTGCCGCCTACTTCCAAGGCATTGAGGATGGGAGGAAGGTCCTCATCGAACTGGACGTCCACAACGGCACCGATGACAGCCACAATGCGCCCGGAGGCGGCTGCAGCGGCGGCTGGTGTGACATAGTCCCTGCGTGAGAGGATGGCTGGGGATCCAGCGAGGGCTTTGAGGGGCTGGACCCCAGGCCTGAATGCCTGCAGAGCCCTGGTGCAGCAGCGTCCCATGCCTCCTAACATCTTTAAAACGACTGAAGGTGGAAGGAGTCACTGTGAGGAGGCTTTATGTTGAATGGAAATGAAATGAAAATACCAATTCTTGACTAAGCCAGTGGTGTCTGAACACAACTTAATAGCAGAGGCTGAAATAGTAGGCTACAATTGCAAAGATCGCTGGGATGTAAAGTCTAATGATGATCTAATGATGTCACATCATGTCAGTGTGGCATGACCAGGAATCATTAAAATGTTGCTGGTAACCATGGCAAACCATGCATGGCAGACCTCCAAACTCACAACGGTCGCTTCCGTGATGCGTTGTGAGCTTGTTTGTCAGCTATTCTCGGCTAGAGAGTGCCTCACCAGCCAACAACACACAAGTTGAGGTTGAATGAACAGAAACTAGCGCTCCCCAAAACAACAGGTTTGGGGATCTGTTGGGAATTGATAAGCCTACTTGTATAGGCATTATAAAAACTGGAGGTTCGGGCCGCTACGTGGCCCTCACACCTATGTCGCACCACCGATCTGACTGATATGCCCATATATGGATATCTCCGTATCTGTCAGTCCGTGTCCCTTTTATGCCCATATATGGAGATCTCTGTATCTGTCAGTAGTAGCTTGGTTGATGGTGCCACTATCAGACATATTGGATGTGGTCCATAGTAAATGTATACCACACAGTTACAGTTAAGAATCAAAGGTTCCTATTATGGGATTTAGTAATACAAAAAGTAAATGGTCTGATATCATCATCATAATAATAATAATAATAATAATAATAATAATAATAACAATAATAAACATTATTATACTTTCATCTTGAAAATGTAGTGCTTTACATCAACACAATCACATGAACAGTGCTTCATATTTATATGAAAACCGAGTGCATAAAAATGTATAATGCATAACATACAGAAATGTCACTCGAAGGGTTAAGATCTTTTTTTTTTTACAAGCACTGTACTGCATCCACAGTTTCTGGTTAAATAAGAAAAAGTGGTGGCCCGGACCGGGCACCTAGGCTCTAAAGTAGCCTGAAAGTGCAACGCGGGTTCGAGTCCTGTTTACTGCATGTTACTGCATGTCTCTCACCATCTCTCTCTCCCTGTTGCCTGTCCATCTACACTGCATTGCAAGCAGTGAAATTCTTGTACTGTAAAGAATCCTCAATGGCAATAATAAAAAATACTACAAGAAGATCAAAATGTTGCTAAATAGAATAAAGAAAAAAAAGAAAAAACTGTAGCTTTACAGCATTTATAAACAACTTGTTGAGAGACAATGCAAAACTGCAGCATGAAGTAATTGTTTCTCTTTGGGCTCCCACAGGGCTGTCCAAATTGTGTCACCTGTCTAAACTCAGTCTGAATGGCAACCAGCTGTCCTGTTTAGAAGCCTCTGTCCTGGGCCAGCTGCCCTACCTGCACTTCCTGTCCGTGGAGAATAATTGCATCGGTTCTATGTCTGGCATCCAGAGGGCCCGCTCCCTCTTTGAGCTTTACATCGGCAACAACCGCATCTGGACAACACGAGACATCTTCCATTTGAAGGTGATGAGCGAATAGTCTTAAACCACTTAATAACCACCTATAATGACATACCCAAAATAGGGACACCACATTGATTGTGGTTAAAAGATCACTGCAGCTCACTGCATCAATACAATGTCTCAGCATGGAAACATGGAGATAAATAACACTGTAGCGTTTCTTCAGTTTCTTAATTTTTTCTTTCTGGTCTAGAGTGTGAAGATTTACCATTTTCTTTTTCTTCAGGCACTGACGAACCTTGTCATTCTCAATCTTTATGGGAACCCTTTAGTGGAGAAACTGGAAAGTTATCGGATATATGTGGTGTTCCAACTGCCCTCCCTAAAAGCACTGGATGGGATTGCGGTGGTACTGTACATCTATAATAACCTTGTCCTCGTACAATCTGATTGATCAAATTGTAGTAATACTTTCCTGACTGTGACAAGACTTGATTAAGTCGTTGTGTTCTCTAGGAAGTCACTGAGAGCGAGAATGCAAAGGATGTGTTTGGGGGGCGGCTGACTCCAGACATGGTGGCAGAGAAGCTGGGCCACTCAAACTATTCAGATGTTACTGACCTCAACCTGCAGTCCTGCTCCATTAGGTAATGCATCGGTCCAGAAGATAAGTGAACGTTGGATAATAGTGCCAATAATTAAATAGTAATAAGTATATTATTTAGATAGATGACAGGTTTGATGTTTACTTGTTAATTATTTTAGCACACCACTTACCCAGTTGACAAGGTTCATGGCGCCTACTCCAAACTGACAGTTTGTCAGTCTCTCCGGATTGGAGCATCTGCTAAATTCCTAAATTGTACATTGCAAGGATTTGCAGTTCCTTGTTCAAACTGATACATGTAAAGTCAAAGAAAATGGGTCCTCTTGGTCCACAGGATGGTGGATCTGACTCCAGCCGAACTGTTCCAAAGCCTGCACCATGTCAACTTAGAGCACAACAACCTCACCTCATTTTCAGGCCTGATCTACCTGCCCAACATCAAGGTTAGGATTTGATTAGGACAAATGCTACATCCTGTGCTACAGACTGATGATGATGAGGCTGGGCATATTAAGGATTTATTGTTAAATAATTTATGTTTTTTACAACCTTACTTCCTCGCAGGTTCTCTGTTTGAATTATAATGCCATTGAGTCTATCCTACCCAGACAGCGGGTTCAGGCCCACCTGACAAACAGACAGATTTTATACCACAAAGTCAGCTCCAGTGGCTATGGTCAGCAGGGCTCTTCCAAGGGCAGCAGGTAACATGCCACTCATGTAAATTGAACTGATAAGAAAATGTAATAATACTTTTTCTTTACAGATAAGGCTGATGAGACAGCTTCTTCTCTGAATTCTGCTTTGTTGCAATAGAATACATTTGAGTATTGAAGTGAATTTTGGTTTGAAACCACTTGGGGGCAGCACTGATCCATGATTAACTGGCTCTTCAATCTCTTCTAATGAAGTTCAGATTCCCTCTATAGTAGTTGTTCAGAAGCACACAACTCCCCCTGCCTTTGAATGAATGTCTTAGTAAAATACACAGTATAAAATCTATTAAGTGCAAGTGCACTTCCAAGGTCAGTATCATGCTTAGCAATCCTATTTTATGTTTCCCTTCAGGATATTGATCTGTTATTTTCCCTCAAAAATATATTGAAATGTATAAAAGTTCCCATCCTTCTTTGATTGCTTTTTATTTCTGTACTATTTTCGTATCATTACAAAATGGAACACACATTTACCATTTTCCATTCAAGGAATAAATAGAACTGATAAACTGTCATGCTTTTGTGTTCTCTGAGTGTGATTGCCTTGAGTCAGCGTGTGCAGTGCACCTGTGTGGTTTGACTGTTGTAAATTAGGCAGCAGGGAGAGAAGAGAAAGAGTAGTTCATTCAACCAGAGAGGATTCAAAACCCTCCCATCCTGTGATCTGTGTTTAAGGGAAGCGGGCCCGGCGGACAGCTTGGAACCACTGATGGGCAGCCTGGAGGTGCTGCATTTGAGTCACAATGGCATCTCCAATATGGCCAATCTGCAGCTCAGCAGGCTCTCCAATCTTAAAGCACTCTTCCTTCAAGGTACGTATGGGTACTGTACCGGGGGCCTCGCTTACAAAGCCTGTGAAAAATGCAGTGTATAGGGCCTGTGAAAAGGAAAGTGCAGAGAGCGCATTCTTCTTTAGACCCATGTGGGATATGAGGTTTGAAGAAAAAAAATGGTGACTTTCTTTGCAGGTGCTTTTGTTGGCGTTTGATTGTGTTTTACTTTAGTGGTGATTTGTCGTCATCACCCTTAATAGTGATTTGGTGATTTATCATCATCACCCAACCTCCCCCATTTGACCTTTCATGTCTGGTCTTGCTCTTTTGCTTATAAACCTTTCAAAGATGTCTCTCTGTCTCTCACTTTTGTTGCCCCTTAACCATAGGCTAATCAACGCACGCTGTTATTTTTGTATTAGGCTTAACTAAAGATCCATGACATCGCCACATAATAATACACAACTAATAACATGAGTGCATGCATGCGTGCTTGCGTGCGTGCCTGCGTGCGTGCGTGTATTTTCTCCACCTTTCTATTTCCACATAATATATCATTTAATTCGATTTTTCTCAATTGGATACAAAAAAAAGATAACTGGAGTTGCAAAGTATTTAGTTCGCATTTGACTTGATTGATGGTGGAACAATGCATTGATTGATAACACCTTATCACAGTGTTCTTCTTTGGCTGGTTTGCTCTCAGGTAATGAGATCAGCCAGGTGGAGGGTTTGGAGGGTTTGCTGTGCCTCAGGGAACTGGTTCTGGATAGGAACCGGATCAAAGCCCTCGGCCAGAACTCCTTCGTAGGTCAGACGGTCCTGGTGGAGTTGCACCTGGCAGAGAACCGACTGCGGGAGCTCAACCACCTGGATCCCCTGGTGGAGCTCCGTCGCCTGTTCCTCGGCATGAACAAGCTACAGGTAGTCTTCTAGGCCATTGGCCTCTCCTCTACAGGGCCTACATATAGCAGTGGTGGAAAGTAACTAAGTACATTTACTTGAGTAATATACTATTTCCATTTATTGTTACTTTATACTTCTACTCCACTACGTCTCAGAATGAAATGCTTTACTCCACTAAATTTATTTGGCTTTAGTTACTAGTTACTTTGCAGCTTTAGATTACTAATAATGAATCAACTTGACACCGGACCGCTGGCCTAGCGGTCCAGGCACCGAGGCTCCAATGTAGCCTGACAGTGCGTTACGGGTTTGAGTCCGATCCCGACGGCCTTTGCTGCGTGTCACTCCCCATCTCTCTCTCCCCGTTTCCTATCTATCTACTGTACTATCAATAAAGGCATAAAAAGCCCAAAAATACATCTAAACAAAAATAATAATTATAATCATTAATCAAATTATTAATCAGAAATCCATCTATAAATTCTCGAAATCTCTGTGTGTCTGTCCTTCACGCATGTCAAGAACCATCCGACCAATCGACTTCAAACTTAGCGTGCATATCGCTGAGGACCCGAGGGAGTGCGGTACGTCGATCGGCGATTGTCCAGAACTGTCAATTTGACCGATATGCCCATATATAGGCATATATGGAGAAAGGTTGTCCAGAACAGCAGATTGGACCGATATACCCATATGCTCATATATGGGCGTATACTTATGACATCATGGATCTCCATATATGGGCATAAAAGGGACATGGACAGACAGATACAGAGATCTCCATATATTATGGGCATAAAAGGGACACAGACAGACAGCTGGGTACAACAGATACTCTCACAGTCGTTCTTGCATCATTCCCGAGTATGTCTAGACTTCTAAATGTTTCTATAGTAGATCACGACACGTCACGATGCGATGCATTGTGAGCTTG
This sequence comes from Gymnoscopelus microlampas, assembly GCF_963454915.1. Classification (NCBI taxonomy): domain Eukaryota; kingdom Metazoa; phylum Chordata; class Actinopteri; order Myctophiformes; family Myctophidae; genus Gymnoscopelus; species Gymnoscopelus microlampas. Next base: position 30,185,766 of record NC_139957.1, read on the forward strand.
TAGATTGGCTATTTTTGAATCACCATAACGCCATAAGGCATAAGTGGTTAATGATCAATAGTTATAGTCCAATAACATACTGTATGTATGAGTACTTTTACGTTAGGTACTTTAAGTATATTTTGATTTTCTTTTGTACAATACTTTTGTACTTTTTAAGTACAATTTGTAATAGGACTTTTACCTGTAACAGAGTATTTCTACATAGTGGTATTGTAACTTTTACTTTTAAAAAAACAGAGTACTTCTTCCACCTCTGCTACTATACGTAGAGGGAGATTCTTCATTAGCGCTGCCATAATGAGAGGAATTTAAGTCTTCTACTGATTTCAAGAAAGGGTCATCACCAAGGTCATAGTTGACTTTTGTATGATCACTGATCACTGACGCCGACAGATTCATTCATATGCTAAACGTGTGGGATGTTTCAGAATGTATTTTTATTTCAAACTATAGCTGTATTACTTTTCCTTGTGTTTGCAAACTAGGGGGTGAAATATAGTAATCATGAGTCGTTACCACCCACTGTGGAAGTATAAAGGAGAATCAACTTTGATTGAAGGTCAGGTCTGTATGTATGACGATGGCGAGGAACAATCAATGCAACGTGTAATCAGCTTTCCGGTCCACATTTCTTTCTCACCCCAGGCGTGTGATTTTCACTTTTGTCTGCGCTTGCATTTTACAATTTAGGCATTTAGCAGACACTCTTATCCAGAGCGACTCACAATAAAGAAGGTAAATAATCAGATAAATAGAATGCAGAGCTGTAGGGCCTCAATAAACTACAATTCCAGGTAAACATAAATCCTTCTGCAGTGCATTACAACTTTACAACTAGGTAAAAGAAACTCTGGGTTAAATTAGCTTGGAGAGTGTACAAATGTAACCAAATGGACCTGCATCGTCGGCTGGAGTACGTGAAGTGAAATATGTCTGTCGTACGACTCAACCTCTCAGTTGAGCACATACACATGCAGTCGCACACACACACACACACACACAGACAGACAGACAGACAGACAGACAGACAGACAGACAGACAGACAGACAGACAGACAGACAGACAGACAGACAGACAGACAGACAGACAGACAGACAGAACAAAATAAAATAAGCATTAGCATATTCACCAAATCAACTAATTTTTTATCTTTAAGCCAGGCAGCCAGCATGTATTATCACAAGTAAGACGCGCGAACGCAGCTTGAAAATAACAATAAGAAGAATAGAAAGGAATGGGCAATCCCCCCCCCAAAAAAAATCATATTTATTTGACTGTATCTGGCTCTGTTTTTCTTAAAAGTGCAAATTAGTCATTTGGAATCCCATCACAGCATAGCTAGCTAGCAAGAAGAAATCTGAAACTGTCCTCAAACTAAGGCGTTTTCAACTTGCCATCCGGCCTGAAATATGCACAAATGACATGGAATTCTTAGATATCCCAATAGATGAACTCGTGTAGATGTGTTATTTTTTACTGTAGCTGCTATATTTCTCTCAGAGGAGTGTAATTAGTCACCCAGGGGCAGGCGGATTTCAGCCACACTGTAGTCACAGGCAGTGCACACAATACTGCGTGCGCCTTTGGCGCGCCTCCTTCCGCTGCGTTCGCAATAATTGTATTACATTACAGTAGACTACTGTAACTTTCACCTTATTGCTGACAGCTAGTTAGACGTGGGATGTGATTTGTGACACTAACGCTCCAGATTCTACACTGTGGGAACAATTAACAAATTTGGCTTTTTGTTACAATCATGTTTTCAAACAAATGGTCGTAGTGGTTAATCTGCTCTTGCATGCTGACTGTCTATTCTTCATCATTCCACTGATGGCAGAATCATAGATGCCATTAGTGAAAACCTAATGCAAAAAGACTATAGATAGGCCTATAAAAAAAATGTTTTACTTGTCGTTTTCATTCAAAGAAAAAGTGGTTTCCTATGACGTGACGTGTATATAACCTAGACACACAGTTGTTGTTAAGGATGACAATGGATTTTTTTCTAGTACGCTCCCTCTCTTAGTTTTCTCATGCTTTCAATTTAGACATCAAATACTGGAATCATTCCATGGTGGCTTGTATGAGACACAGCCAAGTGTGGTCTTAAACCGCTGTAGCTGAGGGAGATACCCTTGTAGCCTTGTGGCATGCCCAAACTCTCTCATGAGATTAGTGGAAGCTCACATGTGTAATCTCTCCCCATCAGCTGCTTAAACCATCACTATGCCAAAATAATGAATTATGAAAAGGTTCAGCCCTAATATACGTACATCTGTCTCCATGGTCATCATTGATTGATTGAATATTTTATTAGGCAAAAGAATGTAAAACAACACATTTACATTTAAAATACTTTGTCTAACAGGTCCGTTCATAAAAGTCCTTGCGGACTTGTTTCCAATGAGGGCCTTGGTATTCAATTCATAGACATATGTAGTGGCACCACAGTTCAAATATCATTACACAAAGAAATAAAAAAATAAAAAAAAACAGCAAAAAAATTATATATATATATATATATATATATATATACATACATACACATACACATACATATATACATATATACATATATACACATATACATACATACACACATACATATATATATATATATACATACATACATATATATATATACACACATACATATATACATATATACATACATACATACAACACTATGTACAGCCAATGGAATAAAAAAAAGGGGGGAAAGATATGTACAAGAACAGGGGGGGGGGGGGGGGGGGGTCGGCTGTCTAACGGGAAAATGGTACTACCTCCTCTTTTGGCCTCCTGAAAGGTGATTTTTTAAGGCTCTTTTAAATGAGCCCAGCGAACTGCATTTTTTGAGGGATGGGGTTAGACCATTCCAAACCTGGGTGGCAGTGCTGTAGAAGGAGAATTTGCCCATGTTTGTTTTATGGGTGGGTGGTACCAAATTGTTGTTTGCACTCCCTCTGGTATTGTGACTGTGGGTGTCACTAACCTTTTGGAGGTATTTACTCAGATATGCGGGAATAGGGGGCATATCGGGCAAATTTTCATTTACAATTTTGAACGCCAGTCCCATTTTTAGTTGTTTAACCCTGTCTTCCACCCTGAGCCAGCCTAGGCTGGCAAAATGGGTGGGAGAAAGGTGGGTCATGGGCCCCAATCCGAGGAGTAGCCGAATCAGTTTGTTTTGGGAGGTTTGAAGTTTAGTCTTCAGTGACACTGAGGTGTTGGAGTACCAGGAGGTGCTAGCATAGTCAAAATGTGGTTGAATCAGGGCCCCTGAGAGGGTCCTGAGGGCCTGAGGGTTGACAAAAGAGGAAACTCTGCCCATAAATTTGGTTCTCTGGTTTACTATTTTGACCACCTTTGTCCCCATGCTTTCACCTGACAGGTATTTGTCGAGAATACAACCCAAATAGGTAATCTCTTCTTTGCTAGAGATAATTGTGCCATCGACTTTGACCTTGAAATCATTTACATCCATCTGTCTGAGGGAATGTTTGGTCCCAAAGAGAATGGATTCAGTTTTCCCAAGGTGTAGTGACAGTTTGTTATCAGTAAGCCAAGTACGGATTTTTGAGAGTTCGGAGCTGAGCGCCTCCTCAACTTGCAGCTTGTCCTCTCCCGAGATCAGGAGTGCCGAGTCATCAGCGAACAGGAACAATTTGCAGTTACAGGCAGCATTCATGTCGTTAATGTATAAAAGGAACAGTAACGGCCCTAGAATGCTGCCCTGAGGAACCCCACAGCTCACCGGGAGGGAAGAGGACATGGTTCCGTTGATGTCAACCACTTGTTCTCTTCCCTCCAGGTAGGATCTCATCCAGTTTAGTGATGTGCAGTCAAAACCAATCGCCCTCAGCTTATCAAGTAAAATTGAATGGTTTACAGTGTCGAACGCTTTTTGGAGGTCCAACATGACCATGCCGCAGTATTTGCCCGCGTCTACCTCACGTTTGATGTAGTCGGTCAAATACAGCAGGCATGTGTCAGTGGAATGGGAGGTTCTGAAGCCCGATTGGAATTCAAACAACAGTTTATGCTCGCTGAGGTAGCTGTTGATTTGTTCTTGAATTATTCGCTCTACAACCTTTGAGATGGAACAAAGGATGGAAACAGGCCTATAGTTGCCAGGTTCTAATTTGCTTCCTTTTTTATGCAGAGGGATAACTCTTGCCAATTTGAAATCCTGTGGGACGTGACACTGGCTGATGGATAGGTTTGTGATTTGGGCTACTATGGGGGCAATAGCAGTAGCTGCGTCTCTGAGGAATCTGGTGGGGATATTGTCAAGGCCGGTGGCCTTGTTCGGCTGGAGGGCTAAAAGTTTTTTCTGCACAACATCAGCATTTACTGGTTTGAATGAGAATGAGTCTTTTTTAGCCCCTAGTTTGTCATAGTAAGCATGGATGTGGTCAGAGCCGTACAAACCTGAATGCTGAGGAAGTTTGTTTACCAACTGGGTTGCAATGGTGGTAAAAAAGCTGTTAAAACAGTTCGCTACCGCTTGCTTGTCAGTAATGAGCACGCCACTTGAAATAATGCAGATGTTTGTAGTTTTGGTTTGAATTTTGTTGTTGCAGCCCAATTTCTGTAGCGCTTCCCACAGCTTTTGTGGGTGGCTTTTGTTTGCCTCAATGCTTTCATTTAAGAAATTCTTTTTGGCAGTTTTGACCAATTTGTTTACTACATTTCGTTGATTTCTGCATCTTTCAAGTAGTTGCAAATTTTTGCATTTCCTGAACTCAGAGTACAAATTGTTTCTGAGTTTGATGGCATTTAGGATGTCTCCCTTCATCCAGGGTTGTGTACGGGCTCTGACTCTCACCACCTTCTTGGGCGCTAGGCTATCAATAACAGACACAAAAGCAGTTTTGAAACCAGTCCAGGACTCCTCGGCCGAGGAGCCACTGAGTACATTTGACCAATCAATTTTCTCAAGGGCTGTTGTGAGCGCCTCTGATGAGTAAGTTTTCATAGCCCTGCAGCCGACCGTGCTATGACAGTCAACTACAGATCTGTGAATCTTACGCGTGCAGAAAATGATGTTATGGTCGCTTAGACTGCACTCTATGACCCCGCTTAAAGGAATCCTCGACTGGTCTGATGTCAAAATGAGGTCAATGATGGTTTGAGAAGTGGGGCCTACCCTCGTGATATTTTTTATCATTTGGGTGAGGCTATGCATGTCACAGAATTTTCTGAAAGATTTAAATATGGCGGCGTCTTTCCGAAGTACATCGGTATTGTAGTCGCCAATTAGAATCAATTCCGAATTTCCAATGATTGACATGTGCTCCTCTATTAAATCATAAAAATCATTTTGATCTGGGGGCCTGTAGATTGCGCCAATTATCAGGGGTTTAGCGTCATCATATATAGGAGGCCAACTCAAGTCATAGGGAAAAGTTAAATAGGAAAAAAAAAACTGGGCTATATAATTTAAACTTACTCTTTTTTTCTAGGACATTTCAGAACTTGACAAGCTAGAAATCCTACCTTCGCTGACAGAGCTATCTGTTGTTGGTAATCAGGTGAGTAATTATCAATGGTTGTCTCCCACAAAGAGGTTGTGACACAATGAGGAACTTGTGAAATTATTATGCTGCCATTTTAGGTGATCACTCTTTCACCTTTTAGGTGGAAACGTTTTCACCTAAAAGGTGATTATGATCAGTGTTGCAATGCTGAATTGGAACGTGGTTGCACTGTATTTTAATGACGTGACGCGCACGTCGCTTAACACCTACACTACAGGTCACACAATGGACAATTGATATGCATCTAGGCTTATTCCTATGTTAATTCACTAGGTGTGAGTCGGAAGCCTTTGAAAACTTTGTTGATGTGTGAATTTAAAGTAGTTTTAAATCTATGCGTGTGCCTGCGCGTGCTCCTGGTCAAATAGGTTCATGCACGGCGTGCAAGGCCGTCCTGTGAGCATCGCACCCCTGATTATGATACTAGGCGCTCATAGTCTGGTGATTTCAGTTAGTAAAAACAGAGAGATGTGTTGAGGAGAGCGGTGAGTCGCTTATCACCTCGGCTCAGTGACGTCATGTTGTAGTTTTCAAACCCCCGCGGTGAGAGGGTGATCACCGAAAATCGTAGCATGCGCCCCCTTTAGAGTTCATACTGTCTTGGATAACTACTAAAATATGAAACATTATAGATATGTCTCATATCACCCTTCACTCATTGTGTGGTCCTTATTTATTGATTTGAATCCAAAAAGTGTTGTTGGTGGATATAGAATATCTTTGACCTCTTACTCATTCAGAAACAGATTTTCGTTGCATGCTGACAGGCTCGCTTTCTCGCTCGCTCCCTCCATGACACCAAAACACTCACCCAGTGCCACTCTGTGGTTTTAAATTAAGCGATTACATGATGGCCCGTCTGCTGTGCCTCAAACATCGGAGACAAATCCGCTGACCAAATGGCAGGGCCGTAATCAGACCTGATTGGCGTACAGCACCCATCTGGAGCAAATGGATCAGACCTGTGCAGAACCCACAGCACAAGGCCTGACTACCGTCCACACAGCTATGTTCAGCTGTGGTAGCCCATTTTATCCCACAGCCTTCCCATCCCCCCTCGGCCTCTTCCCATTGGGGGCTTAATCTTGCCAGACGGTGGAAGCCAACAGTCACCCTCAGTGACCATAACATGACCTCCCGCTGTCAACCACATGAGATGGCTGTTTCACCCATGTTTCCACAGCCAAAGTCTATCTCCTGCACTCAGCTGCACATCCATTGGCACACACTCCTGTCTAGAACTACAAGAACACACAGTTCTATGACTGGACAGACTGGCTTTGTCATGGCCAGAGCCGTGCCCTGGCCATGGGTGCAGCTGAGCAATGGGAAGGGAATAGGGCCAGGGAACTCACTGCAGCTGTTGAGAATGTGGCCTCTGGGGCTTGGGTATACCATAGAGATGTCCTGTCTGTGAGTGTGGACCCACATAGCATCATACTTCACACATACCAGATGTCTCAGGATAAACTCGAAAGCTTTTTTTGGCGAATAAAATGTTATTTTAACCATTCAGTATGGTAGTAGATTATATGAATTGCTAAAGGGATAGTTCACCCCCAAAATGTTTTTTTTCTATCGATTAGTCATCAAATTTATGGCTTAGGAATGCGACAAAAACAAAAAAATATCCATGAATTCAAGTCTCCATGGGGTGACTAATCGATAGGAAAACATTATTTTTTTGGGTGAACTATCCCTTTAAGTCTAGCGTCTATACGAGCACAATCGGTGTAGGACGGAGGCTCTACTACTACATCCTCCTGGTGGGGGTTCCTCACTGGCAGGTGAGTCAGTAGGATACAACAGCAGTTTACAACACACAAATGTGTGTGGGGAGGAATTAATTGGCATAATAATGACTAAATTGGGGAGAAAATAGGAGTAAAAAGAAAAAAGGTTCAAATCCCAGGTAGGACATAAAAGTTATACGGATTGCAGCTTTAATCCAGGTTTCATATGCTGTAGGTCCTCTCACAGTACAGGTGTCTGTCTGTCTGTCTGTCTGTCTGTCTGTATATAATTCATTCATTCATTTATAAATGAATACATACATGCATTCCTACATTAATTAATGAATGCATACATTCATTCCTACCCTACCAGGTGACCAGGCGGTCATTACACAGACCAGCGGTGGTGCTGCGTCTCTCCAGGCTGCAGGTCCTGGATGGAGTAACGGTCACCCTGGACGAGAGGACCAGAGCTGAACTCCTCAGTACAGAAACACTGGTGAGAACTTGTGTACCTGCTTGTAAAGTGTTCACAGCGCACACACACACACACACACACACACACACACACACACACACACACACACACACACACACACACACACACACACACACACACACACACACACACACACACACACACAGCTCAAAAGAAATAGAACAGTCCAAAAAAGGAACACTGAGAAAACTGATTATATTAAGCCTTTCAGTACAGTGGTTAAGAGAATGCCGTGCAGAATAATTTTGAGGGCAAAACACTCATGCATTGTAGAGCAGAGGCAGAGATATGATAGTGTGTATCAGTTATTGTTTTGGTACAGAAATAGTAATAGGGTACTGCAGTAGTCCACAGAGAGGAAACTCTTAGATCATACATGGGCAACTGGCGGCCCGGGGGCCACATGCGGCCCCCACCTTCACTTAATGCGGCCCTTAGGTTAATATCGGAATACTGACATATTATTGATTTCAGCTGTTGTTACAATTCCAAACATGCAAACATGACCTTACTTCAGTCTGTATTAGTAGCTTAATGACTAGTATAAAAATTCAATTCTCTTTTTTATGTCCAATGTATTTGTATTTAAGTTCATGAAGTTAGTATAACTAAATGCATTAGAAATTAAATACAAATGTTACTTTTCAGGATTCCAATAAAAAAATTGCAAAAATAGCAGATCTGCAAGCTCAAAACGCGTCGCGCTGCGACGCGTTTTGAGCTTGTAGATCGGCTATTTTTGCTACTTGTGTGTGACAAAGAATGGCGAAGTACGGCATTAATTTGCGAAAAAAAGTTAAAATGTCGAGATAAGAGGTGTCTGCCCGACAGTATATGCAATGTGGCCCTCTGCAGTGATTGTGGAAATATAGTGGCCCTCTCCATCATCAAAGTTGCCCACCCCTGTCTTAGATCTATGCGCTTATATATGACTGACCTGACCTAAAAATCAACAAATGCCTCATTTTATGTTAAAAAAGAAAAGGAAAAAATAATAAGAAAAAAGCCTTTAATGGGCCTTATCATATAAATTACAATTCAACTTGAAATCAAACTGTGAATAGAGAAAAAACAGCAACCAAAGAGCAGAGCTACCAAAACGGACTCTTACAGTCCGACTGATTTGATGCCTGCATAACGACAGTGAAGCTGTAATGCTCCTCCAGCGCTGCTGAATTAAAAGCAGCCTAAGCCTGCTGGCTTCATCCTGCTGATTAGATGAAATGTGCCCGGCCGGTAATGCACCAGTGGATTTGCCCCCTATTAGCTGGGTCAGCCCCCGACCCCCTCTGCTTGTTAATAGTGGATGTGGGAATGACATAGTGGAGATCCTGGACTCTCATTAAAAACATAAACACAAAGAGCTCTTTTCGTTGACCCTGTAGCCTCATCATTTCATCCTTATGCCTGCTCTCACTTGGCTGTTCTGTTCATATTTTAATTCGGCCGCTGTTATCGTTGAGTAGTCATTACAGTGCCACTCTACTGATGAAGGTTTACATTGTGGGAGCACAGTGATTTAGCCGTCTGTATTCTGCATCGGGGGGATGGGGGGGGGGGGGGGGTCACAGGTCAGGTCATGGAGCATATCATGGAACAGACTTAAGAGTTGGGAAAGGAGTGGACTTTTATACTCCGCAGCAGTTACTGTATGTGGAATGGGTTACCTGCAAGCCTTTAGTCCATCAGCTCTATTGTTATCTTTACGTTCTCCATAAAGAGCTGGCTGAATTGTAGTTGGACATTATTCTAACCATCAATGAGTTGAGTTGTAACAGGTTCCAAATACCAACACATACCCAACAAAGCTATGAAATAGAGGGAGATTTTCTGGGGTATCTGCTAACCCTAACCCTACCCTCAACAACTCCACCCCATGTAACCCTACACCACAGATTAATAGAATAAATACATGTGTGGCTTGTGGTTAGAATATGGTTGTATTAGGGGTTAGAAAAGAAAGGTCTCTTGCACCAAATGGACTATTTAGCAGTGAATTTCTTCTTGGGAACTGTTTCATCCACTTTCACTTTCAGCAGCAAACTGAGCAGAGTGGGTTTGAGCAGATGCAATGAAGAGCACATCAGGCATGTTTATTTTGGGCATGGATTGCGCATGAAATTGGGAGATTAATTGGAGAAATTACAAATCAGGAGCACAGCAGGAGGAAGAGTTAGACTCCCGCTAAAATAGAGAGTGTTGGCAGGCATGCAGTACCCATGTTGTTTTTTGCAATTTTAGTTTTCTTGTACGTTAGAAATTGTATGAATGTATTTACTATTGATTTTATTTCTCTCCCCCCCAACAACATTGGCACTCAGTTTGCACACATATCAACTCTCAAAGGACCACAATGGACATAGCAACAGTTCTCAAGCTTTTTTTTGTTTTATCCTCTCCACAGATATGTACAAATATACATTATGTTCATGTATATGCATTTGCTGTCAATAAAAGGAATACTTGAAACAATCAACTTTTATAGCACCTGAGATATTGATCATTAATATGTTATAATACAATACGTGTTGATTCTCCTCCCCTGTATTATTAACGCTACTATCACAGTGCCCTGGAGCCTCTATGCCTGCACTAGACATGAACCTGCCTGGACTGCTGCCCCTCGTGTCCCGAAATGTGTCTCTAAGGGGGACCAGCCTGAGTGGAGGACTGCAGAACCTACTGGGACACGACGTCCTCCTGCCCTGCAACGTGGACCTGGAGACTTTACCTCATCACGACACATCAAAACGTGAGTGTGACTGATGCCCAGTGGTGGAAAAAGTACTAAATCTTTTTACTTAAGTAAAAGTATCAATACTGTAATGTAGAAATACTCTGTTACAAGTAAAAGTCTGGTAATCCAAATTTACTTGAGTAAAAGTACAAAAGTATTGGCATCAAAATATACTTACGTAGTACCTAAGTAAAAGTACTTATCATGCAGAATGTCCCATTTCACAGGTTACAAATGTATACAAATCTATTTTCAAATAGCCAAAGTTTAAATAGGGCTGAAGTGGTTAATATATATTTTTGTAATAATAATCAAAATCTAAAAAGTAACTAGTAACTAACGTTTTCAAATAATTTAATTTTAGTGGAGTAAAAAGTACAATATTGAGATGTAGTGGAGTAGAAGTAAAACAAGTATTGAAAATTGGAAACACTCCAGTAAAGTAACAATTCCTGAAAAGTGTACTTAAGTACAGTACTTGAGTGAATGTACTTAGTTACTTTACACCACTGCTGATGCCTCAGCTCTCACAGCCAAGGATGAGTTTCTAGTCGTGGGCCGTCCTGATGACCTTTTCACCCTCATAGTGCAGCGAGCCACACACAAGTAATCTTTGGGAGAGTGCATAAGGTCAGTCTCTCTGTGGGATTATTAAGTGATCTCTCCACTCAGTGTTTGACGTTCTTTCCCTCATCTGGGCTCTCTAATCCAGTGGTTCTCAAAGGGGGTTCCGGGGACCCCCAGCGG